>NC_140499.1:12879117-12986617 GCF_964271855.1 Acomys minous | reverse complement strand
TCTGTCTGTCTGTCTGTCTGTCTGTCTGTCTCTCTCTCTCTCTCTCTCTCTCTCTCTCTCTCTCTCTCTGTGTGTGTGTGTGTGTGTGTGTGTGTGTGTGTGTGTATGTCTCTGTCTCTCTGTGTCTCTCTCTCTCTCTCTCTGTCTCTCTCTCTCTCACACACACACACACCACACAATTGAAAATTAATAATAAAACAATTTTTAAAAGAGTAGAAACAAAGCATGTGGGAAAAAAAGCATTAGGCTGTAGGAAAGACAACAAAAGAAACAAAGAAAGGATGGTAAAGAAAGTGGACAGTGGAGGGAGGACTAAGGACAGGAAAAGGAAGCAAGATAGAAGTTTTGCTAGACACAGTTATCCACAGACTTACGACAAGGGCTGATTTCTTGGCTACTGCTGTCTCCTCATGAACATGACTGAAACAGCTGTTCATGTGCTGAACTGCCATCAAAAGGGTGAAGGAAGTCAACAACCGACCTTTAGTAGAACAAAACACATATATGCTTTGAAGAAAAACTTGCCCATGTCATCACCATCTTCCCCAGCTCCAAGCTAACATCCAGAGTAGAGAAGAACCTTTCTCTTAATAGAGAAAACAGGCAGGTTCAAGCCTCACCTCATATTTGTTTTGGGCTTTTTTTTGTAATTTTACATATTTTTATTTCCTTTAATATTTTTCATATCTCCTATTTGAGTAAACAACATCAAATTCATTGGTTTCATATAGGAGAAATTATTACATATGTATATATGCACATAATAAAATTATGCAATAAAATATGCAATAGTAAAAATTATTCTATTGGCATAAGGTGTGAAACAATCTACTAACCTATTGCTAGATGTTGAATTCTCACAACATTCATCCACAGTAAGAAATGCTGTGGAACCATTTGGTAATTGTCGTAAAGAAAATTAGTATACATAGTCACATGAAATATATATGTATTCATATAAATATTTTCTATGGTGTATATTGTTTTTTCAGATTTATATTACATCATCTGGAGAATCTCCGTGGAGTAAACACTTCATTTTACTTTAATTGGCCTATAACTTTGTACTTTGAAAGACAAAAGTATTATGTAAGTGCAGTTACAATCATCTGTTAGTTTTGGTTTGTTGATTAGTGAGCAATGCTTAACAGATTGGTTTTTTCCTTTGGGGAGCTTTTGGTAGCATTAAGAGAGTTTTTATATTGAAAGTGAGCTGAGAATGGGAAAAAATAAATATCATCCCCTTCAAATGCTTTCCTTAGAGAAAGCCGATGTGAGGGCAGTTGTCACTGATATCTTGTTCGTGCAGTGTAAGTGTCTTTGGGAAGATAGAGATTTTTGTGGCACCCATGCCTATACACCTTTTCACAGGAATTGGGCGGTAAAACAATATTTTATTTTAATGTCAATTTTAAACATTTAATGATTTCTATATCAAAGGTTTCTCATAATGTGTCGATTTACATGAAAATGGTTTTTTAGGGGACCTATGTAACAAATGGGACATAAGGCATTTCTGGAAATCTCAGTGAAATATTTTGTGCACATTCTCTAAATAGCTGTGACCTCATAACTATCTGCTTATGGACTAAAGATGCGAGGTCAATCATGTAAATTAGCAAGTGAGCTCATCTCATATTTGAAAGCAAGGAGTTGTCCAGGATGAAGCCCAGTGTTTGGTTAAAAAAAAAAAAACGACCACCCTTGTCAGGACAAGGTTTGGATTGAGTCACAGAAACTACATTGGGCCAAGTAACAAAGAGATTGCTTCCCGACCCCCACAATTTTGCTGACACAATGTGGAACCAGACTCCACCTGCTAATCAAGTAGCACATGGCTTTTACCCAGCACTCAGCATCAGGCCTGCTGCAGGAGAAAGCAAACATCTGGTAGAAGCAGAGGTCCTCTACAGAAGCTAGAACTCAGATAAATACTGTAGACCAGTTCTGGCATCTGGAGGAGACACGTGCTGAAAAGAGCCGAATTTCAGTCACAACAACCTAAACGTCTGATGTACTGGCCTGTGAAAATTGAGTGTGATACAGTTTGGCACTTTCATAACCAGTGAACTGTCTCTACCACTGTTTTAGTTAGGGTTTCCATTGCTGTGAAGACACTATGACCATGGCAACTCTTATAAAGGAAAATATTTAATTGGGATTGACTTACAGTTTCAGAGGCTTGGTCCATTATTATCACAAAAGAAACATGGCAACATGCAGGCAGACATTGTACTAGAGAAGAGCTGAGAGTTCTACATCTTGATCCACAAGCAGTAGAAGGAGACTATGTATCACATTGAGTGTAGCTTGAGCATCTGAGACCTCAAAGCCTGATCCCCACAATTACACGTTTCCTCCAACAAGGCCACACCTACTCTAACAAGGCCATTCCTATTCAAACCATCACAATCACCTTCCCTTGACTTTTCACACACAAATGTCATCAAGCTAGTGCTCACAAATGGGGCTGCAAAACTGTCCTGATATCAGGGAAACAAACTGGAATCTCAGTGTATCACCATTGGCTGTGACATGGGCTTAGTATCCCCTCTTAGACCATCTATGTCCTTGACCTGAAAAAAACAGACATCCCAGATTAACATAAGCCCAAGTGAGCAGGTCCTCCCTTCACCAACACAACCCTCACCTCAAACAGCATAATGAATACATGAACCCATTTTTCTGGAGGACCAAGGGTTCTAAGCACAAGGCTTTGCTCTGAAACCTAGTGCTGGGCTGGCAAAACCTAATACTGGGAAAGATCACAGGGCTTCATCTCCCAAGCTTTTCTATGCATAGTCTATGGAATAGCTCCAACAGAGCCAAGGGAAAGACTTCTCAGTACTATACTTCACCTGGCATCACCAGCATCTCAATGCACTGGTTTTGAAGCACAAGTTTATCTTAGCAATAAGAAAATCAAAGAAGCATGGGCCTTAATCTGATCAAATATGATAAAAGTCTGATGTGTTGTGTGTTCAGGGTTGTACTCCCAGACCTTATAGACTGGTGTCTTTAGAAGCACCGACATGACATGGGACCATTGTCTGGCTATCTGTGAAGAATCTTCCCAGAGCTGAGCAGAGATCACAGTTATATCTGATCACAGGCTGGTAACAAAGTGCCTGGGTCTATCCCTGGGTGAGGGAAGATAATACAGTGGGCTATAGAACACAGTAAGCTGTGACATCCTGTTTCTTTATAAAACAATGCTCCAACAGAATTCATAGGACACACAGGGATGCTGCCTGCCCTCTACTTCCTAAACACACCAACTGTAGACTACTTGCTTACCAAGATCTGGGCACTATTCAGGCCTTGAAACAGTGGAAATGACTACAGGGTTAAAGAAAATAAGCCATCTGCTTACACTTTCTAGACTGAAAGCCTTCTTTTAGTTTTTCTCTGATGAGTAGAGGATTCTTCTGTTTCCAGATCTGTGTAGGCTTTTTGTTATTTCTGTTTTTCTCTAGGTCCAGCTTTAGTCCATGGTGGTCTGATATGATACAAGGTATTATTTAAATCTTCTTGTGCCTGTTGAGGCTTGCTTTGTGACTATATGGTATATGATTGGGATGGTTCCCTGGGGTGTTGAGAAGAAGGTATAATGTTTTGTGCTTGGGTGAAAAGTTCTATAGATATCGGTTAGATCCATATGATACATAATATCTGTTAGTGCCATTGTTTCTCAGTTTGGCTTCTGTTTCGTTTACCTATCCTCAGTGAGAGGGGTAAGTTGAAGTCTTCCACTATTAATGCATGGAGATGTGTGATTTAAGCTTCTTTAATGTTCCTTTTACATCTGGGTGCACTTGTATTTGGGGTATAGATGTTCAGCATTGTGATGTCATCATGGTTAAGTTTTCATTTGATGACTAGGAAGTGTTTTTCCTCATCTCTTTTGATTAATGCTGGTTGAAAGTCTATTTTATTAGGTATTAGAATGGCCACTCCAGCTTGCTGATTGTGTCTAATTGCTTGGAAAACCTTCTTCCAGCCTTTTACTCAATGTCTAACTTTGTGGTTGGGTTGTGTTTCTTTTATGCAGCAGAATATTGGGTCTTGCTTATGCATCCATTTTGTTAGTCTCTGTCTCTTTATTGGAGAGTTGAGACCATTGATGTTGAGAGAGATTAATGACTGTTATATCCTTTTATTTTGATGTAGATTGTGATAGCGTGTTGGTGTGCTTGTCTAATTATTGTTTTGATAAAGTGAAGTTACATATTTTCTATATTTTGTTGGATTTAGTTGGCCTCCCTGGGTTGGAATTTTCCTTTTAGTATCTTCAGTAGTGTTGGCTTTGTGGATAGGTAATGTTTAAATTTGTTTTTGTCATGGAATATCTTATTTTCTCTATCTATTGTTATTGAAAGTTTTGCTGTTTATAGTAATCTGGACTGCCATCTGTGGTCTATTAGTGATTGCAAGGCATCTTCCAAGGCCATTCTGGATTTTATTTTATGTTATTTTATCTTATTTACATTCTGGCTTTTATGGTCTCCGCTGAAAAGTCAGGTGTATTTCTATTAGGATTGCCATTGTATCCTTTTTGGCCTTTTTTTTCTTGCCACTTTTCATATTTTTTCTTTGTTCTGCACATTTTATGTTTTGATTATTATGTGACAGGGGGTTTTTATTTTCTTATCTAGTCTTTTTGATGTTCTGCAGGCCTCTTGTAGGTTTATGGGCTTCTCTTCCTTTAAATTGGAGAAATTTTCATCTATGATTTTGTTGAAAATATTTTCTAGGCCTTGGAGCTGTGCATTTTCTGTCTTCAATCCCTATTATCCTCAAGTTTTGTCTTTTCATGGTGTCCTTGACTTCTTGGGTGTTTTCTGTCAGGATTTTTTTTCAATTTAGCATTTCTTTGGTGGTTGCATCAAATTCTTCCATTGCATTTTCTACACTTGAGATTCTTTCCTCTGTTTCTAGTATTCTATTGGAGATGCTAACCTCTGAACTTCATGTTTTCTTCTCTATGTTCTCTCTTTCCAGGCTTTCCATCATTTGTGCTTTTATTATTGTTTCCATTTTCACCCTCAGAGCTTGAAGCATTTTACTGATTTCCTTTACCTGATCGTTTGCCTTTTCCTAAGTTTCTCCTGGTGATTGCTTCATTTCCTCTCCACAGACCTCTGTCTTGGCCTCTGTGTGATCCTCAGTCTGGCTGTTCTTGCACTTCTCTGTGGATTTTGTTCATTTCTTCAATTATCATCTTCATTAGGAAAGTTTTGTGGCCATTTTCTTGTGATTCAGATGTGTTAGATTTTCCAGGGTTGATTACTTTGGGATAACTGGTTTTTGGTAGATGCCATAATATTTTGGCTTTGTGTGTGTGTGTGTGTGTGTGTGTGTGTGTGTGTGTGTGTGTATTTTTGCTGGCCCTTAGCCATCTTGCTATCTCTGGCATTGGGAGCTAGTTTCTGGAGTCCTTCACTGGCCATTCAGACCAGCTTTCAGGTGAATGGCTATAGTTTAAGACCCCTCACCTACATGGATAAGGTAACTCTTCAGGTGGAGTAGGCAGGTGCCCTGAGATCAGTCCTTGGAACTTTCCATGGAACAGCTTGGTGATCTGAAGTCAGATCTACCTGTGTTTCACACCATGATGTCTTCTCTTGGCAGGGAGACTCAGACACTGGTGTTTTGTAGCCCACAGTTCCTTATGAGACAAGGAATGCACAGGCTGTGTACCCCCACCAGCTGTGTAGCTAGTCCTTGGAAGCCATGCCCACTCCTGCATGGAACCAGTAAATTTCTGTGTATTGGCCAGGTGACTTGGAGACAGATCCACTTGCATTCCAGACTGCAGGGTCCCCTCTAGCATAGAAGACTCAAACACTGCTATTTCTGTAGCCCACGGTTCCCTCTGAGATCAGCAGCTGAGATGCTACATGCACCACCAGGCATGCTATTAGTCCTTGGAGCCCACACCCATGCATGCAGGGAATCAAGAACTTTTCTGTGGATTCGCTGGGTGGGCAGAGGCTGGATCTACCCGTGCTTCACAGTGTGGACTTTTTTCTTCTGGGAATCACTAGTACTGGTATTTTGTAGTTCTCAGTTTAGTCCTTAGGTTGCTGTGCATTCACTGCTGTCCTGCTGATCAAACATGATATGTGTTTGGTCTGACATCATAGACCCCCAGATAGAGATAGTTTCTAATGATGATTCTTGGAGACATTTGTCTCTATTTAACAGTGGATAGACTTCCTAGAAAGAAAACCAACAAACACATCTGGGACCAGATAGATCTGAGAGATATTTATATAACATTCTATCTGATAGCTAGACTGAATCATCATGTCGGAGATCCTTGCACTCTCATGAACTGCTGGCTTCAATAGCTAGGCTACAGAAACAGCCTACATTCACCAACTTATATAACATCAAAGAGACATCATACTTGCATGGAAGAAAATACTATTCAGATATAAGAATGAGATTTAGTTACTTGAGACAATATGGATTGAACCAGAGGTCATTATTTTAAGTATAAAATGTCAGGCACAGAAAGACAAATATCACATCATTTCACTTGTAAGTAATATCTGAAAAAATAACGTTGTGGAAACTGAGAATAAAATGGTGATTATCAGGTGCTGGGGACAGTGGAGAGAGGGACAGTTGATCAGTTGGCACCAAGTTACACTTAGAAGAATTCATAGGTCCCAGAGTTCTATTATACAGAACATTAACTCCAAAAAAAAATTACCAACTATACACTTCAAAAAGCTAAATGAAAATATTTTAAAAGATTTACGAAGTAATAACAAATATTTTAGTAGATAAATAAGTTAACATAAATTAAATATTATACAATACACACACATAGACAGTGAGATCTACATAAGAGTTAGGTATAACTTAAGTTTTGCATACCAATGACAAGTGAAAATTAAAACAAAGTCTTATAATAAGAATATTTTCCATTTACAAATATTACTATTAAAGTAAAACTCTATTTGTTTATATTTAGTTATGTGTCATTTTTATAAATAGAGCTAGTGTATCATAGAAGTTTGAACTATTGTGTAGTGATTAAAATGTCATTAGTAGCAATGACAAGAGTTAGAGCTAATTTACTATACAGTTTGCATGGCATAAAAGCCTACAATTTCCATGAAAGCCTTCATTTACCAGGAAACTGGGACAGAGGAGAGGACATCCTATTGGGACTCTAGATGAGAGAAGCATGGTAGAATGGCAAAGTAGAAGGATCCAGAAGGTCCTAGAAACCTACAAGAAGAACATTATGATAGTCAGATTTGGGCCCAGGGGTCCCACTCAAACTATGGACCAGCCAAGAACAATATAGGGAGTAAACTTCAAACCCCTACCCAGATCTAGGTTGAGTGGAGAGTGGGGTCTGGCTTTCACATGTACTCTGGTGCCTCATATTTGACCACGTCCCCTGGATGGGAAGACCTGGTGGCACTCAGAGGAAGGATAGCAGGCTACCAAGAAGAGACTTGATACCCTATGAGCATATACAGGGGGAGGAAGACCCCCTCAGGAACAGGCATAGGGAAGGGGAGTAAGGAGGAATGGGAGGATACAAGGGGTGGGATAACGATTGAGATATAATATGAATAAATTAATAAAAAAATTTTTTAAGCCTACTATTTTTAGTTACTATACAGAAATGATAAGAATACAGTTTTGTAACTTGGCTGTTGTTTAACTATATTTTGCAGTGTCTTGGGTTTTTATTGCTGTGATAAAACACATGACCAAAAGCAGCATGAGTACGAGAAGGCTTATTTCAGCTTATGAGTCTATGGAATGGGCCACATTCCATCAGTGAGAGAAATCAGGGCAGTAACTCCAAGAAAGAATCTGGAGAGAGAGGGGCTGGAGGGATGGCTCAGAGGTTGAGAGCACTGTATGTTCTTCCAAAGATCCTGAGTTCAATTCCCAGGAACCTCATTGTGGCTCACAACCATCTATAATGAGATCTGGTGCCCTCTTCTGGAGTGTAAGCACACAAGAGGGTGGAATACTGTATAAATAATAAATAAACAAATCGTACAAAATAATCTGAAGGCAGGAACTGGAGCAGAGGTCATGGAGAATTGCTGCTTATTATGTGCTTCTAACAGCTCTCTCAGCCTGCTTGCTTATAGAATTCATGCCATCTCTCCCCGGGTAAATTGGGCCCTCCATATCAGCCATTAATCATAAAATATCCCACATACTTACCTTCAGGCTAATCTGGTGAGATCATTTTCTCAGATGTGGTTCCCTTTTCTCGAATAACCCTAGAGCTTGTGTCAAGTGGACAAAACCAAACATATCATGTTATGCATATAGTGTTATTCTGATATTACTCAATTTTTGTCTCAAGGATACTGTAGTGTTTTTATTCCATCCAAAATCTCTTTGGATGGAATCCAAAGCATAGTATACTCATGTACAAAAAAATGTTTTTAAATGTCAGAGAGAAAGAGAGGAAGAGAGGGAGAAGGAGGGGGAACAGAGAGAGAGAGAGAGAGAGAGAGAGAGAGAGAGAGAGAGAGAGAGAGAGAGAGAGACTATCTGGAATCTTGTCTGTGGAGAAAATGGAATTTTCCTTAATTGCCTGTAGGTCTTCATCTAAGACCAGGGTTTTGTGAAATCTCTCTTATCACCATTGGCATATCAAATAGTCATTATGCAGATCTTGTTTTGGCAACAGGATTGTTTAGCTTTCATAGGTACAGTTTCCCTGTAATGTCTAGAAAACTAGCCATTAGTCCACACTACTAGACAATCATATATAGGTAGGGGTTTCTAAAAATTCTAGGACCTTATTACTTGGTTCTGAACCCAAATACTTATTGCACAACTGGAAACATTTCCTTATAATGAGTTCTGCTGATGGTTATGACCATGGAGAAAAGAAAAGGATCATGGAGAGAGGGGGGCTGCTCCTTTCTGAATACTGAAGTCCAAAGTAACTGCTAAGTGGGATATTTTGTTTTTTTATTATTATTATTAATTTATTCTTGTTACGTCTCAATGGTTATCCCATCCCTTGTATCCTCTCATTCTTCCCTCCCTCCCATTTTCCCCTTATTCCCCTCCCCTATGACTGTTCCTGAGGGTTAATTTGCTCAACCATGTTCATAGCAGCCTTATTCATAATAGCCAGATCATGGAAACAGCCTAAATGTCCCTCAGTAGAAGAATGGATAAAGAAACTGTGGTACATATACACTGTGGAATACTACTCAGCTATTAAAAACAAGGAATTCCTGACATTTGTGGATAAATGGATTGAGCTAGAAATGATCATAATGAGTGAGTTAACCCAGAAGCAGAAAGACTTAAGTGGGATATTTTGAAGGCAACCAACTCCAAAGTGACTCTTTGAGAGGCTAGCTTCAAAAACAAGATTTGAGAAGAGGAAAAATGACTGTTTCTATTAGACACGCACTATATAAAATTCTTCTTTTTTGAAGGTTTTATGTGTGAAAAATCCAGTCAAAATGTGCTTAAAACATAAAGCTGTGCCGATTGATTCATCCCTGATTCCATAGATGAAATTATTCATCCAGTGGTGCATTGACTTCTGTAAACAGGTTTAAGGATCCATCCTCCAGTGGGGCAAAGGTGTCCCTGTGCCAGGCATGTGGTGGCACATTCTTCTAGTACAGGATTGCAACAGACCAGAGTAGCAAAGTGA
Organism: Acomys minous; assembly: GCF_964271855.1. Lineage (NCBI taxonomy): Eukaryota > Metazoa > Chordata > Mammalia > Rodentia > Muridae > Acomys > Acomys minous. The sequence goes on along the minus strand of NC_140499.1, from coordinate 12,976,944 downwards.
ACAAGCACCCAGAGGAAAAAAGCAGCACTCAGCTGAACAACAGTTCTTGCAAGCCGTATTGACAGAAGAGCCACAGCATGAATGCTATCTAAAAGTAAAAAATCAAAAGAAAACCTGTCATGTTCATTGTCTCTTATGAGTATTGGAAAAGAAGAGCTTTGATCCTGATAGCTGGCAATTGCAGATAGAGACTGTGCTTGCTTTCTCTGAGTCAAAGAAATGACAAGGCATAATTTACAGTTTTTTTTACTTCAGGGCTTGTCATATCACCAGTCAAGAGCAAAAAAGATAATGGGTGCTTGAAGTGGAAATTTTTCCCCTATAACCTAGTGTTAGTAATTTTCATGCCACCATAATAAATACCTGAGACAGTCAACTTAGAAAAGGAAAAAGGTATTTTGGCTCGCAGCTTGGGGGCTTTTAAGGTTGTTTGGCCCCATTGCTTTGGGGACTGTGATGAGGTAGGAGAGCACATGGAAACATGTAGTAACTCAAAATGACTTCCTCACTCAGACACTCAAGAGAGGAATAGGACATTGCTGGGGAACCAGGTCCCCTTTAAAGGCATGCCCATTGTGACCGGAACTTTCCTTTAGCCCTACTTTTTAAAGGCTCCACCAACCTCCAATCACCAACACCCTGGGGACAGATCACTAACTTACCTTTGGGAGGAATCTCAACAACAAACTATACCATTTGGTGTGAGACTCTATCTGTCATCAAGGGGTTCACAGAGACCAGCTTTGCCTGGAACATACAGAGGAGATAAGAGGTTTAATATGCATGTCTTCCTAGCCCCTCCCCACTATGGTGAATGTCAGACATTCTTCACAGAGACCCAACTGACAATGGAGCTCCCAAGACATGACACTATTTATGGAGGGTCTAGAAATTTCATGTGATGCCTAGTTAGAGAAAGTCTTAGGGAATATCCTGGTCACTCTGACTCCTTTTTTCCCCCTCTACTTTCTAACTGTTAGGAACTGACTGTCTCTCCCCCACCACACACTTCTACCACTATGACATTCTGCCTAGTATATAGAGCCACATGACCAGGGGCTGGACACTCTAAATTCATGAGCCAAAGTAAATTAAGTGGTTGAGGCCAGATATTTTGTCACAAAAGAAGGTAGCATACTTCCCTTAGCATCTCCTCACCCTAGTTCCAAGATACTACTAGACCATAGTTACATATGGTGAAAAGAGTAGCTTCTCAGTCATTTGGGTTAGAAGCTCTGAGAGGTATACCTTAATATCTGAGCTGCACTGAATAAGTAAGCTATATCCCAGGGTTTCCCAAGTACTGAAAGAACCCATACAACATGTAATGCAATGAGTCCATCTGTCCAAGGTGTTTGAAGAACTCATTGGTTGGTACGAGTTAAAATCAACCCAAGGCTATGAAGTTCATGTACAGATTATCTGAGTGAGAGAGTGTCCATGTTGCTATAACAGTGGGCAACATGGGTAACTATTGTTATCCTGGCAATTGTTTCTTCCTAAGATTGTTCTTCAAATCTGGAGTTAAATAGCCAATTATCCCAAAGATCATCTTGCTATCTTTCTGTGGAATATGAAAAATAAATGTAAGGGATATAACAAGAAAAAAGATGAAGAGTTTTAAAATTACATGAGGTATTTGTCACAGTTATCTAGTTCCTAACAGTCTTTGCATTCATTATGTGTTTATATTACTGAAAATATTAATATTCATGGTCCTTCTCTTCTGTATCTTTCTACGAAAGGGAGTTAACACCACAGAGCTTGAACTTTCAAAGGTTTTTTTGCCAATAATATTTGATTTTACTCAAGATTTGCATCATATACCATTATAAACTATAAGTGATTTTTAATGTAATTAAGGCTTATTTTGGAAAGTCTTACAGCTTTTAAATGTTTAAAATTTTTATAACTTTCTTCATTTTTAATTTATTCACTTTACATTCTAATTGTAGTCCCTCCCTTGTCTCCTTCCCATCTTCCCTCCCTATTCTCCCCTTCTCCTTCATCTAGTCCCCAGAAAAGGAGAGCCCTCCTCCCATACCATCTGACACTAGCCTATCATATCTCAACAGGACAGCTTGCATCCTCTTCCTCTGTGGGCTGGCATGGCTGTTCAGCCAGAGGGAAGTGACCAATTAGTATGCAACAGGGTCCATGTCAGAGGCAGCCCCTACTCCCCATATTATGAGGCTCACATGGAAGCTATGCTGCCAATCTACCACATCTGAGCAGAGGGTCTAGGTCCTCTCTATGGATGGTCCTTGTTTGATGTACCAGTCTTTGCTGTTCCCCCTGGGCCCAGATTTGTTGACTCTGTTGTTCTTCTTGTGGAGCTCCTGTGCTCTTCGGGTCCTTCTATCCTGCAATTTTTCCCCAAGTTTCCCTGCACTCTGCTCCAGAGTTTGGCTGTGATCCTGAGCATCTGCTTTTATTCCCTGCTGGGTAGAGTCTTTCACTCTGTGGTAGGGTTCCATCCTGTTCTCTCTGTTCAAGCACTTCCTGTATTTATTCTAGTTTCCCTTCTGAATGAGAATTAAGCATCCTCGCTAGGGTCCTCCTTGTTATTTAGCTTTTTTAGGTCTGTGGATTTTAATGTGGTTATCCTGTATTATGTGGCTAGTATCCACTTATAAGTTATTATATACCATGCATGTCTTTCTGGGTATGGGTTACCCCATTCAGGATGATCATTTCTAGTTCCATCCATTTGCCTGCAGATTTCAAGATTTAATAGCTGATTAGTATTCCATTGTGTAAATGTACCACAATTTCTTTACTTATTCTTTGCTTGAGGGATGTCTAGATTGTTTCCAGATTCTGGCTACTATGAATAAAGCTGCTATGAACATAGTTGAGCAAATGTATCCCTCCTGTATGCAAAAGAAAAATGGTCTGAGAAAGAAATTAGGGAAACAACAGCTTTCACAATAGCCATAGAAAACATAACCAAGCAAGTGAAAGAAACTTTGTATGAAACTTGTATGAAAAAACCTTCAAGTCTCTGAAGAAAGAAATTGAAGATGGTATCAGAAGATGGGAAGATCAGCCGTGATTATGGATCAATAGGATTAACATAGTGAAAATGGCTATCTTACTGAAAGCAATCTACAGACTCAATGCAATTCCCATCAAAATGCCAACACAATTCTTTACAGGCCTTGAAAGAACAATTCTTAACTTCATGTGAAAAAGCAAACAAAGAAACAAAAAAAGTATAGCTAAGACAGTCCTGTACAGTAAAATATCTTCTGGAAATATTTCCATCCCTCATCTCAAACTGTACTATAGAGAAACAATAACAAAAACTACTTGGTACTGGCATAGAAACAGACAAGTGCCCAAATATGAAGGGTGTAGTTTTCCTAATTTCTTCCTCTGCAAGCTTGTCATTTGTGTATAGGAAGGCTACAGACTTTTTTGACTTAATTTTGTATCCAGCCAATTTGCTGAAGGTGTTTATCAGCTGTAGGAGTTCTCTGGTGGAATTTTGAGGGTCACCTATGTAGACTATCATATCATCTGCAAATAGGGATAATTTGATTTCCTCCTTTCCCATTTGAATACCCTTGATCTCCTTTTGTTGTCTTATTGCTCTGGCTAGAACTTCGAGTACTATATTGAAGAGATATGGAGAGAGTGGGCAGCCTTGCCTTGTTCCTGATTTTAGAGGAATTTCCTTGAGTATCTCACCATTTACTTTGATTTTGGCTATTGGCTTCCTATATATAGCCTTTATTATGTTGAGGAAAGTGCCTTGTATTCCCGATCTCTCTAAAACTTTAAACATGAATGGGTGTTGGATTTTATCAAATGCTTTCTCTGCATCCAAAGAGGGGTCCCGCTCAAACTAAGGCACCAGCCAAGGACAATACAGGCAGTAAACCTTAAACCCCTACCCAGATCTAGCCAATGGACAGAACACTCTCCACAGTAGAGTGGAGAGTGGGATATTACTTTCTCACATACTCTGGTGCCTCACCTTTGACCATCTCCCCTGGAGGGGGAGACCTGGTGGCACTCAGAGGAAGGACAGCAGGTTACCAAGAAGAGACTTGATACCCTATGAACATATACAGGGGGAGGTAATCCCCCTCAGGAACAATCATAGGGGAGGGGAATAAGGGGAAAATGGGAGGGAGGGAAGAATGGGAGGATACAAGGGATGGGATAACCATTGAGATGTAACAAGAATAAATTAATAAAGAAAAAAAAAGAAACAGACAAGTGGACCAATGGAATTGAATTGAAAACTGAGAAACAAACCCACACACCTATGGGCACTTGATCGTCAACAAAAAAGCCAAAACCATACAATGGAAAAAAAGATAGCATCTTCAACAAATGGTGCTGGTCTAAGTGGATGTCTACAGGTAGAAAAATGCACATAGATCCGTATGACCACCTTGCACAAAACTCAAATCCACCTTGCACAAGACCTCAACCAGACACACTAAAACTGTTAGAAGAAAAAGTGAGGAAGAGTCTCATAATCATCGGCACAGGAGACAACTTCCTAAGCAGAACATCAACATCTCAGGCTCTAAGTTAAGCAATTAATAAATGGGATCTCATGAAACTGAAAAGCTTCTGTGAGGTAAAGGACACTGTCAACAGAACAAAATGACATCCCACAGACTGGGAAAATATCTTCACCAGCCCTACATCTGACAAAAGGCTAATATCCAAAAATATATAAAGAACTCAAGAAACTAAACACCAACAAACCAAATAATCCAATAAAAATGGAGTACAGAGATAAATAGAGAGTTCTCAACAGAAGAATATCGAATGTCCAAGAAACATCTGAAAAAGTGCTCAACATTCTTAGTCATCAGGGAATTGTAAATCAAAACAACTGTGAGATTCCATTTTACATATGTGAGAATGTCTAAGATCAAAAACTCAAGTGACAGAACATGCTGGCACGCATGTGGAAAAAAGGGTGAACACTTTTTTTCTGGTAGGAGTGCAAACTTGTACAATGATTTTGGAAATCAATCTTGTGCTTTCTCAGAGAATTGGGAATAATGCTACCTCAACACCCAGTCATACCATTGCTGGGCATATACCTGAAAAGTGCTCCACCATATAATTTTTTAAAATTTTAATGAAAATATACTTATGTTACTTCCCACTTCCTTTTTTCCCTCTAACCCCCTCCATACATTACATCGCTGCCTCTCAAATGAAAGGACTCATTTGCTTTGAAAATTACTGCTCTGTGTGTGTGTGTGTGTGTGTGTGTGTGTGTGTGTGTGTGTGTGTGTGCATACACTACCTGCTTGGCCCGTTTAGTGTTGCTTGTAGAAATATGATTTAGGGCTAACCACTCACCAAACAGAGACCATTACAGACAGCCACTACTGCTCATAATTCAGATTGTGAGATGCCCAGTCCCAAGTAGAATATTCATAACACAGATGTACCTAAGGATTAGGGAACACTATGAAATAGGTGGCAGAAAGATTGTAAGATGAGAAACTTTGCTGTGATTATTGTGTTTCCTAGAAATGACAGACAAACTACTACACTCATGATACCATAAATATATGGCTGTCTAAACAAGGCCTGAATCATGACAATGCAATAGACATTCTTACATAGAAGACAGAAGTCTCATAGGACACTATCCAAAGACAAGGAATTACAATTACAGAGGAGAGAGAATTACTCTCCCTGGGATGAGCCTCTAACTGGTCATTCAATAAAAAGTGGTCAGCCCTGAGTCTTACTTCTTTAATATTCCAAACCAAAAACTACTAAACAGTAGCTAAGTAAAAGAAGAGTCAAGTAGTTCTTGGGGCTCAAAGCACCTCAGAAGTAGCAACCTGCTATTTTCTTCCAGCCCTACTTTCCCTGAGGCAAATCACGGAAAGCAGCCTTTCTCTTTCCTGAATTCAAGCGTATAACCCAATCCTAAAATGTCCCGTCATCCTTTCCCTGAAGGACCTGACTGTAGAAGAATCTGCCCAATACCTGTGTGGAACAATGCTACCTAGGCAGATAAGAGTCTAAACCAATAGTCCTTGCTAAGTTCCTAATATCCATTAATACTCACTGGGCTCCTTGTCCATTCACATTTCTGTACAGTTGCTCTTCTGCATCTAGTATTAAAAAACAAACAAACATAAAAGCAGACAATTTTCCCACACCTTCACTTCTGAAGGCTCCAGGTTCATATAAAACCTTGGCTAAATGGCTTTGTTAAGCCTTCTCATTTTTAGCCTGTCTTATGCTTGGGAGAAATAGCCATGATCTTTGTGATGTTTGAGGACAGACAACATCATCCAGCCTCCCACAGTACATGAAGAATAAGAATTCTGAGCAGGGGGAAACCCCTCATGCACATCGTTAGACAGTTTTCATATGAAAGAAGAGGGTGAGTGTTTTGTTGTCATTTACAACAAAGTGGATAGAACAAAACTCAATTTTTCTTTACTGAATAAATTCTCAGAGCATTTACATGGTAATTTATATTATGAATCTTGGAAAAGAATACACTATACAGTACTTTTCAAATTCATTCGATTAACATATTCTTTTCTCTATTCTTTTTTTTTTTAACAGAATTTTCCTTGACAAGTTTTTTAGACAGCAAAGAGAGATGTCATGAGTTATCACAGTATTAAATGTGGCCATTAGCAATATGTGCCACACCTGAAGATTATATAGGGTGGACTCTGGACACCTTATATATCTACTGAATCAGTCTCTGCTATGTTCCCAGTGCAGTGCTTTGCAGTTTCATATTTGAGAAAAACTGGATTAGAGGGTGATTCTAAGGCCAATGCCACAGCATTTAAATTTGGTTAAGCAGGCTGCATGGATTGTCTTTCCTCAGTGTCATCTTCATAATGACAGGAATTGTTTTGCTCAAAGATGCATCCAATACACCAGAAGATTGTCTGTGCAACATAGGTATTTGATAATTGTCAATGGCTGTCATGTATTAGGATCTCTACAGTGTCTTGATTAATTATCCATTATATGCTCCCTGAAGTATTTAATCTCAACTTAAAATCATCTTGATTTGCTGCTTCCTAGGGTGGGCCATAGGTTTAAGAGAAGAAATTATGGCCTTTCTAGAAGTTCTCCATTCAGAATAATCTTCAGCCTCCAAGGTGGACTACAAATCACAATAAACTTCATCTTTCCAGTAGACAACAAATTCACTGCAAAGATAATAGAGGATGATTAAAAAGAAAAACAGCAGTAGGAAAATAAGTAAACAACAGATCATAGAAGTGAGATTCTTTCAAGAATTTTATGCTGGGGTTTTCTGGTTAACTGTTTATCAACAAACTCCCTCCATATTCTACAAGATGAAATTTTCTTCTCACTGAGTCTGCAGTGACTTCTTCGGCAAGTGAGTTTTACTTTGGGTTTCTTTTTCTCCTCACTTCTTCTTTGAGCTTCTATAGATTACAAGCCAGATGGCTTCTAACACTATCATGATTTGTGAGGAAGCTCTTGGTGATCTTTGCAAATTGAGGTAATGGATTTAACTCTTATTAAAGGTGATCGTGGGGCAGCTTTCATGTGAAATTATAAAATAAGGACACATATCCTGATTTGCTAATGGAAAAGCTTTCATATCTAAAAATATCACAAAAGTATAATTCAATACAAATGTGTAGTTAATGGAATTGAGGGCATCTTTGGGTGATAGCCATTAGAGTATTGCTTACATCAGCTCCGAGGACAGTGTGCGGAGCCATTTCACTCCACTATCACCACATAACACTTTCTCATCATTTTAATACTGACTCAAACTTGTTCGTTAGTGACTTTTATAGAAGCCCGGCTTTCATCTGTAGCCCTATAACTTCTAGGATCTCTTGCATGTTATTCACCTTTGACCTTGAGCCTCTTTTGACATCTCTACCTCAGTGTTCTTGGCTTTAGCACATCATTTCTGTTGACCTTTGCTCATTCTTTTGACTGCTTTTCTACCTGGTGGGTTCTATATAGTATAATGCTCTTAGAGCATAGAGCATATAATCCTGAAAGACCCCGTTAAGTTCTTAGGAAGAACCCCCTACTGTGTCTTCCAAATAGATCATTGCATCGCGTCTATTAGGAGTGCACTGGATTCATATCATGCTAGATTTTGAGCTGCTCACAGGTGTTTGTTTTATTCAAAACCATCACCAGTCACTCACCCACCTAATAATCATTGTAAGCACTTCAAAGGATAAATGATTTGACCCTCAAACATTGTAACCAAGTGTTGTGCCTTGAATAGGACCTCTCATTTTCATGTTTTGAAAGTTTACATATGGAGGCATCATTGCTGAGAGGTGGGAACTTCAAGAGAAGTTTAACATCATTATTGTGGAGTCAGGGTAGGGGTAGTGGATCCTAAAGAGGGATGAATTTTCCTCTTCTCTGCTTCACATTTAGTTTTCACCATGATGTACATCCACCATGTAATGAACCTGGAAAGTGTCTACCAGCTGTGGTCTCTTAACTACGGCCTTCCTATTGGGGAATGGTCTGACGTATTTTAATGCTAATTATTGTTTGTTGTCCCTGCAACCCACCTTTTGATTAATAAAAAGCTATCCCACCTGGGCAGGACAGAGGAGATAGGTGGGGCTTAGAGAGAGGGGGGAATCCTGGGAAGGAGGAGAAAGACCATCGCAAGAAGGAAGAAGAAAAAAAAAAAGAAGGAAGAAGAGAAAGACCAGGAGAGAGACCTGAAGGGAGAGGAGGAGAAGACCACCATGGGTTAGATGGAGAAGAAGCACATGGCCGGTGTGGATGCAGGATTCGGCCCAGATGAAGAGCATTAACAAGTATATGGGATTATGGATGGGAGTTAGCTTGACAGAAGTTATTGGAAACAGATGGCATGGGATTGATGCAGAGATCCCATACCTGCCGCACTATGGGAGTAGTTAAGAGTATTAATGTCTTCCCTGCCCCAAGTTAACTAAGACTATTTTAAAATATAACACGTGTCAGTGTCTTAATTGATTGCTAACCAGGTCTACTAATAATACAGATAATTTAAAAACAATACCTTCCAGTCTTGAGAGCTGTGAACCAAATAATCTCTAACTTATAAATTGCTCACTCTGTGACTACAGCAGCACAGAATAGCTAAGACATGGTTCTGGGGTGATGCCAATAATGGTTAGTGTGAATTGTCAACTTAACAGTGTCTGGAATCATTTAAGGAAACACATTAAAGCCACACTGGTGAGAGACATTTTAGCCTGTGGAATAATCTGTGGGAGATACTGTTCATCAGGTTAACTGAGGTAGGAAGAGAGCATGAAAGCAAAAGGCATCATTCCCTGGGTTCACATCCTAGATTGTCTGAGGAGGAGAAGGTGAACTGAGCAGAGATATTCTCATGCCCTGCTTTCTGACTGCAGATGCAATGGGACCAGCGGCTCTGAGCTCCAGCCACTGTGATTTTCCAAAATGATACTCTAAAACCAAGAGCCAAAAGAAACTGTTCCTTCTTACATTGCTTTTATTGGGGTATTTTATTACATTGATAAAAATTAACTAGCATAAGATTAATTTAATTCTTTTTATTCATTTAAATCTTCACTCAAATTTCAAGTACTTAAGTTTCTTTTTTTTTAAAATACTGAGTACAGTTTGTCAAGAATCCATCATGAGTGGACACCCTCTCTCTATTTACCCTACACCCAGTTCTCAGGGTCACCCAGAGCGCTTCAACAGAACACTAGTAGACAACCACAGGCTACACCTGCTGGAAGACCAGGTAGGCTGCCCACCTACAGACCTTTCCCACTTTATGTTACTCCAGATTGAATTCTCAGGATCAACCTTAGTGCTGGAACAGAAAAATAGGGACAGCATGCCCAGTTACCTGTCCATGCCTCCTGTGGCTCTAATCCCCATTTTCTAGCATACTGAGGAAGCAAGTAGGGAGCCATAGCAAGTATCCTTAGGCTTAGAGCACTCTTCACCACCTCCTGACCTGCCTGGCCCAACTGGGACACAGAGCAATCCCATCAGAGACCTACAGGCTTGCCAATACCATGGGCAACCAGATGGCTAGAGGCCAGCATAAGAACACAAGCCACAAAACTCAGAGCCATATGACACCTCTGGAAACCAGTAGTCTAGCCCTGGAGATATTAACAGCCCTGAAGTACAAGAAGAATACTTCAAATCTGAGGTGATGAAAATGATATAAGCCTTGAAGGAGGAAAATAAATCTCTCAAAGAAATACAGAAAAATACATTAAGCATATGAAGGAATTGAATAAATCCTTTAAAGAATTAGAGGAAAATAAAATCAAATGGAAGAAAGAAATGGATAAAATTACCCAAGTCCTACAAATATAATTAGAAGCAATAAAAAAAACCACAATCTGAGGTAATCCTGGAGTTGGAAAACCTAGAGAAGAGAACAGTAACTACAGGCAAAAGCAACATTAATAGAATACAAGAGATGGAAGAGAGAATCGCAAGTGTAGAAGATACAGCTGAAGCAATTGATACATCAATCAAAGAAAATGTAAAAACTAAAAAGTTTCTGACACAGAACATCCCAGAAATATAGGACACCATAAAAAGACAAAAATCTAAGAATAATAGGAATAGAAGGAGAAAACTCCAAGCTCCATGGCATAGAAAACATTTTCAAGAAAATCATAGAACGCTTCCCCAACCTAAAGAAAGAAATGCCCACAAATGTACAAGAAGCCTACAGAATTCCAAATAGATTAGACCAGAAAAGAAAATCTTCCCACCACGTTATAATCAAAACACTAAATGTACAGAACAAAGAAAGAATATTAAAAACTGCAAAAGAAAAAGGCCAAGTCACAAATAAAGACAAACCTATTAGAATTACACTTGAATTCTCAACAGAGACTAGGAAAAGCCAAAGGGCTCAGATGGATGTTATGCAAACATTAAGAGACCACAGATGCCTACCCCAGACTACTATACCCAGCAAAACTTTAAATCACCATAGATGGAGAAACAAGATATTCCACAACAAAACTAAGTTTAAACAGTACCCAACCACAAATCCAGTCCTCCAAAAGACACTAGAATGAAAATACCAACATAAGGAGGCTAACTACACTGAGGAAAGCATAGGAAATAAATAACTCCACATCTTCAAACCAAAAGAAAGGAAACACAGAAATACACTCTATCATCACCAACATAAAAAACAAAAACAAAAACCAGGAACAAAGAACCACAGGTCATTAATATCTTTCAACATCAATGGCCTCAACTCCCCAATAAAAAGACATGCTAACAGAATAGATATGAAAGCAGGATCCATCATCTTGCTGCATACAAGAAACACACTTAAACAATAAAGATAGACATTACCCCAGAGTACAGGATTAAAAAAAGGTTTACCAAGCAAACAGACCCAAGAAGCAAGCTGGAATATCCATCTAGTATCTAATAAAATAGACTTTTAACCAAAATTAATCAAAAGATCTGGGGAAGGACACTTGGTACTCATCAAAAGAGAAATATACCATGATGACATCTCAGTCCTGAACACAAAAGGACCCACATTAGTAAAAGAAACAATACTAAAGCTTAAATCACACACATTGGTAGTGGGATACTTCAACACCCCACTCTTACCATGTCTCAAAGGTCATCGAGACAGAAACTAAAGGAAGAAATGATGAAACTAATAGATGTCATGAATCAAATGGACCTAACATATCTACAGAACATTTTACCCAAACACAAAAGAATATACCTTATTCTCAGCACCTCATGGGACCGTCTCCAAAAGTAACTATATACTCAGTGACAAATCACACCTCAATAAGAAGATTGAAATAATCTTTGGCATCTTATCAGACCACCATGGAGTAAAGCTGTAACTGAACAACAACAGAAAACCTAAAAACTCTTGGAAAGTGAATACCTCCCTACTCAATTATCTCTGGATCAGGAATAAAGTAAAAAAGGATGAAAGAAAAAAATCAAGACTTCCTAGAATTCAATTAAAATGGAAGTACAACATACTCAAACTTATGGGACACAATGAAAGCAGTGATAAGAGGAAAGTTCATAACACTAAGCACCCTCATAAAGAAATTGGAGAGACCCCATGCTGGCAACTTAACAGCACACTTGAAAGCTCTAGAACAAAAAGAAGCAAATACACCAAAGAGGAGAAGACAACAGGGAATCATCAAACTCATGGCTGAAATCAATAAATTAGAAACAAACAAAACAATTCCAAAAATCAAGGAAACCAAAAGCTGTTTTTTTGAGAAAATTAACAAGATAGACAAACCCTTAGCTATCTAAGAGACAAGGGAGAATATTCAAATAAAGAGAATCAGAAATGTAAATGGAGATTTAATGACAGATATCAAGGAACTCCAAAGAATCATTAGGTTATATCCCCAAAATTTGAAAATTTAAATGAAATGGACAATGTTCTTGAAAGACACCATTTACCAAACTGAATCAAGATCAGGTAAACAAATTAGAAAGTCCTATGTCTCCTAAGCAAATAAAAGCAGTCATCAAAAGTCTCTCAATACCAACAAAAATCCCTGGGCCACATGGATTCGGTGCAGAATGTTATCAGACATTCAAAGAAGACCTAATGTCAATATTCTTCAAACTATTTCACAAAGCAGAAACAAAAGGAACATTACCAAACTCATTCTGAGTCCACCATCTGCTTGATACCTAAATCACACAAAACTCAAAAATGAAAGAGAATTTCAGACCAATTTCCTTTATGTACATTGATGCAAAAATAATCAATAAAATACACTCTTTGAAGCCACATTGGTCTACAAAGTGAGTCTAGTGTATCCAAGGCTACACAGAGAAACACTGTCTTGAAATAAACAAACAAAAAAATTGGGCTTCAGTGATAAACAGAGAACTCTCAACAGTGGAACACTAAGTGACTGAGAAACACTTAAATAAATGCTTAATGTCCTTTGTCATCATGGAAATAAAAATCAAAACAATGCTGAGATTCCATCTTAGACCAGATTAGAATGGCTAAGATCAAAAACTCAAGTGAGAGCACATGCTGGCAAGAATGTGGAGAAAGGGAGACATTTCTCCATTGCTGGTGGGAATGCAAACTTGTACAACCACTTTGGAAATCAATTTGGTGTTTTCTCAGAAAATTGGGAATAATGGCACCTCAAGATCTAGCTATAGCACCTCTTGGCATATACCTGAAAGATGCTGCACTGTACAACAAGGACATTTGCTTAACTATGTTCATAGCAATTTTAATTGTAATATCCAGAATGTGGAAACATCCTAGAAGTTCCTCAACTGAAGAACAGATAAAGAAACTGTGGTACATTTACACATGGAATACTACTCACCTATTAAAAACAAGGAAAATTAGAAATTTGCAGTCAAATGGATGAAACTAGAATTTATAATCTTCAGTGAGGTAACCCAGATCCAGAAAGACACGCATGGTATATAGTCATGGCAGATATTAGCCACACAATACAGGATAACCACACTATAATACACAGACCTAAAGAAGCTAAGTGACAAGGAATGTCCTGGGGAGGATGCTTAATTCTCATTCAGAATGGCAAATAGAATATATACCAGAAGTGGCTGAAGAGAAGGACCAGCAGGACAGGAGCCTACCATAGAGGTCCTCTGAAAGACTCCATCCAGCAGGGGAGCAAAGCAGATGATGAGACTCACAGCCAAATTCTGGGGTGGAATGCAGGGAGTCTTATGGAAGAGTTGGGGGGTAGAAGGGCCTGGAAGAGACAAGAGCTCCACAAGGAGACCAATGGAGCCAACAAATATGGACTGTGGTGGGGCTGGGTCTACAGAGACTGATGCTACAACCAAGAAGCATGCGTGGTGAGGGCATAGACCCCCTGCTTAGATGTTGTTGATAGGCAGCGCAGTCTCCGTGTGGGTCCTGTGATATGGGGAGTAGGAGCTGCCTCTGACATGGACTCTGGTTTCCACTCATTGGTCATTTCCTTCTGGCATCATGGCATTCCCGAGCCACAGAGGAAGAGGATTCAGGAGGTCCAGCTGAGACATGATAGGTTGGAGTAAGATTATAGAGGAGGAGGGTTCTCCCTTTCTGAGGACTTGGGGAAGGGGGAGGAGGGATGAGAGAGGGATGGTGGGACCAGGTGGGGACAAGGGAGGGACCTAAAATTGGAATGTAAAGTGAAAAAAATAAAAATATTTTTAAAAGGGAAGGAAAAAAGCTTACAGAACACCAAATAGATTGAACCAGAAAAGAAAGTCCCTTTGCCACATAATAATCAGAATGCTAAAACATACTGAACAAAGAAAGAATATTAAAAGCTTCAATGGAAATCGGCCAAGTAACCTATGAAGGCAGACCTATTATGATTGCATCTGACCTCTCAATGGAGACTCTACAAGCCAGAAGGGCCTCGAGTGATGTAATGCAGACTCTAAGAGACCATGTATCTGAGATCCCTATACCAGCAAAGCTTTCAGTCACCATAGATGGAGAAAGAAGATATTTCATGACAAAGTTAAACTTAATCAATATTTATCTATAAATCCAACCCTATAGAAAGTGCTAGAAGAAAAACTTCACCCCCCAAAATTAGCTATACCCACAAGAAAACACAAGCTATAAATAATTTCATGCCAACAAAACCCAAAGAAGGTACACACACACACACACACACACACACACACACACACACACACACACACACAGCCACTACCCAAACAACAACAAAATAACAGCAATGAACAATAATTGGTCATTATTATCACTTAATATCATAGCCTCAATTCCCCAGTAAAAAGACACAGATTGAGAGAGTAGATGTAAAGAAACAAGATCCATCCTTCTGCTGCATACAAGAAAGATACCCAACATCGTGATCTTCTTCTCAGCACGTTGTGAAACTTTGTCTAAAATTGATCACATACTTAGACACAAAGCAATTCTCAATTGTTGTGGTTAATTGGGTTTTCTTTTCTTTTCTTTTCTTTCTTTCTTTCTTTCTTTTTTTTAAGACATGGTTTCTCTGTGTATCCTTGGCTGTCCTGGACTAACTTTGTAGAACAGGCTGGTCTTGCACTCACAGAGATCCACCTGCCTTTGCCTCCCAAGTGCTGGAATTAAAGGCATGTGCCACCACTGTCCAGATATTTGTGGTTAATTTAAAAGTATGGCCTAATAAATGCTTATTACTAGCTCTGTAATTATTATGGTGATAATTTCTAACCTGCTAGTAATCAATGAAAACACCAACACCTGTTATATTTTAAGATAGCCTTAGTTCACCTGGGGTGGGGCAGATGTTAATTCCCCAGTCTACTTCTCCTAACTCCCTGCCAAAATCCCATGCCATCTTCTTCTAATAGTTTCTATTGAGCTAACTCACATCCATGATCCCAAATGATCGCTAATGTTCATCATCTGGGCCGAATTCTCCATCCACACCAGCCATGTGCTGCTTCTCGACCTAACCCACGGCCGGTTCTCCTCTTCCTATCTCCTTCTTCTTCTCAAGATCCTCTTCCAATCTCTGACTGACTCCCTTCCCAAGAACTTCTCTGTCCCCAAAGCCTGGGAACCTTAGCCATGCTTATCCCATTTGGCCTGCCTGGGTGTGTTGGCTCTTTATTGGTCAAACAGGAATAAGATTTTAGGCAAGCTTACAAACATTTTGGGGTACATAAGTTTGCTCATTTAGGCAGCAACCAGGCCAACCCCAAACATTGAATAGATGCAAGAAAATAAAATAAGTCCCTGCACCCTATTAGACCACCATGGATTAAAGCAGTATATCAACAGCAGAAAACTCATGAAAACTAAACAAGTCTCTACTGAATGAAAAATAAGTACATTTTAAAATAAATTAAAGATGTTGTAGAATTCAAGGAAAATGAATTTATAACATACTCAAATTTATGGGACACAGTGGAAGCAGTGCTAAGAGGAAAGTTCATAGCACTAAGTGCCTATGCAAAAAGAATTGGAGAGACCTTGTACTAGCATGATCTAGAACATGAAAGTTCTAGGACAAATTAGAAGGGAGCACACCCCAGAGGAGTAGATGGCAAGAAAATATCAAATTGAGAATTAAATAAAATAAAAGTAAAAAGACCACCACAAATAATCAATGAAACAAAGACTTGGGGTTTTGTTGTTGTTGTTGTTGTTGTTGTTGTTGTTGTTGTTGTTGTTAAGAAAATCAATAAGACAGACAAAACTGTCTCCAAAATAACTAAAAGACAATGAGAAAATAT
Source organism: Acomys minous (assembly GCF_964271855.1). Taxonomy (NCBI): domain Eukaryota; kingdom Metazoa; phylum Chordata; class Mammalia; order Rodentia; family Muridae; genus Acomys; species Acomys minous. The sequence goes on along the minus strand of NC_140499.1, from coordinate 12,960,705 downwards.
GAAAATTAACAAAATCAAAAATGAAAGTTATACATAACATATCAGACACAGAGGAAATCCACAGAATCACAAAGGCATACTTTGGAAACCTGTACTCCACCAAACTGAAAAATCTAAAAGAAATGAAGAAATTTCTCAATAGATGCTATGTATCAAAATTAAATCCAGATCAGATAAATAATTTAAATATGTATATATATAACCACTAGTGAATAGAAGCAGTCATTGGAAGTCTCCTAACCAAAAGAAGCCTAGGGCCAGATGATTATAGCACAGAATTATACTAAATTTTCAAAGAAGAGTTAACACCAGTATTCCTCAAATTATTCCACAAAATAGAAACAGAAGTAACATTGTCCAGTTTATTTTATGAGGTCATGTTTATCCTGATACCCAAATCACCCAAAGATTCAAAAAAGAAAAATAATTACAGTCTAATTTTTCTTGTGAAGATAGATGCAAAAATATTCAATAAAATACTTGCAAACCAATTCCAAGAACACATCAAAAAGATCATTCACCATGATCAAATCGGCTTCACCCCAGAGACACAGGCATGGTTCAACATACAAAAATCAATCAATGTAATCCATCAAATAAGAAAACTGAAAGAAAGAAAAAAAACATAATCATCTTTTTAGACACTGAAAATACCTTGACAAAAATCCAACACCCTTCATGATAAAAGTCTTGAAGACATCAGGGATACAAGGGACATGCCTCAAAATAATAATAGCAATTAACAGCATGCCTATAACTGTTCATCATTTATTTATTTATTTATTTATTCACTTTACATTATGGTCATGGGCCCATCCCTCTTCTCTCAGTCCCACCCTCCGTCCCTCCCCATCTCTTTCCCCTCTTCCTGAGAAAAAGGGAGTCCCATTTCATATCCACCTCAGCTCATCAGGTTTCATTAGGACTGAGTGTGTCCTCTTCCCCTGTGGCCTGGCAAGGCAGTCCCACCAGGGTGCAGTGATAAAAAGCTGGCAATAGACTCCATGTCAAAGACAGCCCAGCTCCCATTACTAGAGGACCCAGAAGAAGCCTCAGCTGCTCATCAGCTACATCTGTGTAGGGAGCGTAGGTCCAGTCCATGCATGGCCTTTGGTTGATGGTTCAGCCTCTGGCAGCTCCTCTGGGATGTGTTTAGTTAGCTCTGTTGGGCTTCTTGTGGAACTCCTGTCTCCTTCATGTCCTTTTCTCCTTCCCATCACTTTTCCACAAGACTCCCTATACATTCATCAACCAATGTTTGGCTGTGATTGTCAGCATCTGTTTTGAACTACTGCTAGGTGGAATCTCTCAGAGGACAACTTTCCTAGGTGCCTGTCTGCAGGCATAGTAGAGTATCATTAATAGTGTCAGGGGTTGGCGCTCTCCCATGGGGTGGGTCTTGGGTTGGGCCAGGCATTGGTTGAATGTTCCACCAATCTCTGCTCTATCTTTATCCATGTACATCTTGTAGTCAGGATAGATTTTTGAGTCCACATTTTTGTGAGTGGATTGGTGTCCTCTCCCCAACACTAAGAGTCTCGCGTAGTTAGGGGGAGTTCTATTCAGTCTTTTTAATTTCGTAAGCCATCTTTTGTTAATGCAATATATGTTCATAAACTCTAGACAGTATTTTAAAATATACACTCTCTCAAAAGGAAATATTCCACTAAGGCAAACATAGATAACTTTAGGGTCCTCAGAGATTTCATAGCACAGTGTACAGAAATGTACAGGTATCCTGGGGAACCAGGGCTTTCACTCTTGAGTGAGTCGCTGAATGACATGCTGGTAGTCCTCCCCCAGCTCCTGAAATCGCTCTTCCAGCTGCTCGTGTTGCACACTTATTTCTATCTGTTTCATCTGATTGGTCAGCTCTTCTGGTCTCAGGCATTTCCTCATCTTGGCAAGATCTCTCTGCCCTTTTTGTTTGTTTGTTTAAAAAGGGCCAATTAGTCTTCTTTTCATATCCAATGTAGCTTCTATATTGTTCAGCATCATTCATGTCAGTTACCAGCAGTCGAAGAATTTGATAAGCTCGTCTAGCATGTTGCTTATTTATTTTGAACTTCTGCTGTGCTTGTATTGCCATATCTTCATTGAATCCTTGCATTAAACTTTCCTGGGAGAAACAGGGCAAATCTTGACAAAGCTTCACAAGCACAAAGTCTCTCAGTTTCACATAGCTTTTGAATGAATCTTCCGTTGTGATATCAAGAACTGAAGGAGATGCAATGCAGTATCAATGAACTGTTTCAAGAAGTTGAGCACCATGGCCCTGACCTTGAAATGGAGTCAGTATCAGCATCTGACTTACATGTGGCAGATTTTTGTCTGGGTGCACATAATAATTATAGACTGCCATGTAGCCTACGGTCACAAAGAGTGTAGCTGCATCCTTATTATACTTCTCAAATACTAGAAAGTAGTGCCATCTTTCATCATCCACATCAATAAAGCTAGCAGTTTCAATAAATCACATCAAACATGTCTGAAGCCTTTCATGATATTCTTGAAAGCCTCCACATGTCATGTCAGCCTTGTATATCTGAAACATAAAGTTTTCTCCTCCTGTTGGACTAGGAACTGAGTATGTATGGAGGAGGGTTCCAATGGCTTGAAATTGGCTTCCTTTTCCAGCAAAGAAAGAAAATTATTTGTGTTTGTGCAAAACCCAGGTGGAATGATTTGCCTGATTTTGCCTTCAACATCATCTGCCTCCAGAGAAAGAAATTAGGAAACCGGCACCTTTCCCAATAGTCAAAAATAATATAAAATATCTTAGGGTAACTCAAACCAAGGAAACAGAAGACTCCTATGATAAAAAAAATCAAATCCTTGAAGAAAACAATTGAAGAAGATATCAGATGATAGAAAGTTCTCCCATGCTCATGGATCAGTAGGATCAACATAATAAAAGTGACTATTCTATCAAAACTATCTACAGATTCAACATAATCCTCATCAAAGTTTCAAGGCATTTTTTACAGACTTTGAAAGAACAATACTCAACTTCATATGGAAAAACAAAAAATCTCAGCTTAGCTAAAACAATTCTGAATAATGAAAGAACTTGCAGAGATATCCTCATCCTGATTTTAAGCTCTACCACAGAGCTATAATAATAAAAAACCTTCATGGTATCTCCATAAAAACAGACATGTCAGTCAATCAGTGCAATCAAATAAAAAATCCAGATATAAATCAGCACAACTAAGGACACCTGATTTTTTTAAAAGCCAAAAGTACACAATGGAGAAAAGAGAGCATCTCCAACAAGTTGTGATGGTCTAACTGGATGTCTGCATGTATAAGAATGCAAATATGTCACCTTACACAAAACTCAATTACAAGTGGATTAAAAACCTCAACATAAAACCAGAACTATGAACTTAATTAAAGAGAAAGTGGGGAATAGCCTTCATGTTGTGCTACAGAGATACAGTCATTACTCTGAACTTCACTTTATGAATATTTGATTTAAAAAGCAAAACATAAATAAATTAAAAATAAAATATAGTCTTCCATTAATGTAGTATTCTGTGGTAAGTCTTACTGATTCCTTTACCTCCAATTCTCACAGTCTTCTTTCTTTACAACAAAAGCAGTAGCTCTTTCCCTTATATAATCTTAATTTCCTGTGTACATATTTATTTTGTGATTATTCAGTGAGCCCTCTAGTGAAGAAACCATACCTTATATCATTTCAATGGTCTATTTATCTTTTATGCCAATCTCTATCAGAATATTAATGGCTGAGGAACTATGGTGCACACACATTTTTTCCTTCTCTATCACTTGCTATCCTCAAGATCCTAACCTATACCTCTTGCCATTCTATAATTCATGTAACTTACTTGTGTGCCTTCCCACATATATGTATATAGGCGCATTTGTCTTTGTATGCACATATAAAGGCCAGATATTGACATTTAGAGTCCTTTTTCATTGTATTTCACCAACAAAGTTTCTCACTGATCCTGGAGCTTGTTAGTTTGACTAGACTGGCTGGCCATGAAGCCCTTGAGATCCACCTGTTTCCTATTCCTATGCCCAGCTCTTAGGTTACAGATGGATGCGCCAGTGATATTTGGCTTTCGAATGGGTGATGATGATCTGAACTCAATTCTTCATGTTCACACATCACGTATTTACCTACTGAACCATCTACCCAGGTCCATACTTATTATTAGTTCACTTTCTTAATACAAAGTACCAATGTAAATAAATCACGTGGTTGTTGTAACATGGGAAAATATTCTGGAAATGGTTGAACACAGAATCAACTCTACTACCTAGGTAACTATATAAGAAGACTCAATGTAAGTATAAGATCTCTGAAGTTATTTTTAGCTCATATACAGCCTTCCACCATATACCATAAATAATGGCAATTTATAATCCATACTATGACCACAATGCAAAAACTTCCCAGAATAACATAAAAAAGAAAAATATGGACTATTTTCCTTTACATATAGATGTAGAGCTATGTAAAATAGTAATAGTAAATTAAGCTATAATTAAACAATATGCTATAGCTGACTGTGATGGTTGCAGCTGGTTGTCAACTTGTCTACATCTGGAATTAACTAAAACCCAAAAGTAGAAGCATAGCTGTGAAGGATTCCTGCTCAATTTGAAGTGGGGAGATATACTTCTAATCTTTGGGGGTGTTTGAACTTTGAGGCTTTAAGGAAGACACACTTTTAGTCAAGATCTAATCTGAGTCAAGCCTTCTGCTGTAAGATTTTTATAAGGACATAGAAGAAGGAAGTTTTTGTTGCTTGCTTGCTTGAGCCTGGATATCAAGTCCATTTCTTAACTGGCATTAGAGCCTATTTCTTCTGGATTCCAGCATATACTGAGAGTGAGCAACTAATGAATTCTTGGACTTTCCTTTCATAGGCAACCATTGTTGGATTAGCTGAACCACACTGGTAAGACAATCTAGTAAATATTATTACCATATATAGAGAGGGAATTTCATTTTATAAGTTCTCTTATTCTAGAGAAACTTGACTAATATGCTAATCTAAGAATTATCTGAGATTAAAATTAAATCTAATATAAGAAGTCTATTAGTATAATTCACTGCTTTGATATATTAAAGTCATAAAAGTATTTGGTGATATTTATATCTATTTCTGTTAAAAGTTTATTTAAATTCATAGGAGCTTTAAAAAATTTATTGGGATCTAATTTTAAATTTGTATGGTAAAGATCTGAGGGGGAAGACAAGCTCTGACTTTATTCATCTCACATATTCACATATCTCCACAGAACAAGAGCTTTGAGCTTTGATGTTAGTGCCTATTAGTAACCTGATCTTTGGGCATAGTGAAGAATATAAGGAAACTAATGGGTAGGAAATAAGCTCTGATGATGCAGAAGGAGCAAACTCACAAATATAACTGAAACAAGATGAAACAGTTGAGTTGTCATATGCCCAAGACCAAGAGATGCTCTGCCTCAGTAGATGTGAGAACTACTCAGAAAAACACAGACCATACCCTTTACCAGCATCAATGGCCAGCTCCAAGATATAATCTTACAATAACAAAGACAACAGAAAGGTCAGAAAGAGGGACAAGAGCATACAAAGTCACCCTTCTGAGGCAAGAAGGGAAGACTTGAAAGTAAAAAGCAAAAGGAAACTTCTGATAGCACAATCCATCCTCAAGCACAAAGTATTTATACAGGAAATTTGAAGTCTATAGTACCCTCAGGAGAGCCAGAGTAGCAAACATGCCTGAAGGCTGATTTCAAACTGTAAGAAAGTCCCAGGGGAAGGAAATAATGCTGACTTCCAGATGTCAGAATCTTTACCTCAGTCTCTACTACTCCACAACTCCCAGAATAACATAAAAAAGATGCCTAACATAAAAAAGACAGCACTAAAGAATCTGTAAAAACATATAAAAAGGAAAATGGCAACAAAAATGTCACACCAGGGTCATTTAGGCTAAGATTTGAGAGAGTAAGAATTATTACAGACTTCTTAAAACCTAGGCCAGTCAAATACAATGAGGTTATTTTTCTTATACTGATGGACAGGAAATTAACTAGCCTTATTTGTAAAAATCCTAGCCTTTAATTCTAACCTAGTTAACGTCTCTTTAAAAAGTGCATGGGGAATGAAGCTATTCTCAAAGACTAAGCAGAATTAGCATAAAGAATAAAAAAAATCAACTCCTAAAGTTTACACCTAGGGACATACTTCCTCCTGCATGATTGCACTTCCTAAAGTGTCCATAACCTTCTGAAAAACCACTACCAAACGGGACCAAGTTAAATGCATGAACCTATGGGGTAATTTTTTTTTTATTTAAAACACTTCACAGACTTCTGTTAAAGATATAGATTTTGAACAGTATGAAGTTTTTTTGAAAAATAAAGAAGCATAGATAATTAAGAGCCATCCACCATGACCAAGTAGGCATCATCACAGGCATGTGGGGTGGTTCAATATATATATAAATTCATCAATGTAATTCACCATATAAACAAACTAAAAGGAAAAAGGACACATTATTATCTCCCTAGGTGCTGGAAATACATTTGACAAAATCCAATACCCATGCATGTTAAAATTCTTGAAGAGATCAGGGATACAAGGCACATGCCTAAACATAAGAAAGGCAGTATATAGCAAGCCTATTGCTAACACCAAACTAAATGGAGAGAAACTTAAATCAATTCCACTGAACCCAGGAACAAGACAAAACTATCCACCTCTCTCTGTATCTCTTCAAAATTTACTTGAAGTCCTATCTAGAGCAATAAAACAAGTAAAGGAGATCAAGAGGATGCAAACTGGAAAGGAAGAAGTCAAAGTATCACTATTTGCAGATGATATAATAGTATACATAAGTGACCCCCAAAATTCTCCCTGGGAACTCCTACAGCTGATAAACACCTTCAGGAATATGGCCAGAAACAAAATTAACTAAAAACAAACAAAAAACAGTAGCTTTCCTGTATACAAAATGCCAACACAATTCATTACAGATCTCTGAAGAACAATTCTCAACTTCACATTGAAATATAAAAAATCAAAAATAGCTAAGACAATCCTGTACAATAAAAGATCTTCTAGAGGAATCTCCATCCCTCAACCTATACAATGGAGCAACAGTAATAAAAACAACATAGTACAGGCATAGAAACAGACATGTGGAACAATAGATCAAATTAAAGACTCAAAAATAAAATCACATACCTACTGACACTTGATTTTTGACTAAGGAGCAAAAACTGTGCAATGGAAAAAAGATAACAACTTCAACAAACAATGCTGGTCTAACTGGATTTCTGTGTGTAGAAAAATGCAAATACACCCTTCTTTATCACCCTGCACAAAACTAAAGTCCAGGAACAGGAGACAACTTCCTGAACAGAACACCAATAACTCAGGCTCTAAAATCAACAATTAATAAATGGGACCTCATGAAACTGACAAGCTTCTATAAGGCAAAGGACACTATCAATTGAACAAAAAGGCAGCCTACAGACTGGGAAAAGATCCTAATTATCCATACATCCAACAAAGGGATAATATCCAAAATATATCAAGAACTCAAGAACTTAAACACCACCAAACCAAATAATTTAATCAAACAATGGAGTAAGGAGCCAAACAGAGAATTCTCAACAGGGGAATATCGAATGAGTGAGAGACACTTGTAGAAATGCTCAACAACCTTAGTCATCACGGAAATGCAAATCAAAACAACTCTGAGATTCCACTTTACACCAATCATAATGGTTAAGGTCAAAAGTTCAATTGACAGCATATGCTGGCGAAGATGTGGAGAAAGGGGAGCACTCCTCCACTGCTGGTAAGAGTGCAAACTTGTACAACCACTTTGGACACCAATCTTGTGCTTTCTCGGAAAATTGGGAATAATGATACCTCAGGACCCAGATATACCACTCCTGAGCATATACCAGAAAGATGCTCCACTATACAAGGAGAACATTTGCTCAACTATGTTCATAGCAGCTTTATTCACAATAGCCAGAATCCGGCAACTCCTAGATATCCCTCAACTGAAGAAAAGATAAAGAACATTTGGTACCTTTACACAATAGAGTACTTCTCACCTATTAAACACAAGGAAAATTTGAAAATTTCAGGCATATGGATGTAACTAGAAAAGATCATCCTGAGTGAATTAACCCAGACCCACGAAGACACTCATGGTATATAATCACTTATAAGCAGATATTATCCACATAATAAATAATACTACACTACAGTACACAGATCTAAAGAAGCTAAATGACAAGGAGGACCCTATGAAGGACATTTCTCATTCAGAAGGACAAATAGAATAGACACCAGAAGAGGATGAGGAGAAGGAACAGGCCGGGATCCCACCATAGAGGGCTTCTGAAAGATTCTACCCAGCATGGGATTGAAACAGATGCTGAGACTCACAGCCAAACTTTAGGGTGGAGTGCAGGGAGTTTTGTGGAATAGTTGGGGGATAGAAGAGCCTGGGGGGACAGGAGCTTGACAAGGAGATCAATGGAGACAGCAAATCTGGACTGTGGGGGATGGAGCTGCAGAGACTGATGCCACAACCAAGTAGACATGCATGGTAATGGCATGGACCCCCTGCTCAGATGTTGTTGGTAGCCAGCACAGTCTCCTTGTGGGTCTCATAATACGGGAAGTAGGGGCTACCTCTGACACGGACTCTGGTGGCCACTAGTTGATCCCCATGGTACAGAGGCCTTGTTAGGCCCTAGAAGAAGAGAATGCAGGCAGTCCAGATGAGACTTGATATGCTGGTGTCAGATGATAGGGAAGTAGGGCTCAGCATTTCTGAGGACTCAGGGAAGGGAAAGGGGATGAGGGGGAGAGGAAGGACCAGGAAGAGAAGAGGGAGTGGGCTACAATAGGGATGTAAAGTGAATAAATTACATTTTTTAAATTAAGTTTAAAAATTAGCAAGAAAGAAAATTAAGAGCCAATGACAACTGATACTATATAGTTTGGGACCAAGAAATTTATGAGTGAGGTTTCCAAGAATCAACTGCAGTGGGGAATGGGCCCAGCCTTCTTTCTTGGCCTTAGTGTGGATGAGAGCCATGAAAGATTGGATGGGCATCACCTTCCTGATTTCCCTCTCTCTTGATCCTAGATTGCTCCAGAGCAAGAATGAGAGAGGCCTACCAAGGAGACAACTCCAAATTAAAGTATTTTTCCTATCTGAATTCCTGCTCAGACTCTGCCATATCAGCAGCTTCAAAGCTTGGTTTGGACACTTCTCTTTCTTGTCATCTAAAAAGAAAAAAAAAAAGAAAAGAAAAAAACAGCTACCGACAAGTGCCCCTAAATCATCTGATTCCCAAGTTGTCTCAAATGTTTAGGAAACCCTTCATTCACGATAGATGGATCTCATGCCAAGAATGGAAACACACAGAGCTATGTAGGGGCTTTTCCAGGCCAAGCTACTTTTATCTTCTCCAATTCATGGTCAGAAAATTACTAGTCTCCGTCCCTGCAGGAAAGGAACTGTGGCTTAGGTGTGTGTGTCATAGTTCAGTTCAAGTGGCTAGTGGAGAAGCAGCTTGTACTCAAATCCCAGTATAAACCCAATCACTCTGGATCGTATTATACTATTCCTCCGTGTCTCCAAACCACAAGGAGATTGTAGGAAATAGAGAGAAAGGAGAATCTTAGGTAGAAAAAAAAAACAGATCAGTTGTATAATGAGGCCACTCCCTTTGTGATTCTCAGAAGGCACCTTTAAAGTGCCCCTTCACACAAATACATGGTGCACAAGTTACAAGCATTGATTCATCTGTCTATTTTCATCATCATGGAGACAGAACTTAAGGTCTTGTACAAACTAGGGAGGTGCTCTATCTCTGGTCTACACTCTATACCCTAAGTTATAAGTTTAATGATAGCATCTACTAGGTCTTTCTCCTGCCTGAGACTCACCAAAAGAACTAGACTGGTTGGCCACCCATTCCCAGGAATCCTCCTGACTATGACTGCCCAGAACTGGGATCAGGACTATGCTGCCATGTCTGGCTTTTTTACATGGAGCCTAGGATGGAAGTCAGGTCCTTCCTTATCCTTGCAAGGGAAGTGCTTTACCCACTGAGCCATCTTCCAAGCCCCTTGAAGAACATTTTGTTAGTGAATAAATCAAATTATTTGTCTATGTTTAAACAATAAAAAAAATCACCAAGTCCCCACTTTTCACTCTTGTTGGCTTCAATGAAAGCTGTTAGGTCAGCAGTGATTGTCTAATTCCAGAAAGATTTCTGTGGAACACCAAGGGACCTGTTATTATCTTGGAATTCTATTCCCTCCTCAGAGTAGGGAAGCCACAGTGTAGCATCAGTTCCACAGGGCTGCATAGATGTTTTCCATTTCTCTTCTCAACATGAAATTTAAATGTAATTATTCCTCAACATGTCAAAGGCACTCATCGCATTCCACTGATTTACACTGAGCAGAAACTGTGAAGAAGATTTGATTTGGAAATACTTGTTCCTACAAACCTTCCTGAACACCGAGAAAGAAGCACTATTTGTGTTGATGCAAGCAGAAGCCTACTGGGCTGACAGAGACATGCCATTTGAGGCACCAAGGCTGCAGAACACACCGCTCTTTTTAATTCCACCACCTCACAAATCCCTCACTGAAATGTAAAGATATGAAAGCTTATTTGCAAGAAACGATGCCAGGAAATAATGATGACCTAAAGAAGGGTATGTGGCCTGGAGCTCAGACCGAGTTTATCAAATCTGATAGGACAGGTCTGAATTTGTCTTTTAATGTTGCTAGGCAAAACCACACTTAGGCTAATTTGAAGATGTTGCAGGTCACAACAGAAACCAAAGCACAGACAGTTGCTTCGAGACTAAGTGATTCGGGCAAAAGTATGGAATGTATGGAAGAAAAAGCAGAAGCAGGAGTCAGTCCAGAGACCTCACTGTCAAATACTGTGTTCCTGTATGAATCACCACACAGAAGGCACAGTTTTCTTATGGAAAAAAAATCAAATAACACCAGCATTGCTGGATAGTCCTAGGATTAAATGTGACCGACTGTGTAGGTGATATGCAAATGTCTGTGGACCAGGGGTGAGTGCTTGGCTGTTTGGCTGTGGTTCTTGGTAGCACAAAAAGACACCACAGGGAAGCAACTTCTGAAAACAATCTCAGTGACGTCAATGGGGACTCTATCAGTAGCTTCCTAGCTGAGGATTTGGCACCACAGATACAAGACTCCACATGGAGAGAGGAACAAGGAACTGGAAGACACAGGTGTGGGCTTTGGGATAGAGCTAGTACCAAGAGTTAGGAAAATCAGGGATTTAAACCCAGGCAAATACTTTTGAATAAGGAGAAGACCTACCTGTGTCTGTGTTATTCTTTCAGAGATATTTAAAGAGTTTAGGGAAAGGTTAGAGATTGGGTTTGAATTGGCAACAGAGTTCATGAACTCTGTGTGCAGACTCCAGGAAGAGGGAATTTGGCTTTTCCCAAACACTTCTGTGGTGGCAGCTACATGACTCATGAGATAGATCCTCTTCCTGATAATGAGGAGGGATAGTTTATATTTGTCAATCACTACATCACAGCCAAGGCGACATTCATTGTTGGAGGTTGGTCTGATGTATTTTGATGCTAACTCCTGCTTACTGTCTGTGTGCCTCATCTGTACCTTGCCTAAGAGCCTAACCTGTTTGACCAATGAAAGGCCATCACCTGGGCAGGGCAAATGGGATAGGTGTAGCTAAGGTTCCCTGGCTTGGAGAGACAGAGAGAATCTTGGGACGAGAGACTGGAGGAGAAGAGAGGAGAAGAAGGTTGTGCCATTATGGGATAGGTGAAGGAGAAGCCCATGGCTGGCATGGATGGAGTATTTGGCCCAGATGAAGAACATTATCAAGTATTTGGGATTATGAACGGGAGGTAGCTTGATAGAAATTGTTATCTATGGAGAGTAGTTTAGGGGATTAATATCTGCCCTGCTCCAAGTTAACCAAGACTATTTTAAAATATAACAGGTGTCTGTGTCTTGATTGATTACTAGCAGGTAAGAAAATACTGTCATAATAATAATTATATGCCTAATAATAATAATTATTAGGCCATACTGGTAAATTAACCCCAACAATTCATCACCAGTGTCCTTCCTACTCCTGATTGCCCTGTGAGGAGTCAGGTTCAGTCATGATGTCTTCTGAACTGAAAGGAATTTTATAGATTGCCTAAGTAATATTGGCTTAAGTTCTCATTTCACAGGTATGAACATTTGGGCTCAGTGTGTTAGGTGACTTGCCAAAGATTACACAAAACTAATCAATCAGAATCAGCTTTAAGCCATAGGTTTTCCTCATTTTAGTTATATAAAACACTACAACTTTGAATACTAATGCTTTTATAATGATAATTAGCAAGAAGCAGAAAAGTCCTTTATTTCTTTTCAGTATAAAACTAGAAGGGATTCTTTCAGTGGTGTGTGTGTCTCTGTGTGTGTGTGTGTGTGTGTGTGTGTGTGTGTGTGTGTGTGCGTGTGTCCATGAGCTCACACACAGAGACCAGAGAAGTGTAGAGGGAGCCCTCTTCTATCACTGTTGGTCATATTCTCTGTGAGACAGCATTTCTTACTGAGTCTGGATCATCCCATCCCTTTTTCTTTTTGCTAGGATCCCTGTCTAGCAAGCCTCAGTGGTCTTCACTTCTCTGAAGCTCTCTCCAGTTCTGGACTTACAGGTCCATTTAGCTACACCAGTCATTTATACATTGTTGGGATCTGAACATGGGTTGTGAAGGAAACATTCTTGCCCAGTTGGCTATCTTCCCTACCCCTAGCATCCCTTGTAATAACTACCAATTTTCTTTGCATATTATTCAGCAGCTGAGTACTAATTTGCATGTGAGCGCTGCTTTGGTTGTACTTATACCACATAAATGGTCTATCTTTTCTTGAGATGGGTTGATAAAGCCTACCATTTGGGAAGTCAATAATAAATGGACTCTTATGAATGAAAATGAAATAAAAATAATTTCACTCTGTTGTTATATATTGCACATAATATCTATATAAGTAGACTCCTCCCCCAAGGCCCTATTAGTTCAAATCATCCTGGCCCCTGATAAAAATGCAACAGCTATAAAGAATGGGTGATGATGCAGGGTATTTGATATCACTGTGAATGCCAACAATGTGTTGTTTATGGGAAAAACCTGTTTCAAGTTGTGGTGTAGCACAGCCCTAGCATACATCTTTCATCCAAGAGCTTTCTGCTTGAATGAAATAAAATCAGCCATAGATCAAAAGGTGGAGCGAGCAGCCAGTTCACAAAGAGTGAGCATAGGAAATAATCATAGGGAGTCAGAGGAAGCCAGGAGGAGCAAACAAGCAGAGCTGAGTCAGGCCCTGGCCCCAAACCATATTAGGCACCATCTCACAAAGCACTGTGGGATACCCCAAGCAGCTTTAGGCTTGGATCTCTCTCCATCTATTGCTTAATGGCCTGGGACATGGAGAGCTTGCGAACAAGCAAAGGTGAGTTAGGCATGGGCCACAATCCACATTAGCTGCCATTCTGAAGAGGCCTGTGGGACACCCAAGCATCTATAGGCCTAGATTTCTCTCTGCCAAAGGCTCACCACACTGGTCCTTCTGGGACACAAAGAGCAAACAAGCAGAGCTGGGCTGGGTGCAAGCCACACCCACATTATCTAGCATCATGAGAAGGACTGTAGAATACCCAAGTAGCTTTGCGCTTAGATCTCTCTCCACCCACTCCTTTCTGGCATGGATCATCTGGGTCCCAGACAGTGACCCTGGCAGAGATGAGCTGGGCACAAGCTCCAACATCCATTGTCCACCATCCTCGGGGAGGCCTCTGGGGATCCCTACTTGGCTTGGAGCTCTCTTCAGGTTTTCCTGACCTGCCTGACCAAAGTGGGGCACAGACAGTGACCCTAATAGAAGAACCTCCAGGCCTGCTAACACCAGAGAGAATCAGATGGCTAGAGGCAGCAAAACTCAACGCCATATGACACCACAAGAAACCAGTGGTCCTACTACAGCAAGCGTTGGAGATACTAACACACCAGAAGAGCAAGAATAAGATGTTAAATCTGGGGTAATAAAAAATATAGAAATATTGAAGGAAGAAAATAAATCTCTCAGAGAAATACAGAAAAATACATTCAAACAGATGAAGGCATTGAATAAATCCCATAAGAATTAAAGGAAAATACAATCAAATGGGAGGAAGGAATGAATAAAGCCATTCAAGACCTAAAGGGGGAATTAGAAACAATAAGTAAAACACAATCTGAGGCAATCCTGGAGTTGGAAAACCTAGAAAAAAAAACAGGAACTGCAGACACAGGCAACATTAACAGAATACGAGAGATGGAAAAATGAATATCAAATGTAAACGATATGGTTGAAGTTATTGATACATAATTCAAAGAAAAATTTAAAGCTAAAAATTTCCTGACTCAAGACATCAAAGAAATCTGGGGCACTATAAAAAGACCAAACCTAAGAATAATAGGAATAGAAGGAGAAGCCTCCAAGCTCCATGGCTCAGAAAACATCTTCAAGAAAATCACAGAAGAACACTTCCCCAACCTAAAGAAAGAAATGCCCATAGACATACAAGAAGCCTACAGAACTCCAAATAGATTAGACCAGAAAAGAAAACTGCCCCTCCACATAATAATCGAAACACTAAATGTACAGAACAAAGAGAGAATATTAAAAGCTGAAAAAGAAAATGGCAAGTCACATCTAAAGGCAAATCAGTATTACACTTGACTTTTCAACAGAGACTATGAAAGCCAAAATGTCTTGGATGGATGTCATGCAGACACTAAGAGACTACAGACCCCCAATCCAGACCTCTATACCCAGCAAAACTTTAAATCACCATATATGGAGAAAACAAGATTTTCCGTGACAAAATCAGATTTAAACAGTCCCTAGCCACAAATCCATCAAGGGTGGTGAATCTGGACACAGGTGGGGGCCTTCACAAACTGTTAAACCAACCAAGAGTGATGTATGCAGAGAGCCTAGACCCCCTGTTCATATACAGCCAATGGACAGCTCACACTGTCTGTGGCTGTGAGGGGAGGAGGGACTGCCTCTGCATGAACTGTGAACACACAGAGGAAGGGGATGCAAGCTATCCAGATGAGACCTGCTAGGCTCTGGTCAGAAGATGGGACAGGAGGACCCCTCATCAGATGTCTATGGGAGAGGAATAAGGCAGAAGAGAGAGGGGGTGGGAATAAGAAGATACAAGTGAGTGTATAACAATATGAATAAATTATAATGAATAAATACAAACAAAAAATATTCTCCACACAGGGGCCAGCCACTTACAAAATAGCAACCATGAGGTGAGCTGGCAGGTTCTTTTTCAAGCCAGTTAGGGGAATTCCAGATTCAGTTAGGTCTTCTTTATTTCCATTGGTGTAAATTAGAAGATCAGGCACGGTTGCATTGGGGATTGGCCTGTGCCAGGTCAGGAGTTAGTAATGAGTTAGGGGCCACTTAAACCAGCAGTTGAGCAACCTTATCTCCCCTGGCCAGATGTCTTAGCCAGTTCTGATTGACCGCCCATTTTCTGTGGTTTTTCCTGTAACTGAAGTCTCTACTTAGAATCAGAAACATAAGCCTAGGCTAGCTCAGGGAGAAAATGAAGCCTGTCATGGAATCAGTTAGGCTTCTTTAACCATGTCCTTCACGGGAAGTTTGCAGGATTCAAAAACAATGTCAAGGTGGATAAGGTAGCTACGCTCTCTCACTGCACTGCAGATGTGCAATCTTTCCTTATAACAGGATGTGTGCCTGACAGTGCTTTACTTCACAGCATTAAGTCACAGCCATGGTCCAGCTGTCCATCTCCTTTTTATGAAGAGAAAATGCAACAAGAGTTTTTTTAAAAAAAAATCAAAACAGGACAGAAAAGCTCTCAACAGTCACAGGGGAGACCCCCTCCCTAGCCTTCCATTCACAACCAATAACATCCATCCATTCATTGATGGTGTAGATCCAAGCTTGTCCTTTTCCCTGGGGTCTTATACTTCTTGTCCTCACATGTCCTTCTAACTCACTATTTAATTATCACTAATAAGATGCAAGCATTTTTTTCTAGGCAGATAAAGGTAAAGACTATAAACTCTGTCTTCAAGCAGCTCATTGCCTTGAAACAGAGGACAAACAATACTTACCCAGAGTCCCTAGAGTCAACCACTCAGACTCCAGAGACCTGGAGCCTCAGCTGTGTCTTGTGCCACTACCCATCCATTCATGGTTTATCTTGCTTTAGAATGGCCATGTCCGATGCTCCCCTCATAAATTACCTATGAGGAAGAAAAGTATAGTATTTCACAGCTTGAACTCAAAATGGAAACTAATTGCTATTTCTCAGTATCTGCTATGTGTTTAAATACATTACAAAGTAATAGGAGTTAGTTGTTCAGTTAAAAATAAAAAAACAGCAAGCATCTTGGTTTTAAGTGGGCTTTGAAAAAGGATTTTTAAAAGAGAGATTGGGAGAAATTTCACAGAAAGAAGCCCCTGTACAGTTCATACAGCTACAATTATAACTAGTTGCTACGGTTCTAAAATCCATACCCACCCAACAATTTCCTTCCTTATACTATTAAAAAAAAGTACTGTTCCATTTAAAATAAACTACAAGCATTAAATAATACCTTATCTGTGGGTGATGATGCTCGATGTTCTTTTATTTAGCAGTGTTCCTCGATACAAGGCGAATCCAGACCCAGACCCAGACCCAGACCCAGACCCAGACCCAGACCCTGACCCTTCACCCACCCCTCCCACCCCCAGCCTAACCCTCACCTGCCCTAGTCCCAGCCTCCACCTTGGACCACCCCAGCTCAGCCCCTGACCCTGTCCCAATCCCTGCTCCTGCCCCTGCACCACATTCATTTGAAGCAGGATGTTTTCCTCTATGGACAAGGACTATACATAAGGCAAAATCTGGTTGTTCTCCCCCCCTCTCTATCACAAACACATACACACACACACACACACACACACACACACACACACACACACACACACATTCAGCAACCCCTTCCCCAGACAGAGTATTATTTATTTTGGAAAAAATGCTACAAAATTTTCACATTCTGTTTTATTACTCTCTCAATGCAAATTAGCATATTCTTTTGTATCATTGAAGAAACAGCCATAGCTGTAGACTTGTCGATCAGTCCTTTGTTCAAGAACATCTTACTGTTCGGCGTCTGTGGCTTCCCATCATGTGGTGTCGTATCTGTGTGTTCTAGACCTAGCAGCATTGTGATTAACTGGAGGGCTCAGGTGGCATCCGCTCAGATCCCTCCATTATAACTTCCCATTAACAATTCCCCTTGTGATTTCCAGGGTCACTGTAGATCCATTATCTCATTAAGAACTGTAAAAGTTTAATTTTCAAATTCACTGCGATACCTTTATTTAAAAAATACTAATTTTTTTCCAGTATGCATTTGGTTTTCTTTCTGAAATTCATCTTCTATAAGAAAGGAGAAAGCTGGATCCTTTACTAGGGTCCATGTTGAGGAGAATGGGTCTCTGGACTGTCTTGATTTTATGCTAGGCTTCCATGCTATTTAAATGTAATATTTTCTTCTCTATGTATGTTAATCATATATGCCCCCTTTCAAAATAGGATCGAATTTCCTCGAGTCCATCGACCTAGATTCAACTAACCTGTCCTGTTTTGTAAGTCAGTCTGGAGAAGAAGCCATGTCAAGATCTTCAGTGGATGGAAGTCTAACATAGGACTTCAGTGACAAAGTGACAGGAGGAATGATAACATTTTTAAAAGCAAGGGAGGTAGCTCTAAAAAGCAACTCCCTGCCAGGCTGAAGGATCAAAGGGGAAAGAATATGTGGGGCTCACAGTGACTCCCCAAGGCTGGCTGAGCATCTGGGGACACCCTTAGAACCAGCAAGGCTTCTGGGGTGGGGGCTGGGACTCACATGGGCATGTGAGGTGCAGCTCTTGGAGGACCTAGTCACCAGAGTGGTTGCCTGCACTGATGGGGAAGACAGCACTCGCCCTTCTGCTCGTGCTGCTGGACCGACTTTGTCTGATAGACTGGGAGCCTGCACATCTCCCCTGCAGCTGTCACTGCTAGAGGAGGCACCACATCTAACACAGGAAGAAAAATTACTTCTCCCTCTACTCTATCTAATCTCCTACTGAACTCACTGCTGACAGCAGCTAACCAGAGGAACTGGGTTGACAGGGAAGTCTGGGATATTTTCAGGCCTCTGTTCCCCATCAGTGTCAGCAGAGTATGAAAGGACAAGATGGTGTTGACATCAGACAGACAAGTGACCACATGTGCTTCTTTCAGTAAGCACACAAGTGCTCGGAGAGTCAACTCCTCTAATCCTGCAATACTATATCATATCTATAGCTGAATAATTTTAAAATTAGCCCTGTGGGTTTTCTGTGTTTGCTGAGGCATAAATAGGAAGTTTTTGTGTGTCCACTATGATCTTGTAGCCAAATAGAAATTAAAATGAATTCACTAACTCCAGATAGGCAGTTAATTCTGGATTACTGTCATGAACTACAAACATACATAAATCTTGTCATTGTGGCTTCAGTTCTTTTTGGCGATCAAGCTTTCTGGGCACTAAAAGGAACTGAAGGATGTCTATCTGGATCCAAGCTGAAGCCTTCCAAGGCACTCGGCACACTCTCACCACAGTCTATAAACGTGAGAGGTCCACAGAAGACCCTGCTGCCTCTAAGACACATGCACCACAGGGTGGCTTTTCCTTGGGGAAAAGAGTCTCCCATCTTTTCCCCAAATCAATCCAAAATTTGTCATTACATATTTTCCAAGTGCTTATAAAATAGACAATACTGGGCTTAAATTTTATTTATTTAAATTTATTCATCTTACATCCCAATTGTTATCCCTTCCCTTGTATTTTCCCATTCCCACCCTCCCTTCCTCTTCTTTACTATTCTCCACCTCTCACAGGGGGAGGGTCCTCCGCCCTCGCCATCTGAAGAAAGCCTATCAGGTCTCATCTGGATATCCCGCAACCCCCTTCCTCTGTATGCTCTCAGGGCCTCCAAAGCAAGGGGAAGTGATCAAATCACAGATGCCAGAGTTCATGTCAGAGGCAATCCCCACTCCCCCCACAGCGTTGGAGGATGAGCTGTCCACTGGCTGTATCAGAACAGGTGGTCTTGGTTGTCTGCATGCATTGTCCTTGGATGGCACATCACTTTGTGCAGATCCCCTGGGTCCAGATCTGCTGGCCTTAATGGTCTCCCAATGGGGCTCCTGAATCTCCCTCACTCTTCCACACTACTATCAGACCTCCACCCAAAGTCCTGCTGCCAGTCCCAGCATCTTTCCTGATCTCCTCTGGATGAAGTCTCTCAGAAGACATCTATGTTGGGCTAATATCCTCTTATAAGTGAGTATATATTATGTGTCTCTTTCTGGGTTACCTCACTCAAGATGATCTGTTCTACTTCCATCCATTTGCCTGGAAATTCCAAAACCCCCTTGTTTTCAATGCCTGAGTAGTATGTTACTGTGTAAAGGTACCACAGTTTTTATCCATTCTTCAGTTGAGGAACATCTAGGTTGTTTCCAGATTCTGGCTGTTACGAATAAAGCTGCAATGGACATAGTTGAACAAATGTCCTTGTATGGTGGAGCATCTTCTCACTTTATGTCCAAGAGTGCTATAGCTGGGTCTTGAGGTAGCACTATTACCATTATGCTGAGAAAGAGCCAGACTGATTTACAACGTGATTGTACAAGTTTTCACTCCCACCAGAAATGGACGAGTGTTCTCCTTTCTGCACATCCTCACCAGCATATGCTGTCACTTGAGTTTTTGATATTAGCCATCCTGGTAGGTATAAGATGGAATCTCAGAGTCATTTTGATTTGCATTTCCCTGATAACTAAGGACACTGAGCATTTTTAAGTGTTTCTTGGTCATTCAATATTCGTTGATGGAGAATTCTCTATTTGGCTCTATGCCCCATTTTTTAATTGGATAATTTGGTTTGGTGGTGTTTAAAATTTTGAGTTCTTTATATATTTTGGATATCAGCCCTTTGTTAGATGTTAGGTTGGTGATGATCTTTTCCCAGTCTGTAGTGTCTTTTGTACTACAGAAGCTTTTCAGTTTCATGAGGTCCCATTGATTAATTATTGATCTTAGAGCTGAAGCTATTGGTGTTCTGTTCAAGAAGTTGTCTCCTGTGCCAATGAGTTCAAGGCTATTCCCCCACTTTTCCTTCTAATGGACTTAGTGTGTCTGGTTTTATCTTGAAGTCTCAATCCACTGGGACTTTAGCTTTGTGCATGGTAATAGATATGAACCCATTTGCATTTTTCTACACATAGACATCCAGTTAGACCAGTACCACCTGTTGAAGGTGTTATCTTTTTTCTATTGTATAGTTTTGGTTTCTTTGTCAAAAATCAAGTGTCCATAGGTATGTAGGTTTATTTCTGTGTCTTTGATTCAATTCCATTGATCAACTAGCCTATCTATACACCAGTATCATGCCATTTTATTACTGTTACTCTATAGAATGGCTTTAGATCAGGGATGAAAGTTCCTCCTGAAGATCTTTTATTGTTACAGGATTGTTTTAGCTATTTTGGGTTTCTTTTTTGTTTTATATGAAGTTGAGAATTGATCTTTCAAAGTCTGTAAAGATTTGCGTAGGTATTTTGATAGGGATTGCATTGAATCTTAGATTACATCTGTTAAGATGGCCATTTATACTATGTTGATCCTCCTGATCCATAAGCGTAGTAGATATTTCAAACTTCTGATATCTTCTTCAAATTTTTTCTTCAGAGACTTGATTTTTTTTCATACAAGTCTCTCACTTGCTTGGTTAGAGTTACACCAAGATACTTTATATTATTTGTGGCTATTGTGAAGAGTCTAGTTTACCTAATTTCTTTCTAAGCCCACTTGTCATTTGTACACAGGAGGGCTACTGTTTTTTTAAATTAATCTTTTATCTGGCCACTTTGTTAAAGGTGTTTATTAGCTGTAGGAGTTCACTGGTGGAATTTTGGGGACACATAAGTACACTATCATATCATATAAGACTAGCAATACTTTGACTTTTTCCTTTCTGCTGTAGATTCCTTTGATAGCCTTTTGTTATCTTATTGCTATAGCTAGGACTCCAAGTACTATATTGAAGAGGTACAGAAAGATTTGGCATCCTTGTATAGTCCCTGATTTTTGTGTAATTTCTTTGAGTTTTTCTCCATTTAATTTGATGTTGGTTATTGGCTTGCTATACATTACCTTCATTATGTTTACGTTGTGTCTTGTATCCCTGATCTCTCCAAAACTTTAAACATGAATAGGTGTTGGATTTTGTCAAATGCTTTTTTGGCATCTAAGAAGATAATCATGTGGTATTTTTATTTCAGTTTGTTTATATGGTAGATCACATTGATGGATAACCATATATTGAACCATCTTTGTATGCCTGGAATTAAGCATACTTAGTCATGGTGAATGATATTTTTGATGTGTTCTTGTACTAGGTTTATGAGTATTTTATTGAATTTTTTGCATCAATATTCATAAGAGAAATTAAAGTTTCTCTTTCTTTATTGGGTCTTGTGTGGTTTAGGTATCAGGGTGACTGTGGCCTCATAGAATGAGTTTGGTAATGTTCCTTCCATTCATATTTTGTGAAGTAGTTTGAAGAATATTGGTATTAGCTCTTCTTTGAATGTCTGGTAGAATTCTGAGCTATAACCATATAGCCCTGGATGTTTTTTTGGTTGGGAAACTTTTGATGACTGCTTATATTTCTGCAGGAGATATGGGAATATTTAATTTGTTTAGCTGATCTTAAGTCAACTTTGGGAAGTAGAATCTATCAAGAAAATTGTACATTTCATTTAAATTTTCAAATTTTGTGTCATATAGGCTTTTGAAGTAAGACCTAATGATTCTTTGTATTTCCACGGTGTCTGTTGTTATGTCTCCCTTTTCATTTCTGATTTTGTTGATTTAGATAGTGTATCTCTGACTTTTAGTTAGTTTGGCTAAGGGTTTGTCTGTTTTGCTGATTTTTCTCAAAGAACCCGCTCTTGATTTCATTGATTCTTTGAATTGTTCTCTTGGTTTCTAATTTATTGATTTTAGTTCTGAGCTTGGCTATTTCCAGCCATATACTCTTCTTGAGTGTATCTGATTCTTTTTTATTTAGGACCTTCAGATGTGACATCAAGTTACTTGTTTGATATGTTTTCAATTTCTTTATGAAGACACTTAGTGCTATTAACTTTCCTCTTAGCACTGCTTTCATTGTGGCCTATAAGTTTGGGTATGTTGTACCTACATTTTCATGTAATTTTAGGAAGTCCCTAATTTCTGTCTTTATTTTTTCCCTGACATACTTATCATTGAGTAGAGAGAGGGTTGTTGAGTTTCCATGTGCATGTAGGCTTTTTGTTATTTCTATTGTCATTGAGGGTCAACTTTATTCCATGTTGGTCTGATAAGATACAAGGTAACATTCCAATCTTCTTGTATCTGTTGAGGCTTGCTTTGTGAACTACTATACTGTCAATTTTGGAGAAGGTTCTCTGAGATTCTGAGAAGAAGGTATAATATTTTATGTTTGGGTAAAAAATTTCTGTCGATATCTGTAAGATCTATTTGATTCATGACATCTGTTAGTGTCATTATTTCTTGGTTTAGATTCTGTTTCATTGACTGATCCTTTGCTGAGAGGGGCATATTGAAGTCTCCCACAATTAATGTGTGGAGATCTATGTGTGGTTTAAACTTTATTAATGTTTTTTTTAATGTACGTGAGCCTTTATTTGGGGCACAGAAGTTCAGAATTGTGATGTTACCTTGGTTGAGTTTTCTTTTTATGAGTATGAAGTGTCCTTCCTCATCTTTTTTGATTGATTTTAGTTGAAAGTCTATTTTATTAGATATTAGAATGGCTATTCTAGCTTGCTTTTTGTGTCCATTTGCTGAGAAGATATTTTCCAGCCTTTTATTCTCAAGTAGTCTATCTTCATGGCTGAAGTACATGTCTTGTGTGCAGGAGAAAGTTGGGTCCTATTGATGCATCCATTCTATTAGTCTGTGGCTTTTTATAGGAGAGTTGAGACCATTGATATTGAGAAAGATTAATGACCAGTGACTGTTAGATCCTTTTATTTTGATGTTGGTTGTGGTAGTATCTTTGTATGTTTCTCTAATTTTTGTGTTGCTAAAGTGAAGTAACCTATTTGTTAAATAATATGTATTTTCCTGGACATAGTTACTCTCTGTGGGTTGGAGTTTTCCTTCTAGTATCTTCTGTAGGGCTGGATTTGTGAATAGATCCTGTTTAAATTTGTTTTTGTCATGGAATATCTTGTTTTCTCCATCTATGGTTATTGAAAGTTTTGCTGAGTATAGTAGTCTGAACTGGCGTCTGTGGTCTCTTAGGGTTTGCAAGACCTCTGTCCTGGCTGTTCTGGTCTATGGTCTCTGCTGAAAAGTTGGGTGTGATTCTGTAGGTTTGTCAGTGTATATTACTTGGCCTTTTCCCCTTGCCACTTTTAATATTTTTCTTTGTTCTGTACATTTATTATTTTGATTATTATGTGGCAAGAGGATTTTCTTTTCTGGGGCTTGGGAGTTTTTCTCCATTTAATTTTATATTGGTTATCGGCTTGCTGTACATTACCTTCATTATGTTTAGGTTGTGCCTTGTATCCCTGATCTCTCCAAAAATTTAAACATGAATAGGCATGTCTTTATTTGAATTGGGAAATTTTTGTTCTATGATTTTGTTGAAAGTATTTTCTGGGCCTTAGATCTGGGCATCTTCTCTTTCTTCAATTCCTATTATTCTTAGACTTAGACTTTTCATGGTGTCCTTGATTTCTTGGATATTTTGTCAGGAATTTTTTTAGAATTAACGTTTCCTTTGATGGCTGCATCAAATAATTTCATTGTATCTTCCACACCTGAGATTTTTTCTCCCATCTTTTATTCTTTTGGCATTGCCTATCTCTGTAGTTCCTGTTTGCTTCTCTAAGTTCTCTCTTTCCAGTATTTCCTCAGTTTGTGCTTTTATTTTTGTTTCCATTTTCATCTTCAGATCTTAAACCATTTTCATGATTTCCTTTGCCTGATTGTATTTTCCTGAGTTTCATCCAGTGATTTATTCACTTCCTCTATATAGGCCTCTGTCATGGCTTCTTTAAGGGCCTCAGTCTGTTTGACTGTATCTTCTTGTATTTCTTTATGGATTTTATTTGTTCCTCCATTATCATTTTCATAAGGAAAGATTTGAGGTCATTTTCTTGTGTTTCAGTTTTGTTAGAGTGTCTGGGGGCTGATTACTTTGGAATAACTGTGTTTTGTAGATGCCATATTATTTTTGGCCTGTGTTGTTTGTGTTTTTAAGCTGGCCTTTAGCCATCTGGTTCCCCATGGCATTGCGTTGTAATTTCTGGTGTCTTTCACTGGCTGTTAGAGCAGCTCAAAGGTAAGTGGCTATAGGCTGAGACCCCTCACATATGGCTATTAGCGAACCCTTTTGGTGGAGTGGGTGAGTGACCTAAGGTCAGACCTGGAAACTTTCTATGGACTAGCCAGCCAGGCAACCTGGAGTCAGACTCACCTGTGCTCCACACTGTGATGTCCCCCCCTTGGCATGGAGACCTAGACACTGGTGTTCTGTGGGTCACAGATCAGTCTGAGTCACAGAGAATAAGTGCTGCATGCCACAGGCAGGTGTATGGCTAGAGCTTGGTGGCCTTGCCCATACCTACGTGGACCTGGGAGCCTTCTGTGGATTGTCCAGGTGACCTGAGGTCAGATCCACCTATTTTCCAGATTGTGGAGTCTCTACTAGGTTACAAGACCCAGACACTGGTGCTTTATGGTCCACAGTTCAGTTTGATACACAGAGTGTATGTTCTGTGAGCAGGCAGGTGAGTGCACACAAGATTGCAGAGCCCAAACAACTTTCTAAGAATTTGCTGAGTGACTGAATTCCAGATCATGGAGTGTCCTTTGGGCTATAAGACCCAGACACTGGTGTTTTGTGGCCCACAGTTAGTCTGAGACACAGAGAGTAGGTGCCCCACACAGGCAGGTAAATGGCTACATTTTGGAGAGTGCCCACATGCCCACAGGTACCCAAGGACTTTTCTGTGGATTGTGGATTAGCTGGCTGCCCCTAAACCAGACCCACCTGTGTTCCACATTGTGTGGATCCCTGTCACCTGGGAAACAACAGTACTGGTGTTTTGTAGTTCTCAGTTTGTTCCTTAGGTCACTGTGTACTCTCTGATCGGACATGGTATGTGATTGATGCTGTCATCTTGGATCCTCCTATATGTCTTAAATTTATCATTTGTAATCCTTTCTAACAATCTTAATTTAATCTTTAATTAAGTGTAGTATTTGTGCATGCTTATGGTATACAGATTGAAAATTCATTATATAATGAGGTTTTTAAAATATAAGTTTAACTTTGCTGAAGATCTGTTTAGTCTATAGTTAATATTTCAACCTTTTCTTTAACATGATTTAACATGAAACCTATATTTTGATTGTTACCACATATGTATAGTATTAGTATTTATCCTGCCGTGTTCTTTAAACTACAAGATACACACACAGTCATTGGTGATGGTGAAATATCTCCCTGCCTCTGTGAACTTTCCTTCATTATTTGCCCCACATTCAGCTCTGTAAGTCTTTGAAAATGTTTTATGCCTAGTTCTCCTAATTTGTACCTCCCTTTCTGTCAGTTAAAAACTGCCTTGGTTATTTTTCATTTTTGATAAGTCACTATTATGAAGGCAACTTATAAAAGAAATCATTTATTTGGGGCTTACAATTTCAAAGGGCTAGCATCCATGACTATCATGGTGAGGAGCACAGCGGCAGGCAGGCAGGCATGGCACTGGAGCAGTAGCTGAGAGCTCACATCTGGAGACACAATCAGAAGCCAGAGAGTGACACTGAGGATGGTGTGGTATTTTGAAAAAAAATCAAAACCCAGTTCTAGTGACACACCTTCCTCAGCAAGGTCACACCTCCTAATTCTTCCTAAACAGTTCTATCTATTGAAGATTAAGTATTCAAACAAAATAACCATTAATACCACAACCACAACATATGCTGACAATATCTCATGTAAGAATAAAGACATGGGATGCCTACATGTAATCCTAGAAGAGAAACTGCTGCGTCAAAAGTGACATTATTTTAATTTTGATGGCCAGCTGTTACTCCATGGTACAAGCTGCACTCCTACAGTGGTGTTTAAGGTGTTTTCCCACATTCTTACTGTTACGATCTGTTGTCAGGTTTATTTGAAAATGAAGAGCATTATAACATAGAAGTATAATATAAATACCGTATAAATGATGAACTTAAAAGGTAAGATATCATTCTTGCTATGGTTTGAATCTGACATATCTCCTCTAATACGTTTTGAATGTCTGGTTCCCAGTGTCTGGTGCAAATTTGAAAGTGTTGAAGTCTTTGAGAGGTGAGGCACAACTTGTGGAAGTAGATCACCAAGGGTGGGTCTACGAAAGTGACACTTGACTCTGTTTCTGGCCTGTTTTCTCTGCTTCTTATAGGACTGTCCTGATTACTTTTCTGTTACTGTGACAAAATATCTTGACAAAGGCAATTTAGGAAGAAAGAGTTTATTTTAACTTGCAGTTTTAAGACCACTGTCCATCATTTGGGGCAGCTGGTCATATACCATCTTGCAGTCAAGAATCAGAAAGCAATGAATGCTGGTGCTCAGCTCACTTTCATTTTTATGCCGCCTAAGAACCAAGAGGATGGTGCTGCCCACAGTGGATGGTTCTTCCCACACCAAGGAACATAATCAGCATTGTCTCCCAGGCCCCAAAGGCCCATCTCATAGGTGACTCTAGACTCCACCAAGATGACAGTTATGGAAGTGAACAAGGTTATACAAACTCCAAAGGCCACAGCCTCCCTCACTGTTTCCACAGAATGATGGACTGAAACTCACAAAACCTTAAGCCAAAATAAATCTTTGCTTATAGAAAATGTTATTTCTGCTAGACTTTTTAAATATGTTAGATCTGTTAAATATGTCATCACAATGACATAGAGTAAGTGAGATAGCTTTTATTTTCCTTTTTCTTTTTCTCTTAATTTATAAAAACTTTGGGAAAACGATCCCTTTACTAGCTAAGGTCAAAATATGTTTCCATTATACAATTTGTCTTTAGTATTTGTATCTGATGTTTTTGTAACTAAAAAATCATACAAAGGTAAACTTATCAAGCTTGTTTCTTTTAGCTTTCTGATTATCTGTCATTATGAAAACAGCCTCTCACAATCCAGGGTGCATTCATATCTTTATATCTAAATATTTTATCAATTCAGAATTCATTCTAAAACAGGAAATAAAGTTCTAATTTTACTGTCTTATGCAGCTACCCATTTCCCCTGAAGGCACTCATTCAACAATTCATTTACTATCTAATAATTTTGGTCAATTCACAATGTTTTAATTATTTGATGTATTTGGGTCCTTTCTTAACTCTGTATTCTTTTCTATTGCTCTGTCCATTTTACCTTACCATACCAGTTTGAGCAGTGTTACTTCATATGACTAAGCGTTTAGCAAGGCTACTCCTCTCTTTGATCTTCTTCAATATTTTAAAAGCTGCTGGTCTTCCATAAGTGTGCAAGTGACAGATCTAGGCCATCTACTGAATGTCCATGCAGTTAGAAAGGCGCTGAGTGGATGAGATTCCCCTGCACACGTGGATTCGGTACCCAGCGCCCAGGCCATTTTGCTGGGTGTAGAGAACATCTCAGTAAGTTGATGATCACAAATCACACTGTAAGAGAAGGGGAGAGTGCTGTGCAAAACCTGCTGCACAAGTTTACCAACCCCTTTGTCTCAAAATGAAGGACAAGAGCAGCTGCCAAGTCAGAGAGTCAGAGAAAGAAAAGAGCATAGATAAGGAGGAGAAAAATGGATCTGGCCTTGAATCTAGACTAGTGCCGAGAGCTCAGTCTTAAATTGCATTACAGAGCCTGAGATGGGTTGTCTCTATATTGTGTTATGTTCTCATTTAGGGGATCTCCAGTGCTCTTCTCTAGGTGTTGTGTGTAGGTAATTTGGTTTGAACTTTTTTATATTGAGTTTCACCTTCTAGCTGCTCTGGGATAAAAAGAGTAGAGAGAATTCTTTTTAAAAGAATCTTGCAGAATTCTGGGTTCAATTAACTCAGCAAAAAGCCTGTTTTGTTGCTTCCTGGGTAGACACCTTCAGCCAGAAACATAACTGGGTAAATGGCATCTTCCTTCCAACCTCGGCCCAGTCTGTACACTGTGGGCAATAACAGCCACTGCTTTATCAAGTTACAGTGAGAACCATGTGACATCACATTGCTGATCGCTTAGCTGAGTGCTCAGTCTATGTCAGGTCCTCAGGAAGAAGCCACTCACTCTGACCATGTTCATATCATTTCTTACTATCATTGTTACAGTGAATACACTGCTGTACAATATCAGTGTGATTGTCATCTGCACTTTACAGAAACTGAGATTTTGTCCATTTCTTTATAGCTAGGCTGTTACAAAAAGAAAGGGGGAGTCTGAGTGCTGTTTTGCACCATCCTTATAAATCTCTATATCTGTAGGTCTATGTCCTAAACTGTTGTGTGTTTTCCAAACAGAATGATAACCAATTTGGAGCTTTCTGAGTGCCTCTCTTTCTCTTAATCCTGATGCTTAAAATCTATCTTAAAAATATCTTTAGTAAAAGTAACCTTCATTAAGCAAATGAGTGATGAATTGAACTCCCTTTGGTCCTTGCTCCTCTTTTATTGATTATTGCTTCCACACACAAGTTTGACTGGTTTCCCTGAACCCAAACTTCTTGTCATATTTAAAATGGACTTGAAACAGCATTGTTTCCCATCTCCTCAGTTAGCCCCTTTCAATTGGGAAAAAATATTATGAGTAGTTGTAATCACATCCCATTATAGACAATCAACTTTGAGGAAAAGCCCTGAAACTGTTCACTGAGGTCTCAGTATTTCATTCTGTATTCTGTCTATACACACACACACACACACACACACACACACTAATAACAATGACATCATCCTTGCAAATTTAACACCAAATGGCTATTTTATTAAGCCTTCTATTCTTTGATATGCCTTGGGGTAAAAATCAAGTACTTTCTCAAGGATTATTGTCAAAGGTACAATTGAGGAAAGCTCTGGGAATTGTCTGCCTTCTGCTTCCAGCAGTAGAATGAGTAACTTGCCTGGAGACTTGGATACACTGAGCCTATATATGCTGACTGCTGAGTTAGTGCAAGCAGCCGCAGGCATGGGAGTGCTACACTGTTCTCAAAAGGACAGTCCGGTCTCTAAAAGCCACATGTGGAATGATGTGTATGAGTGATCTACTCTCTATCTACCACCGACTAATCATCTATCATCTGCCTCCGTCTGTCTATCATGTACCTATCATCTCTCTATTTAAGCCAGTGTGTCTTAACCTTCCTAATGCTGTGACCCTTTAATACAGTTCATGTTGTGATGAGTCCCCCAACCATAAAATTATTTTGTACCTACTTCACAGTGGTAATTTTGCTACTGTTATGAATTGTAAATAACTGTTTTTCCAATGGTCTTAGGCAACCCCTGTGAGAAGGTTCTTTGACCACCAAAGGGGTTGCAACGCACCAGTTGAAGACCACTTAGTTTAAGCCTTAGTGCTTCCATCCACTTCTTAGACATTAAGCATCTATGAGAGTGGCTGAAGGCATCCAAGTTTCTGAGCATCACCAAACTTCCCTGGAATCTATTCTGAAATATTTTAAAAAATGAAACCTTACTAGAAATGGCACTTGAGTAAAAGCCATAAAATATACTCAAATTGGTCAAGTAAGTAGGAATGTCTAAGTTCCTGCCTATGAGTTCAGGAGAAGCTGGAACAAGCACACAGCTAATACCCCGGGGCTCCCTTCCCTTCCCCAGTCATGTTTCCCTTTGCTTGGGACTATGCATTCTTTCTGTCCTATAAAGATGCACGTGCTGGATCCTATGACCCACCAAGAAGGGATGTGGAGAGGGCCCTGCAGAGGTACCTTGTGAACATAAAGCTCTCCTGATAGGATGAATGCCCCTGCTTTGAAAAGGCATGAGAGGACATGGAGACAGCAAGGGAGTGGTCCTCACCGGAAGTCAACCCTGACCACTGAATTTGAAGCCAATCTATCGTATGGAGCCACTCTGTCTGTGATATCTTTTTTTTCTCCTTTATTAATTTATTCTTGTTACATCTCAGTGGTTATCCCATCCCTTGTATCCTCCCATTCTTCCCTCCCTCCCATTTTCACCTTATTCCCCTCCCCTATGACTGTTCCTGAGGGGGATTACCTCCCCCTGTATATGCTCATAGGGTATCAAGTCTCTTCTTGGTAACTTGCTGTCCTTCCTCTGATTGCCACCAGGTCTCCCCCTCCAGGGGACATGGTCAAAGGTGAGGCACCAGAGTATGTGAGAAAGTAATATCCCACTCTCCACTCTACTGTGGAGAGTGTTCTGTCCATTGGCTAGATCTGGGTAGAGGTTTAAGATTTACCGCCTGTATTGTCCTTGGCTGGTGCCTTAGTTTGAGCGGGACCCCTGAGCCCAAATCTGCCTATCATAATGTGTCTGTGATATCTTGTCATAGTATCCTAACATCTCCACTGGCTTCATTCTTGCCTCTCCTCGCCCCCTGTGGTTTTGTTGCTTCTACTGGGAATTTCAGATTTAGTTTTTCAGCATACCAAATTCAAAAATAGTGGGTGGTTTTTTTTTTCCACTGAGCCCAGCAAAATTCCCAAAATTCAGTCTAATTGAACGCATTTTGTTTTATATGCCTAACTATGAGTCATGGGCAAAAGAAGGGACAATTCTGTTAGATCTTGAGGTTAGAGTCAAAGCCCTTTTCTCCAAAGCCCATGAGCTGAGCACAGAGCAAGGGTGGCCTCCCTGTAGAGGAATGACGGCAGCACTTCCGCAAGGAGGACAAATGGCTGCCAGATAGGCTAAACAAGTGTGTGCATGACCAGCAATGTGATGGTACATTTATTTATTTGTTTAAACATTTTTAGAAATTGGAAAATAAAGTTTGCCATGGAATCAGGTACTTGTAATACCATTTACTTGGGAAGCTGAGGCAGGAGTTGAACACCAACTGAGTTACATCATGAGACCCTAAATACCAAAACAAAACCAGAAAATGTCAAAGCACGTTTGTGATGCTATCCTGACTACAACATGGGTCTTTGCTCTTAGGGATTGCAGAGCCTCCTAATGAGTCACACAATACACTGCTGTGATAGCTCTGGCATCCCAAACTGAGCTCTGGGAATACCAGCTAATGGGAGCCATTATGCTGATAGTGACTTTGACTATGATTTGTTGTTAAGTTTCACATTTAAATATCCACAGTCACATGTCAGTACACATAAATGTAGAGGGACCTGGGACAGAGGTGTCGGCCATCACTCTGGCTGAGAGGACTGCCTGTGTTAGATGGCTCCTTAATCTGCAATGGAATCAGCAGCCAGTGACTTCCTGCTCTTCTTACAATTTGCCACTGCTTGATGTTTTCAGAAAAGAGGAAAATGGCAGTGTCCACACCAGAGAATTTGTTGACTTCACACTGCAATTTACTTTTTGATGTACAATGCCACAAATACTATTAAATTTCCTAGGGTGGCAGGTAGTTGTTCATTAGATAGGAAATCACTCAAAGAAAGAAAGAAAGAAAGAAACAAACAAACAAACAAACAAACAAACAAACAAAATAAAACAAAAAACTCTTACATTCTCCCACAATTCCAAACTCGCAGCTATTTAATTGAAAGTTCATCTAGTCAATCTACGGTGGGCTCCTGAGAAATAATGTGTGTAAGTAACTACCGCTGAGAGATTCCCCAAGGAAAGGCCTTCATTAGGGCTGAGAACACATTCTGGTAATGCTAATAATTACCTTCCATGTCTGCCATGAAGAGCTTTGCTGATTTTCTTTCCTTGCTGCTGTCATTGTAGCTCAGGTTCCCTGTACAGTAGAGGACGATTAGTCAGGACAAAAATGCTGTGAAAGCTGCTCCACCTCAGATGTTTATTTCAATGTCCACAATCCTCCAAAAATACTCTTCTAGGATGTAATAGGCATGGCCCTAATTTGTGCTTTTAGGTCCCTAAGAAGTTTCTCTGCTGGGGCTTTTTTCTCATTGGCCAAATGAGGCTCTGGAGAGGGGAAGAAGAGTCTTCGGGAGCCAAACAAATCCAGACTTGAATTCTGACCTAAACTTCAAGGTTAAGTGGGGAAAGGAATTGACATTCCCTGAGTTATCATGAGGATTTAGCAAGGAGCTGGCGAGGGCACCAACCACCACACCCCACACTCAGATAATGTGCATCTGAGTTGCTTCTATTCAAAGAGGCATTAAGTGGTTGAGTTGGGCCTTCTGGCCTTTACGGATTCGCTGTTTTGATGACAAAAGTTAATAAGTTCTGTATTTCTTCATTCAGCCATGGAGTTCACCAATGAAACACTATCACATGTGGATACCATGGTGGACATGTTCACAGCAAGAGGGAGAAAAGATATTTCAGGGTCTGTGTTGACAAATAGGGATATGGGGCATCCAGTCTTACAGTGTTTCGAGTCTTCATCAGATCAGGAACAGTAAAATGAGAGGAAGGATCCCTCAAATACTGAAGAAATCAGAGAAGATGCCATCGAATGACTAGCATTGAGCTGGAGCATAAATAAGAAAATGGGGATTGCTACAGGAAAGGAATTGAAGCAGGGGAGGCAGGACAGAGCACGCACTGGTGTCAGGAAACGGTGGAGGAAAACATGCCAAGCAAATCAGGCAGGGCTTCCATAGGATAGGAAATGGAAGATGCACTGAGGACAGGAGGCTTACAAGGGAGCCCAGAGCCCTCGCAGCTTGATTGCACCGTCTATGCTAGTGATTCTAAGGCTTTCTAGATAGAAAAATCACGTCTATATCTTTTGTAAATTATAGAATAATCTATTTTGAAGAAAAGTTTGTCATTAGTACAGGTACATATATGTCTGTGCATATATGTGCATATGTGTGTGTATATATGTAGGTGTGAGTATGTAGATACGTATATGTATGAGTAGATATATATATGAGTGTATTGTGTTAAGTATGAATATGTATCTCTGAGTGTGTATGTGTGTGTTTTCGTGTATGTATGTGCATGTGTAAATGTGCATGTATATGAAGCTGTGGCAAATGTGTGAGTGAATGTGTTATATGTGCATGCACATATGTGTTTGTTTGTGTGTATGCATATATGTGCATGTGTTTATTTATGTGTATGTGTGTATATAAATGTATGTATGAATCTTGATTTTCCTCCTATTGCTATGATAAAGACACAATGACCGAAAGCAACCTAAAGAAGAAGGAGTTTATTCAACTAACACATTTGTATCATAGTCCGTCACAGAGGGAAACCAAGGCAGAAACTCAAGCAAGAGAGTGAAGCCAAGACCATGAAGGAGTGCTATTTCCTGGCTTGCTATCCATGGCCTGCTCAGCTTACTTTCTTATGTAAGCCTGGGTGGCCTCCCAGGAGTGACACCACCCACTAGGGACTGGGCTCTCCCACATCAATCATTAATCAAGGAAATGACACACACACTTGCCGAAAGGTGGTCAGATGAAGGCACTTTCTCAACTGAGGCTCCTTCTTCCCAGGCAGCTCTTCCTTGTATCTACCAAGTTGACACAAAAGTAACCAGTACAGTTGGCATGTGTGTGTTCATGTGTGTGTGCATGTGTGAATGTGCACATGGATGTGAGTGTGCATGTGTGTACACATAAATAATATGTGTGCATTTATTTTGTGCATGTAAATGTGTGTTTATGCATGTGCATGTGTGTGCCTGTGTGTCTATGCATGTGTGTATGCTTGGGTGTGTGCACATGGTTGTGCATGTGTTTATATGTACATAAGTGTGTATATGTATATATGTACACAGAAATGTGTGTGTCTGTGTATGTGCACAGAAATATGTGTGTGCATGTGTGTATGTACACAGAAATGTGTATGTTCACAAAAATGTATGTGTGCACAGGCATGCATATGCCTATGTGTGTTTATACATATGTGTTTGTGCATGTGTGTGTGCACATAAATGTGTGCATATGTGCACAGGTGTGTTTGTGTGTGTGTGTGCATGTGTGCAGATCTGTGTGTTATGCCCTCCAAGTTGTTTAAACAAAGATTTGGTCTTAGGTGTCCTCATCTTGGTAATGGGCAAAATCATAAAGACGCTTCACAGAGTAAGCAAGAAAATATACTGATTTTCCCCCCTCTATCAATTTGTTTGTTTCTCTGCTTTTATTTGTGACTCTTCCAGCTCTGTAGTGGAGATCATATGAGAAGTAGAATGGGAGGTGAAAGAAGTCTGGAGAGGATCTGAGTGACTGATGAAGACCCAAATGGGGCAGTGACAACAAGATTAAGAGAAACAGGTGAGCCAGGTGCCACATGACTATAATCCAACCCTTGGGAGGCTGAGGCAAGTGAATTGTGAGTACAGGTCCAGCCTGGGCTACAGAGCAAGCCACTGATTCAGAAAATAAAGATAATAAGGAAGCTATGTGATGATAATACAGTACAGGAAGTTGGCTTAAAACATGTGATTTAGATTAAATTTGGTTTATTATTTCCTTTTCTTGTTTTGTGTACAGAGCAGCAATTTTTCTGTTTATTTGTTTGCTTAGGAGGAAGACATTTTAAATTTTTCATATGCCGCATCTAATTGGGTCTAATTCTAGCAGTTGCTATTGAATATTCAATAAAGGGGAAGTGTCAAGTTATATATGCAAATGAAGTCTATGAACTTAGACTTCAAGTGGCATTATTGGTATTTCTAGGATCTTCTAAAATGATCACGCAGTTCAAAGGAGTAGTAAAGATTATGTTTCAGTATTCAAGGAATACGAAACTTGAGCAACTATACTTCCAAAAACCTATCTACAAAAAGCAAGAAAGTTGTCATTTTTACCTGAAATGAAACTTATTGCCAATAGAGGAAGCATGTTGATAATTGTTACAAGTATGCTGACTTATAGTCCTTGGTTACCGTGAGTTTTTGAAGTTCATCTGTTATACACTATTGAATAATTTAGCTGTGTTTACTGATGACAAAATAATTCCCACCTGTAAGAATTTGAAATAAAAGGAAAACCACTAAGTCTGTAGGCGCTTGTTTTTGGTTTCTTAGCCATCCTACAGTTTTCATAGTTATATTCATTGGGCTGTATGAAATTTCCATGTTTTAGGTGAAACAAATTTTTAGCAATTTCATATAGATCAATTTACTGATTATTTGTATACAAACAAGTTAAAAGTTATTATAATGCATATAAGGTTATATTAATATTTTATTATTACAAATGTGTGAGAAGACATTGCCTTTAATTCTGAGATTATGATAAACTTGACCTCATAGGAGTGAAATCAAAAGTTTACCAAGAATTTTAAATATATTTGGTTATTTATGATCATTTAAATGGACTAAACCTCTAACATGTGTAAAAGATATAAAATGTAATTACAAAGCAACCGGTAAATTTTCTTTTTTCAAATTTTTCTCAGGAAATCTTTAAGACATAAAACTTGCAGAAGAATCTTTATGTCCTTGAACTTGACTATATATTATTCAATACAAAACCAAACATAAGCACCAAAAGAAAAAGGGACCAATTTAGCACCATCAGACTTTACAGCTTTTCTTTATAGATCTGTATCAAAAAGCGAATAGGAGCTGACCACGTGGCATGGAGACCTGGTAGGCAACCTGAGTCCTCCTACCCATTCCAACTGCTCCAAAGCCTCGTTGTTGCTTGCCGGGGGCCACCTCCTCCTCCTAGCTCCTGTTCCTCCCTTTTGGATGTGCCCATTCTCAGCTTGTTTTACACACGTGACTGGGAGATATGTGCCATTCCATTCCTTTGGGGCTTACCAGACCCTGCCAATTGCCTAATTTGGAACATCCAGTGGCCCTACCTGGCCGGGAGTTCTATGACCAGTGTGCACTGCCAGGAAAACCTATTCTAAGCTCCCTGACCAAAGTGCTGAAAGCACAAAACTATAGCCAAAGAGCAGAAGACCTGGGTAGAAGCTGTCACCCTGAGTATCAGACAGCATCCCAATTCTGCTATGGATTACTCCCTCCTGACATTGTAAACCCCCTTGCTGAAAGAGGAAAGGTGATTTGAATGAAAAAGAAAAACTGAGCATTGGGGAGGGAGTGGGCATAGGAACAGGAAGGATCAGGTGAGGAGAGGACAGAGGACCTCAACCCAGTCTCAAAACCTTTGACCTACAATTTGTCCTGCTACAGAATACACAGAAGTAAAGATGGAGCAGAACTTTAGGGAACGACCAACCAATGATTGGTCCAGCTTGAGACCTATGCCTTGAGAGGGAGCCCATCCCTGACACTGCTGGTGATGTTCAGCTATACTTGCAGACAGGAGCCTAGCATAACTGACTGCCACCAAAGATACCCACCAACCGATGGAAACAAATGCAGAGACCCACACCAAATATTACATGGAGCTTGGGGAATCCTGTAGGAGAAAAGGAGAAAGGATTATAGGAACCAGACGGATCAAGGACACAAGAAAACCCACAGGATCAACTAACGTAAGTCCCTAAGAGCCCACGGAGACTGAACTGACAATCAGGGAGACTGCATGGGACTGACCTAAGCCCTCTGCGCATATGTAACAGTTGTGTAGTTTGGTCTTTTTTATATGGGACTCCTGACAGTAGGAGCAGGAACTGTCTCACTCTGCTGCATGGCTTCGGGACCCTTTCTCCTAACTGGGATGCTTCCTAGAGTCTCAATAGGAGAAGATGCACTTAGTCTTACTGCAACTTGATATGCCAAGGCTGGTGGATATCCATGGGAGGCCTCCCCTTTTCTGAAAGGAAGAAGGGTTGGCCAGGGGCTGCTGAGAGGAAAACAAGGGAGGAGAGGAGGGAGAGGGAACTGCAGCTGAGATGTAAATTTAATTAATTCATTAATTTTTTTAAAAAAGGAAAACTCATCAAACAAACTCCAGATTCACAAATCCCAATGCAAAATTAAAAACAAAACAGAAAAAAAATGACATCTCCTAAAAAAAAAAAATTTGACTCTATAGTAATAGATCCTATTGAAAATTACCTACACAAACTCCTAGACAAAGAATTCAAACTACTACAAGAACAGAAAGATATGGTGATAAAAAGAAGTAAGGAAGCCAATCAAAAACATGAAAATAGAGTTTAAACTGTTTATGAAAACTCAAGCTAAAATGATCCTGGAAATGAGAAACTCAATAAGCCAATTAAAATCTGTAGTGAAAAGGTTCATTGACAGAATGGAACATGGAACATGTCTAAAGCATCCCAATATATTTCAGATGATCACCAACAACTGCTTTCAATAGGAATAGGCACATATGTAGGACAAAAGGCCAGTAGGCATTCTGGGCCATGCTCTTGAGATGAAAGACAAAAACAACTCAAAATGGAAGAGTCTTTCCTTTCCGCCTGCCCAAAATGGAACCCTGACATGGCTACTGAACACTTCAATGCTTAGGAAAGCTTTCAAACAAACACTTCTTTTGACCCACTAGTCTCAGACAATACCCCAGCTCTAAATTTGGCTTCTGTTACAGAGTCCACTCCTGGCATTCAGAAAAACAAAACAAAACTCAGCTCAAGAGTTTCATGGACACAAACTTTTCTTAGCTTCTAAAAGTGGCCCAACAGGTGTTATTAAAAGAGAAGTTGACAAGCAAAAGCAGGCAGCCCAGATCGCAGACCGTGCAATAGGCAGACAGGCCAGTTGCCACCTCCCATTCACCAGCTCAGGCCATAGAATGGCCCAGCCCAAAGACAAAAAGGAACCTCATGTGGAGAGTTGGTCTGGTGCTCTGTGCATTCAGATGCTGAATTCTGGATCCCAAGATCTGGTTGCAGGCTGGACACGTGCATTCTCATGAACACTGAACACTGTTGTGTAAGCTTTGCTCCCTAATAGTCTTCGATTGGTCAATAAAAAGGCTAAACAGCCTGCAGAGGGTCAGAAGACAGGCATGCAGAGTATAGGGTCCTGGGCTTGGGGTCTATGTTAGGAAGGATGAGGCCAAGGAGAAGGAGAAGCAGCAGGAAAAAGGAGGAGAAGGAAGAAGATGCAAAGAAAGAGTGTGGCCTGATGGAACAAATGCAGCCCAGACATGACCCATTTTGGAAAGTAACTTGGGGTGTGTGCCTGAGAAATAGCCAGAATAATGTAGAAAAGTAATTTAAAGGTACATGACCAGTTATTGTGCATAAAGCTTATTTGCAGAGATCATTAGGCTTCTGTCTCAATTACTTAGAAGTTAGCTGGTTTTTTTTAAATCTATGAATTAATAAACTTTCTACAGCAACCTCAACTACAAAAAAGGGGGGACAGTCTCAACCTGAACCAAGCTGCAGATTTCCAGCCTTGTGAGCTGTCACCCATGCTGGAATGGATGGGCTGTCTCTGAGCAATTTCTGCTCCTGTAAGTAACCTCTCACCCATATATTCCTATAAATAACCCCAAATAACCCATTGTTTCACCAAGTTAAACTTTTGATTGGAGACTTGCCTCCTCCTGTTCATCAGTCATGTGTTTCTGGACCACACTATGTACATATACTTAGTCTTCTTCCTCTAGAGTGGAGTGTATAGCAGTCATATCCTGAAGACAATGTATAGATGACTTGCTCTGGTGTAACAGCACTTCATGGGGCTGTCAAATGGTGGTGGTGCCACTGTAGCATTCTCCTTCTCTTTCTCTTAATCATCATTAACACCATAGTTATCCCTCTTCTTCTTTAAAAATGTGTGTTGTGCATACACGCACCATCTCACACAGATGAGCCAAAATGAATATTTAGGGAATTTTGTTGTTGTTGTTGTTATTGTTATTGTTCTTTTGTTTTGTTTTGTTTTCCTTTTAAAGCCATACGTCTCAATTAGTGGTTCTGTTGCTGTGACAAAGCACCATTGCCAACAGCAAGTTGAGGAGGAAAGGGTTTATTAGGCTTACATTTCCACATCATAGTCCGTCACTGAAAGAGGTCAGGACAAGAACTAAAACAGGACAGGAACCTAAAGGCAGGAGGTGATGTAGAGGTCATGGATGGGTGCTGCTCACTGGCTTGCTCCACAAAGCTTGCTCAGCCTGCTTTCTTATAGAACCCAAGTGTATGGGTTTTTCCAATGCACGGGCATCTTGGCAGTCAAGAGCCAAGGAACATTACAAAGTAACACTAAACAACAGATTCACACAAGAGACTTATTGAGGAGAAACATAGAGTGGCATCTGCCTCTGAATGGGAAAAGAAATACCTGAGGGCGGAGCAAAGGACAGGGCTTTTTGTAGGGTGTTTGAAGCATGACTAGTGAGCAAAGGAAACATGTGCAGAAAGCTGGTAAAATGCACAACACCCAATTGTTTCTTCAGCAACCACCTGAATGTTGCAAGGTAAACTGAGGTTCCCTCCTCTCAGATGACTCTAGCTTGTGTCCAGTTTATCTAATACTAGCCAGCACACCACACATGGTTTCTCTTCTCTGTGGCATATTTGGCCTATTATGAGGTGGATTACTGTGGCAGAAATGCAAGATAAAAAACACCAAGCACCTAGAAAAGGGTCAGACCAACTGGGACATCTGGAAAGGATGCTCTCCAAACTGTTGAGCGTCCTGAAGGCTGTGCAATGTGCTACAGGTTTCCAGTATTTGTGAGCTGCCACCCATACTGGGTGATGTATCCACACTGGGCTTTGGTGATGCAGCTGCCTTTGAGTCATTTCTGTTTCTGTAAGTAACCTCTCACCCATGTTCCTGTAAGAAACCCCAATAAATCTCATTGGCTCGCCAAGTTGGACTTTGATGCTACCTATATTTTGGCCTGATGTCATTTCCCTGTCTGGGATGAGTAGCCATTTGTTCTCATCTCTCCAGCAACAGCACTACACAACACCTCATCCAGCTAAGCTTCCAACTCGTAAAAGGAAAGGGCCTGAGGAATTTTCTATTCCCAAATCAGAACAAACAAAAGCTG
This sequence comes from Acomys minous, assembly GCF_964271855.1. NCBI lineage: Eukaryota > Metazoa > Chordata > Mammalia > Rodentia > Muridae > Acomys > Acomys minous. The sequence goes on along the minus strand of NC_140499.1, from coordinate 12,920,450 downwards.
ATGCAAACATAATTCAAAAGGGCCTGGGATCATCCCATGATGACAGCCAAGCTTGGCAGTATTATTCATGAGCTTTATGTTCATGGAGAACACATGAGCAAAGGGGTTGTGAAATCTTCCTCCACAGTTAAGGAGAGACACTGAGTTCAGACATGAGTCAGGGAGACCCAGAAAGGCCACTGTATGAAGCTGTGAAAGTCAGACCTGAGTTTTAGTGGAGACTTCAAGATGTTGGAGACTCTGAAGCTGTGGGATACGTTCCTAGGGGAATATCACATAGGGAGTGGAACAAGACCAAGAGAAAACGTATGTTCCAGCCTCAAAGCTGCAAGGGCAGAGCCTCCAGAGACATTTGACACTTGACATGGAGCTAGTGAGTTTGGCATTTTCTCTACTACGTTTTTGTTTCGCTTTGGCACAGTATTTTCTCCTTATGCCCCCATTTGAACTTTTCGAAGTGACAATATATATCATTATGTGTTGTGTGGTGGTTTGAATGAAAAGGACAACCATAGGCCCCTAGAGAGTGGTGCTAGTAGGAGGCATGGTCTTATTGGAGTAGCTGTGGCCTTGTGGGAGAAAGTGCGTTACTGAGAGGGTGGCTTTGCGGTCTCAGATACTCAAGCCAGGACCAGTGTCTCACTCTCTTCATGCTGCCTGCAGATCTGGATGAAGAACTCTCAGCTACCTCTCCAGCACCATGTCTGTGTGTGCCACCATGATTCCCACCATGATGACAATAGACTAAATCTCTGAACTGTAAGCCAGCCCCAATTAAATGTCATTTTTTAAATAAGAGTTCCCCTGGTCATGGTGTCTCTTTACAGCAATAAGAATCTTAAATAAGACATGTTGTGGGAATTTAATTTGCTCTTTGATTTTAGAGGGAATTACAACAATAAAGAGATTGCTTGGGATCTCAGAAGAGTCTGACGTTTAAACAGTATAGTGACTGTAAGAGATTAAGAACTTGTAAAGTTACACTAAATGTACCTTACATTGTTATATATCCCCAAGTCTATAGGAATCAGGGAGTGGAATACGGTGGTTTGGGTGATATCTCCACTTCAGTATTAGGAATTTTAATATTTGGTCCCCAGTTGAGATCACTCTTTGGAAGGCATAGGATGTGTCTCCTTGCAAGAGGAAGTATGTCATGGGTTCTGGCACACATCGGTCCCCACACATTAATAGTGGGAGATTTCAACACCCCACTTTCACTGAAGGATAGGTCATTGAAACAGAAACTAAGCTGAGAAATAACATCATTAATGAACACCATGAAACAAATGGATCGAACAGGTATTTACACAACTTTTCATGCAAACACAAAGGATTATATCTTCTTCTCACCACCCCATGAAACCTTCTCTAAAACTGATCATATAGTAGGTCACAAAGCAAGCCTCAACAGATACAAGAAGATTGAAATAATACCTTGTATCTGATCAGATCACCATGGTATAAGGCTAGACTTTAACAACAACAGAAATAATAAAAAGCTGACACACACATGGAAACTAAACAACTCTCTACTTAATGACACCTGGAGCAGGGAAGAAATAAAAAAAGAAATTAAGGACTTCCTGAAATTCAATGAAAATGAAGGAACAACATACCCAGATTTGTGGGACACATTGGAAGTGGTGCTAAGAGGAAAATTCATAGCACTAAGTGTCTTTATAAGGAAATTGGAAATATCCCACATAAGCAACTTAATGATACATCTGGAAGCCCTAGAAAAAAAGAAGCAGAAACACCCAAGAGGAGTAGATGTCTGGAAATAATCAAACTCGGGACTGAAATCAATAAATTAGAAACAAAAAGAACAATTCAAAGAATCAACAAAACCAGGAGCTGGCTCTTTGAGAAAATCAACAACATAGACAAACCATTAGCCAAACTAACTAAAAGCAGAGAGACACTATCCAAATCAACAAAATCAGAAATGAAAAGGCATACATAACAACAGACACTGACAAAATACAAAGAATCATAAGATCCTAATCTAAAGGCATATATGCTACAAAATTTGAAAATCTAAGGGAAATGGACAATTTTCTCAACCGATTCCACTTGCCAAAATTGAATCAAGATCAGATAAACAAATTAAATAGTCTTATTAATCCTATAGAAATAGAAGCAATCATTGATAGTCTCCAAACCAAAAAAAGCCTGGATCCAGAAGGTTTCAGGGCAGAATTCTACCAGTCCTTCAAAGAGGAGCTAATACCAATACTCTTCAAGATAATCCAAAAGATAGAAATGGATGGAACATTACCAGATTCTTTCTATGAGGCCACGGTCACATTGATACCTAAACCCCACAAAGACCTAACAACAAAAGAGAATTTCAGACCAATTTCTCTTATGAACATTGATAATAAAATACTCACAAAATGATTACAAGAACATATCAAAGATCATTCACCATGACCAGGTAGGCTTCATTCCAGGCATGCAGGGGTGGTCTAATGTATGGAAATCCATCAATGTAAACCACCATAGAAACAAACTGAAAGAAAAAAAAACACATGATCATCTCCTTCGATGCAGAAAAAGCATTTGAGAAATTCCAACACCCATACATGTTTAAAGTTTAGGACAGATTGGGAATACAAGGCACATACCTAAGCATAATAAAGGCTATATACAGCAAGCCAATAGCCAACATCAAATTAAATGGAGAGATACTCAAGGAAATTCTTCTAAAATCAGGGACCAGACAAAGCTGCCCACTTTCTCCATATCTCTTTAATATAGTTCTTGAAGTTCTAGCCAGAGCAAGAAGACAACACAAGGAGATCAAGTGGATCCAAATGGGAAAGGAAGAAATCAAATTATCTCTATTTGCAGACGATATGATAGTGTACATAAGTGACCCCCAAATTCCACCAGAGAACTCCTACAACCTTCAGCAAATTGGCTGGATACAAAATTAACTTTAAAAAAGCCAGTAGCCTTCCTGTATACAAATGACAAACATGCAGAGGAAGAAATTAGGAAAACCACACTCTTCACTATTGCCACAAGCAATATAAAATATTTAGGAGTAACTATAACCAAGCAAATGAAGGACTTGTTTGAAAAAAAACCTTTAAATCTCTGAAGAAAGAGATTGAACATGACATCAGAAGATGGAGGTATCTTCCTTATTCATGGATTGGGAGAATTAACATAGTAAAAATGGCCATCTTGCCAAAAGCAATTTACAGATTCAAAGCAATCCATATAAAAATACCTACACAAATTTTTTAAAGACATTGAAAGATCAATTCTCAGCTTCATATGGAAAAACAAAAAACTCAGAATAGCTAAAACAATCCTATACAATAAAGATCCTCAGGAGGAATCTCCATACCTGACCTGGGCCCAGGGGTCCTGCTCAAACTATGGCACCAGCCAAGGACAATATGTGCAGTAAACTTCAAACCCCTACACAGATCTAGCCAATGGACAAGAAATTCTCCACAATTGAGTGGAGAGTGGGATCTGACTTTCACATGAACTCTGGTGCCCCATATTTGACCATGTCCCCTGGATGGGGAGGCCTGGTGGCACTCAGAGGAAGGATAGCAGGCTACCAAGAAGAGACTTGATACCCTATGAGCATTTCCAGGAGGAGGAGGCCCCCCTCAGTCACAGTCATAGGGGAGGGGAGTAAGGGGAGAATGGGATGGAGGGAGGAATGGAAGGATACAAGGGATAGGATAACAATTGAGATGTAATATGAATAAATTAATAAAATATATTTAAAAATAAAGAAAACCAGAGTCACTAAATCAGTTAGAAGAAAAAGTGGGGAAGAGCCTGGAACACATTAACAACTTCCTGAACAGAACACCAATAGCCCAGGCCTTAATGTCAACAATTAATAAATGGGACCTCATGAGGCCGAGAAGCTTCTGTAAGGCAGGAGATACTGTCAACAGAACAAAGCGACAGCCTACAGACTGGGAAAAGATCTTCACCAACTCTACATCTGACAAAGGTCTAATATCCAAAATATAGAAAGAACTCAAGAAATTAAACACTACCAAAGAGAAATACAGGAGATGGGGAAATTGAAGGACCCAGAGGGTCCTAGAAACCTACAAGAAGAACATTGTGACAGGTGGATCGGAACCCAGGGGCGTCTGCTCAAACTATTGCACTAACCAAGGACAATACAAGTAGTAAACATCGAGCTCCTACTCTGATCTACCCAACGGACAGGACATTTTCCACAGTTATGTGGAGAGCAGGGATTGACTCTGACATGAACTCTGGTGCCCCATATTTGACCACCTCCCTTTGGTAGGGAGGCCTGATGGCACTCAAAGAAAGAATAAGCAGGCTACCAAGATGAAACTTCATAGCCTATGACCATGTAGTGGAGGAGGAGGTCCCCCTCGGTCATAGACCTAGGGGAGGGGAATAGGGTGAAAGCAGGAAGGAGGGAGGAACAGGGGGATACAAGTGATGGGATAACAACTGAGTTGCAATCTAAATAAATTAATAAAATTAAAAATTTTTAAATATCTGGACTGATAATCCATCCAGCACTTTTCTTTTTGCTCAGCATTGCTTTGTCTGTCTGGATTATCTTATGGTTCCATATGAGTTCTAGGATTTTTTTTCCTGTTTCTGTGAAGAATGAGATGGAGATTTTGGTTGGGATAGCATTGAATCTGAAAATAGCTTTTGGTAAAATGTTGATTTTCATAATACTAATTTTATCAAAATGAGCACAGAGTGGTCTTTTCCATTGTCTGGTGTCTTTATCACTTTATTCAGAGGTTTACACTTTTCATTGGAAAGGTCATTTACTCCTTGGTTAGGCATATTCCTAGACATTTTATTTTCTTTGATGGTATTATGAGCAGGAATGTATCCACAATTCCCTTCTTTATAGGTTTGCTATTGTTATATAGAAAAGATTTGTGCAAGTTGATTCTGTATCCTACCACACTGATGAATTTATCATTTCTAGAAGTGTTCTGGTAGGGTTTCTGTGATCTCTTATGTATAATATATGTCATCTGAAAATAGGGATAGTTTGGTCCCTTCTCTTCAATTTGTATGCCTTTACTTTCTTTATCTTGTCTTATTGCTCCAGCCAGTGCTTCATGCACAACATTGAAAATGAATTGGACAGTGGACAACCCTGTATCATTCCTGACTTTAATGGGATTGTCTCAGGTTTGTCCCCATTTAGGATTATATTGGCTGTGGGTTTCTTATATACAGCTTTTTTTTATATAATTTTATTGAGGTACGTTCCCTCTAGCCCTACATCCTCTAGGCTTAGCTTTTGTCATTAAGGGATATTGGATTTTGTCAAAAACATTTTCTGCATGTGTTGAAATGATCTTGTGATCTTTGTGTTTAGATCCATTTATGTGGTTTATCACATTTATTGACCTGTGTATGTTGACCCATCACTACATTTCAGAGATAAAGCCAACGTGGTCATGGTGAGTAATCTTTTTGATGTATATCTGTTTTCTATTTGCAACTACTTTATCGAGCATTTTGAATCTATGTTCATCAGGGATATTAGCCTGTAGCTTTCTTTATTGGTTGGAGAGTTTGTGAGTACTCCTTCTGTTTCTTTCTTTCCTCCCTTCTTTCTTCCTTTCTTTATTTATTTTCATCTATCTTTCATTTAATAAAGATGTACCTCAACCATGAAAAGTTGATAGAATTTCTGACTCTACTCTCCCCACTTTTTAAAGCTGAGGGCATTTTATTATTTTTTCAGTCTTCTCACTTATGGATTTATTTAGGCCATAACCCTCCTTTTGACTTTCTTCTTCTTCTTCTTCTTCTTCTTCTTCTTCTTCTTCTTCTTCTTCTTCTTCTTCTTCTTCTTCTCCTCCTCCTCCTCCTCCTCCTCCTCCTCCTCCTCCTCCTCCTCTTCCTCCTCCTCCTCTTCCTCCTCCTCCTCCTCCCCCCTCCTCCTCCTTCTTCTTCTTCTTCTTCCTCATATCCTCCTCCTCCTTCCCCTGCCTCCTCCTCCTCCTCCTCCTCCTCATCATCATCATCATCATCATCATCATCATCATCATGCTTCTCATCCTCCTCATCCTTCTTCTACTTTGTTTTGTTTTAGTCAGCTTCATTTTGGAGAAAGGGCCCCATGTAGTCCTGGCTGGCCTCAAACTTGCTATGTTGCCAAGCGTGACCTTGAAATCTTTGTCCCCCTTTCTCCACATCTTAAGAGCAGGGATTTCAGGTGAGCATCACCATATATTATACCTTTTTTAAGAAAAGATCTCTTACTTAGCATCACATATTTAAGGTTCTTGTATATTTTATACCTTAACTGATCACTTTTCATCAATGAGCAATATTCTATCTTATTAGCGTACCCTAACATTTTTTGCAACTTTACCAATTGAAGGGAATCTTGATTATTTCTAATCGAGAGCAATTGTGTGAATAAAGCTGCTAGAAGCATTTGGGTGTTTTTGAATGGGCATTTGTGAGTATCTCCAGAATGCAGCATCTGGTTGCTGCTTAGGTCCAAGAAATTGTCAAGCTCTTATCCCAAGTGTCTGTGGCACTCTGCATGTTACCAAGAAAGAATGAGACTCCTGAGGCTTCACATGATTGGGAGTTGATCTATTCTACAAGTACAATGTGGTATCTCATTGCTGTTTTTACTTTCAACTCCATGATGATGGATGTTTTATTGTGAAAGAGATAATAAACTGTAAAGGAGTGTTTTCCTCCCACACTCCAGCTCCCAATATAACAACACTGAAGCTTAAATATATTTATAAATAAAACTCTAGGACATATAGCTAGGCACATTCCCTGACCTATTCATAACTAATATTCCATTTATTCTATTTTAAGTTCTGCCACATAGCTGGTCACCTGTGCTCAGTTTCCTACATCTATCTTCTTCAGACTCCAAGTGTGAACCTAGCCTCTGACTATCTCTCAGAGTTCATCTCTCTCTTTGGAACCCCCACCTCTTTATTCCCTGTCTCAGCTAGCAGGATATTAGCCTTTTATTGACATGCAATACTTCCATATAGACACAAGAGATTCCTTCTGCAATAAATGTCCATGTACAAGAATAAATTCTGTTTTTCTTCATAAATATAACAATTTTTGCCTCATTTATTTTGAAACTCTGATTTTAGGCACCTACACAACAAGAGTTGTTAGACTTTTAAAAACTCAAACACCCCTTCCCATCATTTGACAATGCCTCTTTTTAGACATGACAATCTTCCTTATAAGTCTGTTTTGTCCACAGTGAATGTAATTATCCAACTTTGGTTTACTTTGTGCTAACATAGTATACTGTTTTCTAATCCTTCACTTTTAACCCGCCTGCATTGGCAATCCTGGTGTTTTGTGAACAATATTCATTTAGTTCTTTCATTTGTAGCATTTCCATTTAAAGTCATTCATATGATTGAATTGATATCTTTGTATTAGACAATCATAACTGTCTTCTGGTCTTTGCAGCTTCCTTTGTTTCTTATATTCCCATCTTTTTCTGCCTCCCCTGGTTTTAACAGAGTATAGTATCTTGACCCACTCTCTCATTTCTATTCTGTCAATAGCACTTAGTTTATTTTTTTTTCCTGGATTTTGCAACATGTAGTAAAATATCAGATCTGAACCCGCTGTGCCACTCTAAGGGAAAGTGAAGGCCTTCATGCTGTTTCTCCTGCTCATCATTTGCAACATGACTGTCATTTGCTTTGCTTATCCATGTGCTATAACTAACTAAGCCAGTGTTAATATGACAGTGTTTAATTAAAGAAACCTAGTGCGTCAAAACTTTCAATATACTGTATTTTAAGGCAGTATTAAGACATATTCAGCAAAATTGAGAGAACAGTTCATGGACTTTTCCTATCCCTAGTCCCCATGTACCCACAAATACATCAATGTCTCCTCCATTACCAACACATCCACCCCTAAGTGCCACTTTTAGTATATCAGGTAGTGCAAGTGGACCCATCATTATCAGAAAATAAAATATTTACAGTTTACATTAGGGCTCATTCTTTGTGCTACACATTCTGTAAACCAGGCTGGCAAAGAACTTGCAGTGATCTGGCCTCCGTCTCTAGAGAGATGGGATCACATGTACCACTACGACAGCAAATCCCCTGTTTTGAGTTGCTCTGAGCTCCTGAGTTCCAGTCTTTAGCACTGTTCTCAGTCTTGTTGAGAAACTAAAGGGAGCTAGACTCATCCCATCATCAATGCAAAGAAGATACTGGTGAGTCACTTCCTTTGGAATTCAGGCTTTAGATACAGATGGGAATTTTCCTCTATTGTTAAAGTGAGATGCTGGTACGGCATCTCAAGGGGAATCCATTAATGACTGTGGCTGTGCCTCAGACAAGGGCATCTAGAAGTTTTAAATCCCGAGTATGCCCATCCTCAGCTTCTAGAAGTTTCTTCAGAATGCTTTCTAAGTGTTTTCTCCTCCTCAAGGTCAATTATTTTCTGCTTCAAGGAAGCTGGTCTTTGCTATGCCTGCCTATATTTGTCAATTTCTCCATGTTTTAGCATGGTAATTGACCATGTATCCCCAGTTCTTGAGTGTATTCAAAGAAAATTATTGACTTTTTATTTCTTCAATGATTTTCTTCTTCTGTATGTATGAGTGAAACCTTGTAAGTTCCAGGCTTTGCATAGCAGGAGTCTTTTTAATGCCTTATTAAGTTGCATATATATATGTAAATATATATGCATGTATGTATCGTATATGTGTACAAATATATAATATATGTAAACATATAAAATTATCATTCAATGATCTTCAGAAACTTAACTAAGTAGTCCAAATATCATCACAAATAGCTCTACAATGTTTTAACCCAGAAGTATGGCCTTGTACTTTAGGTATCTCCAGTCCTTCTCTCCCATGTGCCCAGACCTAAATAATGGCTCTGCTAACATTCCAGTAAGGCTTCTTCTTGCCTCTTAAATATGACTCCCATGCATGACCCTCCTAATCTCTGTCCTTCCTTGCACCAGTGATCAGATTTGGAGTTCTAAAACCCCAGACTGCCACTTACTGTCTCTGTCCCTTGGCAATGTCTCTCAACTTGAGAAGCTTCCCCCAAGGAAAGAAAGCAGGAATCACTCGTGCTGCAAATGGCAATTAGTTTCTCAAAACTGTGTTAGTATGGGGCACAGAAGTAATAATAAGTGTTTATAAGTGAGTAAGTCTGGATTCAGTTTCAAGTTTTGCAGAGATAATGAAGCCAAAGAACATGACCATGGGTCTGTGTAGACACTTATAAGACATAAGAAATGCCCTGTTCCTGTGTGAATTCTTTTTTCTGGTACCACCACCCCCATTAAGTTTTTCACAACCAGACTGCATCATTTGCTCCTCTTACCCAGATGTGCTGCTTCACCCTTCTTGATGACCTTCTCTTTTAGGAAGAATAGAAGAACGTGGTGATGGCACTCTTCTCAGACACACCCCGTCATGTTCTAACCATTTGTTATCTTGGCTCTTCTTAGCCATTATTTCTTTTCTATTACAGATTCTATGAGAACTGCTAAATAAGCTACCTTGTAATTGCCTATAACGTATATTGATCTTTAAAAATATTTTTAAATCTTATAATTCAGAAATTCCCCCTAAATCCTATCATTTTGTTTATAAAACTATTTATCTAACTCTGTTATAAATCTCCAGTTTTATTGCTTCTTATCAGTCTTTCTGTCTCTCTCTATCTCCCTGCCTTTCCCTTTAAGACAGAGCCTTTCCATATAGCCCAGGCTGTATTGAATTCATTATGTAGCCCAGCTTAGCACCAGGCTCTTTCTTTTCCTGCTTCTGCCTTTTGAGTGCTAGGACTACAGATCAAGCTATGTCCAACTCCAGGAGCTTGTAAAACTTGCAGGTTTTCTCTGATCATACTTCCCTCAGCTGTTCTGAGTCTACATTCACCACTGAACTCTAGGGTGACCATTCTGTACCTTAGGTGTGGTAGTATCTTGGAACTCACTAAAGGTCGGGCATTAGGAACGTTCAACACACCTAGATAAACTAAGCAAGATCAACCAGCTGGAGCATCTGCATTTCCCCCATGGAACCCACTTTTTCCCTTGATTATTTCCTCATTATGTTTTCTTTCAGATTTAGCTTTAATACTTAGTAATACTTCTATTATATTACATTTATTTATTTATTCACTTTATTGACTGATTATAGCCCCTCCCTCCTCTCCTCCCAGTCCCATTCTCCCTCGCTATGCCCTTACCCCCCTCCCTACTTCTCAGAAAAGAGAGTCCCCCCACCAACCCACCCCACCACATCAAGTAGCATGAGGACTGAGCACATCCTCTTCCCTTGTGGCCTGGTGAGGCAGCCCCACCAGGGGGAAGTGATCGAAAAGCAGGCAACAGAGTCCATGTCGGCCATATCCCCCACTAGAGGACCCAAATGAAGACTGAGCTGCCCATTGGCTACGTTTGTGTAGTGGACTTAGGAAGGATAGAACCTATTGTATTTTAAGCCTAGAGCTGCACAAGCACAGTTTGATTTCACATTACTTAGATGCAAAGACTCCTGAAACTAAAGTTTGGGATATTTCACATCAATCTAACTGTGAAAGGGAGCTTGTGGTCCTCAACTTTCCCAATGCTGCAACTCTTTAATATAATTCCTCATATTGTGATGACCCCAATGAAATTATTTCATTGTTACTAAATACCTGTAATTTTGCTGCTGTTGTGAACCATTATGTAAATATCTGATATGCAGACTATCTGATATGTCACCCTTCTAAAGGGATTATGACCCACAGCTTGAGAACCGTGGAAGGAAGGGAAGACAAAGTCTTGCTTAACCTATTAGCATAATTGGACATATGGACGAAAGGTGAAAACATTCTCTTTGCCTAAACTGACTGCAAAGAGCTAGATTCAATTTAGGTGCTCTTAGTATTTCAAAGTAGGGTTTAAGAAATAGATTCATCACTTCAAAGGCCATGTTGAATCAGAATACAGCTTTTCATCTTTTAGAAAACAAGCAGGTGTTGGGGTTGGTCTAATGATATGCATACTGATGGTAATTACTGGCTCTCAAGATCAAGTTGCTGCCCCATGAACACATTCTCACATACCCCAAGTTATTTCTGTGTAACCTTGCTTCCCTGTTTGACCAATAAAAAGCCAATACCTGGGCAGGGCTGGAGGACAGTAGGCATGGCAAAGGTTCATGGGCTTTAGGGAAGAGAGGATCTTGGGAAGAAGGAGGTCAGTCATGAGAGGAGGAAAACGGATGGGTTAGGTGGAGAGAACACATGGCCCAGTCAGTGTAGATGGAGGAGATAGAGAACTTTAGCAAATATTTATGGATTATGGATGGGAGGCAGCCCAGTAGAAATTATTACAAATAGATGGCATGGGATGAAGGCTGGGAGATATGAAAGGTACTTTAGGGGATTAATATCTGCCCTGCTACAGGCGAACCAAGGCTATTCTAAAATACAAAAAGTGTCTGTGTCTTTTATTGATTGACCAAGGGTTAGAAAATACTGCCATAATAACTGTAGCCTAATAATAAACATTTATTAGGCCATACAATTAAATTAACAGCAACTATCAGGTATATTAGCAAAGAGAAAAACAGTCAGAGGAGGCAGGTCTAATGTGGACCAAGAGGCTAAAAAGTCTCTCCTGTCCTGGATGTTGGAACATATGTGTTTGGTAGGTTGTTATTCATCAGGTCAGCACAATTTCTGACTGATTGTGACTTCAATGTGAATAAAACATTGCTGTTTTACTCATCAGCCTTTTCTGAAGCCAATTTCACAACATGGTCTTCATATGGCCATGTGCTCACTGCTGAGAGCTAGGTTCTTAGCACATTAGATTAATACTCATATCAAATATAAACACACGTGTTTCCACTAGTAGATGGGTAAGTAAAACTTACTTAATAAATGCAGAGGAACCTTCAGCTCTATCCCTGAGGGGAACCATTAGCTTCCCTGTCTAATAACATCTCTACATTTTAGTCCCTTCTTTTTGTGAAATACAGTTGAATTCTTCTTCAGCACCTAGCACATGCGTATTGGTGTGCTTTTAAAATACTATTATTATTTTGGGTTCATTAAATCTCTTTTTCCCTACTCAACCCCAATCCCTTCAAACACCCAAGACCAGGTAGGGGAGAAAGAAGTTTAGTGGGGAGAGAAGACAGTTCTTCTTAGATGCTTCCTGCTGTGTAGCAGCCTCGGGTTCTTTGGAGCAAGTCCAATCCTCATTTCAGAATATCTCTGACTCTGACTTCTCATCATACAACAGAGGGGAAGCACCAGCAGCCTTCTTCTTTCTCAGAGCCCCCAGTCAGTGTCTGTCTGTCTGTCTGTCTGTCTGTCTGTCTGTCTGTCTCTTTCTCTCTCTCTCCTCTCTCTCAGTCTAGCTTTTATCCCCTGCCCCCCCCCCCGACCTGAGGCACTTCACAGCTGACAAACATCACATGTCTTCTCTGGAGGCAACTAGCAGCTGTGGACAAACTGGGCCAGCCTCATGTCTCACATCTGGGATTAAAACCAAAACATGTTCACATATAAACCAAAACTTCCACAACACATGCTGGTCCCTGAGTCTCCACCCTCTGTCCTATCAACCCCAGGGAAGAAGACAGACACATCTGTATAACTAAGCTCAATATAGAATAGCATGTAAGAGTTACAGGTTACGTGCCTACTTCATCCATGACCATCATTCAGCTACTTCCTTCAGGCTATCACAGAGATGAGCTTCCCCAAAGAAGTAATGTAGACCAGCACTGTCCTCACATTTGTAATCCATATAATCTATAAAATTGGGGGGGTTATTAACAGCTAATAACTCACCATAAATCTTTTTGTTATGGTCTTCTACTTTTATTTATAGATATCACAGGAAAGTCCCTCTTCCCCAACACACATACACACACACACACACACACACACACACACACACCCCTGCAGGCTTATCCATCCTTTATGTATGCTTCCTGAAGACTTTCTATGGAACTTTATGAGGAAAAGCTGATGATCAAGAATGGAGATAAAGGGGTTGGAGAGATGGCTCAGCAATTAAGAGCATTTGACCCAGATTCACAATTGTCTGTAACTCTAGATCCAGGGGAATCTGATATCCTAGTCTGACCTATATGGAAAACAAACATGAATATAGCATACAAGATACAAACATAGTACAGTATACAGACATTCAGACAGACCATTATGCATGTAAAATAAAAATAAACAAATCTTAAAGGAAGATGACAAAGAATAAGACATAAAGCACTGAAGATTTTGGTAGAAATACATGAAAATCTTCTGGTATTTACACTGACTATAAGTGGACTCACTTCTGCATCCAGCCAATGTTGTAGAATTTGGCCTCAGGAAAGTTATCCAGTGTTATGTGGTTCCATTTCTCCTACCACAGCTGCTGAGCAAGGCACCGGAAGTACTTGTTTCTCCATCACACATTCGAGCTTCGAGCACCGTAGGCTTCCAGGTGGGAAAGGGCGAAGCACAATGTCAGGGGTTCTGCCTCTCCCAGGAACATAGGTCTCTGGGCTGGGAAGAATGAAACACACGGAACTGGAATTGTGCTTCACAGGATATCCTGTTTAGCCTGAAGTGCAGGACAAGTGTTTCTCTACAAGTATTACTGCTGTTTTAAAACAGCTGCTCTAGCAGTGGAAGGTTGCAGCTCTTTTTTTTTTTTTTTAACCACTGACACTAAGCAGCTTCAGAGATCGGAACTTAGAAGCTGAGGCAGGTGGTGGCATCACAGTGTTAATGCTCTTTGGTTAATCTGCTTGGTAGCAGTGAGCAGCCCATTCCTACAGACAAGCAGAGAAGCACTGAGCTTGCAGTGGTCCAGAGAGCTTCAGCAAAAGAGACCATGGCAGTTCTGCTGTGTATGCGTGGCTGACAATCAAGACCAGAGGCCCAGAAGTAAATTCTTTTTTCTTTTTTCCCTTGTCACAGAAGCTGTAGTGTATCCCGCAGTATAGCCTTTTGTCCACATATGTTTACTTTCAAATGTTCATTGCTACAAGTCATGGGCCTGGTTGGAGACCTACACTATCATTGCTGGATCCTCACTGGGACTGCTGCCGGATATCTCATTGATGCTATGTGTCAAGGAGATTCTTAATCTTTGAATCTGCAGGTCCGGCCCCTTCATATGTTCCAGCAAGTCATACATGGGGTAAACATTAGGGTGAGGTTCACTCAGAGGCCTGGATCAAGGCCCACTCTTGAGTCCTCAGGGCAGGGCCCACTGTTCTGCTCCCCGGTCATCATGGCAGAGCCTGCTCTCTCGCTCCCTTGTCATCAGGGTAGGGACCACTCTCCCACTCCCATGTCATCATGGCAGAGCCAGCTCACCTGTTCTCATGTCCTCAGGGCAGTCTGGATCACCCATTCCCATGCCATCAGGTCAGGGCCAGCTCACCTACTGCCATGTCCTCAGGGCAGGGCCTGCTTTCCCGCTCCCATGTCCTCTGGGTGGGGCCAGTTCTCCCACTTCCATGTCCTCAGGGCAGGGCCAACTCTCCTGCTCCCATTTAATTTGCCAGATTGTTGCTGGCCATCAAGGCCTAGAGGGCCTCCTACTCCTGTGGGTACTGGATCTTGTGAGCCATCAAGCACGTGGCAAGTGGATGCCCCTCAAAGTCTTTGTTGAGTATCTCGCAGAAACCATTGATTTTGGCCCAGCTCGGCTTCTTATCCTGGGAACTTCTGGCTCTGTTGTTCTGTGGATAAGACACAGTGTGCGATCGACACCATCTTGGATGATCTCAGCCTGGATACTGCTAATACATTGCGCTAAGTTTTTCCTCCCAATCAGACCATTCTCAGGAATGAACATTTCTGTGTAGCTCTAGAACACAATTATCCTCCTCAGTTTACACTCCTCATTTTTCAAACCCCACAGACTTGAACCCACCACCCCTCTCCAGCAGTGAATTCTTCAGGGAGAAGGGCTTCCCTTCTTTCCCAGAACAGTGAGTTTCAGATGGTCATTGATGAAGTAGATGGTGTTGGCCCTTTTAAACCTTGGGCAATGGAAGTGGTTTTGAGGATGAATGTGTTTGACTGGCTAGGGCTAGGATATGGGGTGCTCTACCTGCATGAGGAGAAAGATAGCAGATGATAGCCTATGTGCCTCACGACCTGTAACCTCCTGGGGATTGTATCATGTGCTCTGAGGCAGGCCGCAGAATGAGAAGCTTTGTTACATGCCTTCCATTCTCAGGATGAGACTTAAATCTCAAATCTAACAGGGTTTGAACATGCTCCATCTCATTAGTACCATGCCAATTCCTCTAGAGGCATTGTCCAAAGGGATTACATCACAGGCTTAAACAACCAGGCAAATCATAGGTTTTAGACACTGGGCAAGAGAGGTAGGATTGTGATCCAGAAAGGAGGAGGAGAAAAACAAACAGATTCCTGCCTAAAACCAATTTCAGTTTTTTCAGTTTTGGACATTGGAAAATGGGACCAAACCAGAGATCTTTTACTTTGATGGGTTGAGGAAATAGATGTTGAAAGGCAAAGAGGTTGTGGTATTGTGGAAATAAGGAGATTCTGTGGTAAATTAAAGAGCTCCATGGAAAAGGCAGCTTCAGACACACAGAAAGGTCTCCTCTCGAGTCTTAGTTTGAGTAACAATATGAACATGTGTAAGAGGAAAGAGAATGGAGACAGCGGAGATACCAGGACCCAAGGGGAACACTTCAACATGAGTAGAAAATGAGAAAGAGCCAAATTCTGCTCCTAAACACACAAACACACATGCACACATGCATACACATGCACACACACATAACCACATACATACACACACTCATATACACACATATACACACATACACACACACACACATGCACACACATACACACATACATGAGAGTGGAGTATGGGAGTGAGATGCATACACAATCTAAACACAAAATCTAATCTACATTTTTCAAATGTATTAATCCTGTGTTTCCATCAAAATTTAATTTTTAATTGAAAAAAGCTGTTTTATACAATATGCTGTGATCATGACTTCCCTCCCCATAACTCCTCCTTGATCCTTCCCACCTCCCCAACTCCAGCCTCCCCACCTCTCTCTAACAAATAAACAATCAAACTAACAAGGAGTCTTAAACAAGCCAGAAAAAAGCCACAAGAAACACACACACACACACACACACACACACATCATAAAAGCACAAAATTAAAAACTGTAATATATAAGCAAAAGACCAATAAGATTTTAAAATATCCAAACAGAACAGTATGCAACAAAAACTTTAAAAAATATTGTGAAGTTTGTTCCACAGATGGACATGGGACCTCCCCTTCTCAGCACTGGGACCCCACCTGCCTTGAACCTGTACAGGCCTTGTGTGCATCATGGGGAGTACCTGGAAGAGACTATTTCCTTGAGGTTAACCATTCCCCTGCCTCTTAGACTCTTTCTGCCTCCTCCTCTGAAGGATTCTATGATCTCTGAAAGGAGGGATTTTGATGGAGAGATCCCATGTGGGACTGAATATTTCAAAAGCCCACTTTCTATACACTCTCCAGTTGTGGAGCGTTACCATGTGCAAAAGAAGTCTCTCTAATGTGATGGTGGCTGAATGAATCACTAATCTATGTGGATAGCAATGTATCACCTGGAGTCATTTTATTGCTACGTTCGTTTTGCAAAACAGTAGTATTTGCTGTTCCAGCCCCATGTCTGTGTAATCTAAGCTCATGGCCACTCAAGTAGTGTCAGTTATGGGTTCCATCTTGTGGAATTAGTCTTAAATCCAATCAGAGAGTATTTGTTTACTCCTACAACAGTTGTACCACTATTGCACCAGCACATCTTTCAGGGATGTCACCATTGTAAATTGGACAGCTTGTAACTGGATTAATGGTAATCTTTCTCCTCTGGTATTGTGCAGAGTACCTTCTAGGACCATGAACATTAGTCAGTGTGGGTAAAGGCTCTAAGTTCTCCATATTCAATGAGATAGCTAAGTGTTATCCTCCACAACAGGCTATATCATATGTTCATTTAGAGCAGCCAATAGCTTTGTCAATAGCCTGAGATGTTTGGGGGCTCCTATGGGGTCCCTTTGGATAACAACTGAACTAGATGTAAGTTTTCATTCAGTGGAAAATGATAACTGGTTGGAGCATTGTCACTCACATTATGCTGTGACTCTGTTTAGATTTGCTTCATATATGTATATATTTTGGAAAGTTTCTACAGCAGTATGTTTCTATATAACCCACCTCAAATTGTCCTTAGTGTTAGCTGCCCTCCCTATATCCCCTCTCATACCATTTTTTCTCCATTTACTTCTACTCCAGTCTCCTTCTGCCTCTCAATACAATATTGAATATTGTATATTCAATATCCCCTTCTTTGGGGAATCCCCTCTCATCAATCCCTCACTTAATACCTAACCTCCATTTTATATGGACTATGGCATGTCTATCAAAGTCTTAAAAGCTAACATACATATATAAAAGAAACCATAAAATAGTTGTCTTTTGGGGTCTGGGTGACCTCACTCAGTATGAGTATTTCTAGCTCCACCCAGTTACCTGAAATTTTCAGAATTTTGTTTTTCTTAAGAGCTAAATAACATTTTATTGTATAATATACTATGTTTTCATTATCGATTCATCAGTTTATTAACCACTTAGACTGTTTCCAATTACTGGCTATTATGAATAGAGCAGAAATAAACATGGATAAGGAAGTATTTCTATAGTAGGATATAGACTCCTTTGGGTATGTGTCCAAGAGTGCTATACCTGGATCTTAGGGTATATCTATGCCCAGATCCTGAGGAATTGCCATGCTGATTTCCTTAGTTGCTATAAAAGTTTGCATTCTTAGCAGCAATGATCAAATGTTCCCCTTTTTTATATCCTCACCACCATGAGCTGTCATTTGTTTTATTGATCTTGGCCATACTGGTTCCATTAAAATTCATGAACTCAGTCTTTCCTTCTTGCCTTTGGAAAGAAACAAAGGAGAACACACTGACTACTTTAACCACCCTAAAGCAGATTCTGAAAATATCATCAACAGCATGGCCTTTTTGACCAAATCAAGGATCCATAACTTCATTGTTTTCCTTGATGTAATTCAAGCAACTATCGTTGATCATAAAGCTGTGATTTTCTTGCTGTTCTTGATGAGCTAGACTCAGACACACATACTGATAGCAGAAAGCTTTCAATGTGAAAACATTGAAAGAGATGTGTCTACCTAAATATTAGACAACAGTCTTATTAACTATGTCATTCAAGCTAAAAGAGAACATGAGTTTTGACTCATAGGATCTACGAACTCTACCACCATATGGTGAATTTTATGGGTATATGCATTTTGTGGTCAAATCATTGGTTCTTAGACACGGCACATCAAGATTGTTCATTTTTAAATGCTAGTGCTCGGGTGCTAAATTTTAATGGAAGGGCCATGGACAGTTAATCACAAGGATAGAAGATTCATCACATTTGTCCATGTCTCTGAGGATTTTCTCTAAATCAAAAGAATTACTTTTTAAGGTGTTTGATACAATCTAGATAATGGTTTATGGTAGCTATATTTTTCAGTTTCAAATGGATAAAATTATTATTAATGTAGCAAGCAAGAATAAAAGAACAAATAGTGAATAGCAGATAGAAGCTGCTAACATATATCAGACATGATCAGATCAGGAGTGTATAACATATGACAGAGACAACTGGAGTAGTCTTACTGAGAGAACCAACAAAAGTAACATTATCAAATCAGAGCTAATGAACACTCATCAGAAATTGACTAGTGAAGTTGAGGCAGTCAGCTCTGGTTCTCCATTGACTTTTCTCTCCATAGATGAGATTCTGGCCTTCCATTTACTATTATAGACATTTCTTTTTAAAGCCTCTTTTTCTGTAATTGTTGCTACAGATAGAGAGATGGATCGATGAATGAATGGATGGATGGATGGTGGACAGGTGTATGAACAGACAGACAGACAGGCATCCTAAATACATAACTACAACCTTGCTCAGTCCTCATAATGTTATTTGTATATACATTATTTTAGGGCTGACTATTTGGTATTGGACAACTTGCTCTTCCTTCAGGAAGACTATTTTACACCATAAAATAAACAATAGTAGTGTCTATTAGAGATGGTTCATCTTCTATCTGGACATCATGCATGGATACAATGTTTTTAACATTCTTGGAGGCTTAGGAGCAAGGAGCCAGGCCATCCCCACACAATGTCCTTGGGAGACACATTGAGACAGGTTTGCTTATTACAAAGACAATGTAAATGAAGAATTACTAATATGGTTGAACAAAGTCCAATGCTACATTGTACATGATGGTTTGGACCTGAAACATCCTCACAGGTTCATATTTTAAGCACCTGGTCCCCAGATGATGGTGCTGTTTTGAGAAGTGGGTCCTGGCTGGCAGAAGTAGATCACTAGGGCCAGGCCTGTGTAGGATGTTAGCTAGGCCTCTGGTTCTGGCTGCTTTCTGTATTGCTGAGATATGAGGAGCCTCTGTCACAGCCATACACCAAGAGCTCTAGCATGCCTTCTCTATGATGGATCAAAGTCACTCTGAAGCTACAAGTCAAAACATGTGTTTTCTCCCTTAAGTTGTATGAGATATTCTGTCACAGTGATGATAAAAGTATCTACTACATGAGTATAAACGGAGGTCACTGCAGCATAAAGAAATAGTGACAGTGCTAATGCTAGAAGGGCAAACACAACAGAATGTTGCTGAAAAATTTTACATAACATAGCTTCTTTATTTTCCAAGTTTTCTGATTCATAGATTGAGTACTGTGCGTGTGTGTTTGCATGTGTGTATATGTGTGTGTATTTGTGTGTGCCTATGTATGTGTGTGTGCATATGTATGCTCACAGCAAGCAGTGAGCAGAGAGCCTAATGTGTTGCTCCCCTGTGGATCACTCCAGTACTCTTTGTGTCCTCTTTTCCCTTTCAGAGTGTCACTGCTCACCCTTGCATCGGTGTGGGTGCCATCTTGTTAAAACTAAAAGATGAGGTTGCCTAACTCTGTAGTTTCCCTGCAGGCCATGACAGCATGACTTGATCTTTCAGACCTCTCAAACTGCAGGTTTCTAGCTCATCAATTATTTATTTATTTATTTATTTATTTATTTATTTATTAGTCAACCTTACAGAATAGTTTTCTTTCTTCCCTGAAGGATGTTAATTTAAAAAGAAAACTTTATGGCTCAAATCTTTTGCCAGAGGATGTGGAAAGTCTCCTTGTGAGGCTGATGCTGAACCTCAGCTGGGACAACGCAGGCACTGTATCCCCACCACAAGGCTGCCAGGATGCTCATTACCTCATTCCCTCTGGCTCCAGAACCTGCAGTCGCTCTCCCGCAGGGGTGAGATAATAGCTTCTGTTCTTCCCTCTTTTCACTTCGTAGAACCACAGACCCTTGTGCTGCTGTGTGATTCAGCAAAGTAAGCAGTTACCCAAAACATCGGGTTCATCTGTTTCCCTCCCTGACCCCAGCCCGATAGACATGAGGATGAGAATGAGTGAGTGAGTGGCCTCCTTTTTTCTTGCTCCCAAAAAGTTGGTCAAATTCTTTCTGCTTCATAAGATCGTTGCTGTCTCTCTCGTGCAGTCTCCCAGAACTCTGTCTGGAAGGCTCTTCAGCAGAGCCATTCCAGAGAGCAGTGCTCCTCAGCCCACCTTTGCTTGCACATAGCCAAAGCTTCTACAACACAATCATGCAGAAGGAAATAAGCAGATGAGACGCGGTGCAAAGAGGTTGTGTAAGTATGGATGCCCCTGTACCCAAAATTCTCTGGCGATCCAGAATACGCCCATGACCTTAGAAAGTGCTCACTCTCAGTCAGTCCCCTCCCACAGGCTGCCTGTTCTGCTTTCTGTTTCCACACATTAGCTCCAACTTCCCCAAACTGTATATAGTTGAAATTACACAGGATGTAATTTCCAGTATTCAGCTTTTTAGCTAAATGCTTTATAAATGGATTTGTGTTTTTTTTGCATGCACAAGTTCTCCATTCTCCACACACCCGTAGGTTCCCATTGATGAGCAGGAAGGTTATTTCCAACGCAGTGATGGGTGGGGATGCTTGAAGTAGTCTCAGACAATTTTCTCATCATATATTTTCCATTTCTCTTGACTAAATACTTAGGATTGAATTTTCTGACTATTAAAAAAAAAAGGTTGTCCACAGATAACTTCCAAAATAGTTGTCTCATTTATTTTCATTTTTATTATTCATCAAGTCTTGCGCAACACAAGCTGACCTTTAACTCAAAATTGATGGCCCCATGCTCAGCTCCATGCCAGAAGGCCCAGCCATGAAGTTCTCATCTTACTGATAGTGTTGGGTGTTCCCATTGCTGCCTGCCTTCATCAAGGTGCTGCCCGAATCTTCATTTTAACTGTTTTGGTGAATCTCTAGACATAAGTCATAGTGACTTTAATTGGCATTTTTCTCTGTGACAATTACACTGAGGCAATTTTAATATATGTGGTCCATTCAGGACTTTTTTTTCTGTAAGACGTTTAAGAATGCAGCCATTTTTATTGGCTTATCTCACTGTTGGTTTATATATTCTGGACACTTGATTTTGTGTTATGCATATACTGCAATAATTTTTCCAATCTGCATTTGATCCTTGGTCTTTTTCCCTGTATCTTCTGATAATCAGAATTTCCTTATCTTGTTGAAAACTAGCTGTTCTAGTTTATATTGTTGTGATACAACACTCTGACCAAGGACAACTTAGGGGTCACACAGTCTGTTAATTAGGGAATTCAGAGAATGAATATAAAATGGAACTAAAGGCAGGTCTTTTCGCTATTTCTTTGATCATAGCAGATCATAGCAGCATAGCAGAATCTATGAAAGTGTTCCTTTCTGTCTCCTTTGCATGCTTGGCTTAACTAGCTGTCTTATACAACCCAGGCCCACCTGCCCAGGGAATGATGCTGCCCACAGTGGACTGGGCCCTCCTGCATCAATTAACAATCCAGACAGTCCTGCACAGGCATACCCACAGACCAACCTGACCTTGGCATTACCTCAATTGACACTCCCTTCTCAGGAGATTCTGGGCTGTGTTGAGCTGGTGATTATTGCTAGCTAAGACACCAGAATGTCAGGTTTTGTTTTTTTTTTACTAAAATTCTTATGTATTGCCTAAGAACATGCATGATGTAATGCCACAAAGATACTACTGTCCTTCTTCTTCCACAAGCTTCACATGTTCAAGTGCAAGATCAAGGCCCAGGGCCACCACAGATTCTTTTCATGTGCAGCTGGAGGTGGAACTGAAGGGCTCTCTGCTCTTTTCTACACTTTTAGCCTGGAGCCTAATAAAAGTGACGTAATTGACACTTGGGACCAGGTAATGCCTTGCTGTTAGGATGTTTGTAGGATATTTAATCCCATGGCAAGACTTTCCTCAGATGTTTTGTCTAGTTGCCTATGTTTGTGCACTAAATCTAAAACCAGTGCGCTAGTTGTGACTAAACACAAAAGTCCCAGTATTTTTCCATTTTACTTTTAAGGTTATAGTATAATAACACCATTTCTCCCCCTCCTCTCCTCCCTCCAAACCCTCCCATGCACCCATAACATCTCATCAGCATTTTTAAATGAATAAATCTTGCTAGAAATTGGATTGTTATTTGAGGAATACACCTTTCTAATCGTCTTTGTCCACACTGCAGCCTCTTACATGAGCTCATTTTTGTCATTGCCCCATTTCTTAAGAAAAAAAATCTTTTTTTTTCAGCTGCAAATTTTCATCAAACTCATTAGGAAACTTACGTTTTCAAAAATCTATACTTTTAAAGTAAAAAAGGCCTTAAAATATCAAAGGAACACAGGCACATTTGTGATTGGAAAAAATAGCAATGAATGGCCCTGCATCGCCTCTAGTTGTCCCCTCTCAGCTTTGGCTGTATTGGGCTTTCCTCTGCTATTCAATACACATGTACGCTAAGCACCACACGGAAGCGCAAAAGAGCCAGTCAACACCAAAGCACCCTTCCTAACCTCATCGCTTTTCTCTGTGGATGACAGTATCTTTTTCTTACATAATTCGCCCGGGGTTTTTTTTTCCCTCTCTGCTGTTAATGAGTAAGGAGAAGAAAGGAAGAGTTAAAAGATGTTAAAGGCTTATGCTCAGAGGAAAACTGCCATTGTGGCATGATAATTTCTCCTTTGGGAGCCTGAGGTCCTCTCAGCTTATGCCATATATTATATTCACAGATAACTTTCGGATTCGGGCATGACTAAAGTATTGTATTAGATTCCCCCTGAAGGACACAGGGGATGTTGGTTCTAGCTCTCTTAATTTCACCAGCTTGCTGAGACCATAAGCGATTTTATCTAACATCTTCAGTGTCCTGATTCCATCTCCTATAAAATGATAAAGTTAGATAAATTATTATAGTATTTAACATTTGCTAAACCCTTCCCATGTGTCAGATACTCCACAACAAATATGTATAATGCTGATTAATCATCCCAAATTTATGATAAAGATATTATTATTCATCCTTGTCACATGGCATGCTTGAGAACAACAGCCTGCCATTGCTTTGTGGTTTTTACATTCTTTTTGAGGTTTGTGTGTGTGTGTGTGTGTGTGTGTGTGTGTGTGTGTGTGTGTGTGTTGTATAACAGTTTCCTCCAAGACTAAAATATTTTGTCTTGAAAGTGAAGTTCCTTAAGAAGGAAGGTAAACAACTTAAAATAGTTGCAGGAAATCCCTGAAACTGACCAGGTTCACTAGACATCTCCCTACCAAAGTAAGCAATAAAAAGTGAAAGTTACTCTCAGACAAGCCAAACGACAAATAAGACTGTGAGAATAGACCATCTGCCTGGAAGAAGCAGAAACCAGCCTGGAAGAAGTTTAGAACATCCGAGTCACTTGGAAAGGTCACTCTCCAACCTACTGAGCCGCCTGCAGGCTGTGCAGTATGCTCCAGGTTCCTAGCTTTGTGAGTTGTCACCCATGATGGGGTGGGCTTTGGGGATACAGCTGGCTTTGAATTATTTCTGCTCCTATAAGTAACCCCTTGCCGATACTCCTGTAATCTCAATAAAACTCATTCATTCACCAAGTTGGATTTTGGTGATATCCATACTTTTGTCTATTATGGGGTTCCCTATCTGGGGTGAGTAGACCTGTGTGTGTTGCATCTCCCCAGGAAAAGTTTTGTCAGAAGCAGTGTGTGTGTGTGTGTGTGTGTGTGTGTGTGTGTGTGTGTGTGTGTGTGTGTGTGTTGTATTCATGGAATGCAGAAAAGAGTATTAGATTCTGTGAAACTGGAGCTATAAGTGTTGTGAGCCACCTCCTGTCAGTACTGGGAGCTGAACTGAGATCTTCTGGAAGAGCAGCAGATAGTCTTAAACTGCTGAGCCATCTCTCCAGCCTCACTATCTTTTGTTGTTGGCTTGGATTTGGTTCCTTGAAGCAGGGGTCTCACTCTACAGGACAGGCTGACCCAAAACTCACTGTGTAACTCAAGCTGGACTCACACTCATGGAAATCTTTTTGCCTTGGTCTTCCAGGTGCTGGAGTTACAGGTTTGAGCCATCATCTCCTGTTTAGTTCACAAACTGTAGGAATCCCTTCTAAGTTGTATATGGAGAAGTATGGAGGACACGGTGTTGAGTTTACAGCTCTCTGACTCATTGAAAAGTAATGAACGAATTCCCTTAGCAGAGATGCCAAGACAGCCTAATATTGAGCTTGTCGTGTAGTTATTAGTAATCATTCTTGTGCATGTCTGCAGTGAAAAATAGAAAGAGGACAGAAAGAAATACAAAATGTACAATTTGGAAAGTAAAAAGAATCTCAGGGTCATTTTATTTTGCATTTCCCTCATGGCTAAGGTCATTGAGCATTTCTTTAGCTGTTTATTGACCATTCAATATTCCTCTGTTGAGAATTCTCTCCTTAGCTCTGTACTCCATTTTTAAATTGAATTTTTTGTTTAAATTCTAGAGATCTTTATATATTTTGGATATTACCCCTCTGTTGCATGTAGGGTTGGTAAAGATCTTTTCCCAGTCTGTGGCTGTCACTTTGTTCTGTTAACAGTGTCCTTTGCCTTACAGAAGGTTTTCAGTTTCATGAGGTCCCATTTATTAATTGTTGATTTTCAGAGCCTGAGCTGTCAGTGTTCTGTTCAGGAGGTTGTCTTCTGTGCCAATGAGTTCAAGCCTCTTCCCCACTTTTTCTTCTAATAGACTTAGTGTGTCTGGTTTTATGTTGAGGTCTTTAATCCACTTGGACTTTAGTTTTGTGTAGGGTGACAAATATGGGTCTATTTGCATTTTTCTACATGTAGACATCCAGCTAGACCAGCACCATCTGTTGAAGATGCTATCTTTTTTCCATTGTATGGTTTTGGATTCTCTGTCAAAAATCAAGTGTCCATATGTATGTGGGTTTATTTCTATGTCTTTGATTCCATTCCATTGATCAACCAGACTACTTCTATGCCAGTACCAAGCCTTTTTTTTTTAACTATTGTTGCTCTATAGTACAGCTTGAGATCAGGAATGGAGATTGCTCCAAAAAATCTTTTATTCTACATGATTGTTTTAGCTATTTTTGAGTTTGTTTTTTTTTTCTTCCATATGAAGTTGAGAATTGATCCTTAAAGGCTTGTAAACAATTGTGTAGGTATTTTGATAGGGGTTTCACTGAATATATATTCATTTTCAGTGAATTTTTGGAAGGCCTTTATTCCTTTCTTTATTTCTTCCCTGACCTACTTGTGATTGAGTAGAGAGTTGTTCAATTTCCATGTATATAAAGGCTTTTTGTTGTTTTTGTTGTTGTTGAGGTTCATGGTGGTCTGATAGGATAAAATATGTTACTCCAATCTTCTTGTATCTGTTGAGGCTTGCTTTGTGACCTTTTATATGGCCAATTTTGGAGAATGTTCCATGAGGTGCTGAGAAGAAGGTATATTCTTTTGTGTTTGGGTGTAAAGTTCTATGGGTGTCTTTATTTTCATTTTCATTTTGAGATCTTGAACTGTCTTATGGATTTCCTTTCCTTTATTGTTTGCATTTTCCTGAATTTCTCCCAGGGCATTATTCATTTCCTCTCTATAGGTCTCTCATGGCCTCTCTAAGGGCCTCAATCTGCTTGACTGTATCTTCCTGTATTTTTCACAGATTTTATTCATTTCCTCCATTATCATCTTCATAAGGAAAGATTTGAGGCCATTTTCTTGTGTTTTAGTTGTATTGGAGTTTACAGGGCTGATTGCTTTGGGATAACTGTGGAGTTGCTGTGTTATATTGGCTTTTGTTGTTTGTGTTTTAACTGGTCTTTTACCATCTGGCCATCTCTGGTGTTTGTGGCAGTTTCTCATGTCCTTCATTGGATGTTGAGGGCAGCTTGTGGGTAAGTGGCTATAGGCTGAGACCTCTTGCCTGTAGACCTCAGTGGATCACCTGGGTGACCTGAGGTCAAATCCTCCTGTGTTTCACATCTTAGTGTCTCCTTTTGCCAGGAAGATTTAGACACTAGTGCTTTGTGGACCACAGTTCAGCTGAGACACAGCACTGGTGCTGTGTGTATGCAGCCCTGTAGCTAGAAGCTGTAAACTGTGCCTGCATCTTTGTGGACCCGGAAACTTTCCATAGATTAGCTGGGTGATTTCAGGTCTTATCCACTTGTTTTCCATACTGTGAGGTTTCCTCTGGGCCGGTAGACCGAGATGCTTGTGTTTTGTGGTCCACAGATCATTCTGGAACACTAAGAGCTGTACGCTGCTCCCTAGTAAGTAGCTAGACACTGGAGACTGTTTGCATTCCTGCTGGGACATTATTTGTGAATTAGCCAGTGGACCTGAGGCCAGACCCACCTGTGTCCCACACTGTGTGGTGCCCTGTCACATGGGAAACACCAGCTCTGGCGTTTTAGACCTTTCAATTTGGTCCCTCGGTCACTATGCAGTCACTGCTGTCCTGATGATCAGACACAATGTGTTGTTAGCACTGCCATCTTGGATCTCCACCAAAGTTTGCATTTTAGTATGGTCTCACATTATGGCAGCTGGGGGTGGGATGCAATAGGTTCAATGAGATTTCCCCTGTAAGTCTTGGGAATTTGAATGTTTGGTCCTCAGTTTGTTGGTAACTCTTTGGGTATGACTAGTAAGTATGGCATTTCTGGAGGAAGTATGTCACTGAGGATGGGCTTTGACTTTTCAAAAGACTGTATCATTTTAAGAGCCCACCTCTCTTTCCTCTTCTTTTTCTTTTTCTTCTTCTTCTTCTTCCTCTGAACTTGAGGAGATGTGAGCATTTAACTGTCCCTGTTACCTCCATTCAGCCATTATATATTCTTGCCCTTTGGGATCATAAATCCCAAATAAACTCTGTATTCTATGGTTTGCTTTTGTTGTGTGTTCTTATCACAGCAATATAATAATAACTAAGATATAGACCCTAGAACTTCTTCTCTACACTATTAAGCATGGCATCTTATGAAGAAAAGTTTCCATGCCATCTGGTAAGCCTAATAGATCCTGCTTCTGCTAATCCTAATGGAAGCTTGCACTCTGTTTTCACATTGCCTGTGTGTCAAATTTAGTTCCCAAGCAAAAACTTTGTCTACCAAAACATTCTACTTACAAGCTCACACATAGCTGAATGGTAGTGAATATTTATAACAACTTGAATGGCATTTGTTTAATAAAATTGTTACCATTAATATTTCTTTCTATTCATTTTATATATTTAAATGTTCAAAATATTACATTGAACTCAGTTCTATTATACAGTCATTTAAAGTCATGTATGTGTAAATTAGCCCACAATAACCAAATTTTTTGTATAGTCCAGGTAAATTTCATTTCCAGTAAAAATCTCTAAGACTTATTTTTATTTACTCATTGATTGGGAGTATTCAGAACTTAGTGAATATTTAAGTATCTTGTTTGTCTAGCATTGTGTTAGGCATTACACAAATAAAGCAAAGTTTCTTTGCCATTCTAAACAAATGAAACAAATACCCCAGCCCTATTGAGTAAATGCATCAGAAAAGGCATCTTAAGATAGTATTGGGGACCAGGGAAGTCATCCTACATAAGCCACTTTTCAATGAGAGTTGAAATATTTTCAGAAACTAGCCAGGAAAAGAACAGAAAGAAAAGGATTTAAGAGTGAAAATGATGTGTAAAGACCCAAATACTGGGGAACAGAAGGCATTGTTCATAAAATGAATATAGTTTAGAAAAGCCAGATTATCAGAGTACTGAGAAATGGATTGGAAGGTGGCAATAGGCGTCATTATAAATGACCTTCTTAGTTTAAATTTCTGGACGGAGGATAATGATCTGGGTAAAACAGTTTGCTCAATATGAAATTTGATAATGTAGCAAAGTACTTATGGAAGAATGCTCATTTGATTATTAACATTAAATCCTGGAAGTGGTTATTACTTACACTTTCATAAGTGATGGATATTTTCATGTGTGAAGCTATGTTCGTCCAAAAGATAAAAATATGTTTAATTATGTTGCCATTGTTATTTGAGTATTAATATAGATATATTTCTACATATTTGCTGGCTATCACTGTTGCTTTTATACTAATCACCTCTATTTTAAATGAAGCAATTAACTTTTTCTTACCACTTGTCTCACATTTTCTCCTGGTTTGTACATTTATAGTGTTTGTTAACATTCATATTTTGTCATTCTGGTAAATGAGAAATCAACCTTGTTTATTTGACAGTAATATAGTTACTTCTTTCTTTTTACTATGTTTGTCTGGGATATATTTATCATATTTTTTCACAATCTTCTTTACCAAATCATGAATTACAGAGCTTCCACACAGCAACACAGCCCTTACCTCTATATTGCCAAGCTCATTAGGTAGCATGTCTTTCCCCATCCCAACTTTGCAAAATCTGGTCTCAATGTCCAGTCGGCCACTCAGGGCTACTTAGAATGGCCCTGAAGACTCTATCGTCCCTAACAAAAGGCTTGTAAATCACTATTTTGGGAATTTTCTCTTTCATGTTCATGTTTATAATCAAAATTAATGTTGTGTTTTCATCTTGAACAGAAGCCATGAATTATGTTCTAACTCAAAGCCTTTTCTACTCACCTCTGTTTAACCAATATCAACATGACTTCCAAAAGGGAAACCTCTGCTGCTATGGAATAGTCCAGAGGCCTGGTCCTTAGCCATAAGAAAAGTGGGGCTCACATACACTTGCAAAACAGAAGATTAATATGGGCTTTGCTTCCTGCTTCCAGATTAATAAAAATACCCATGACCAGCACCAAGCATACCATAAACAAACACAGACAGCATCTAAGAGATGGCTGTGCTGAGTCTTGATCACAAGGTCCTTCCTGCAGTTGTCAGGTATGACACTGAACTTTGTCCTCCAGGGTCACTTTGTGATGCATTTATTTATGTGGCAATGGTAAAAAAAATTTTTAAGCTATTTTTATAGGTAAAGTCACATGGCAACAGAAGATATCTTTTTGTTGTTGCCAATTAATTTCTTCAGAAATTTTCTATCTATGATATCACAATATCCTATTATAAAAATGAGTATAAGACTAATTATTGAACACATTCAGGGTTCTTCAAGCAGAACTCAGAAGAAAAGATTTCAAACTCCTATTCAGATAGAATGTTCATCTCATCAGAAAGTCCTATTTTGGTGGGTTTCGGAGCAGAAGCTTATTATTCAAAAGTAGAATAAAGGTAGCCATAATTAATATCACTTGAGAAACCATACACTATAGCATAGTTCAAAAAGTACCTCTGAAGACTCTTACAGGCACATCAGCTTCACCTGCCTCCAAAGGGAAGGCCATTTTACACAAAGTGGGGGACAACAGGCATGTCTATTAATAGGAAAGCAGGTGGCACTGATTAAAAGAAAACAGTCGAAGCTTATCATTTGGAAGTAATTTCACAAGTACGTGCTCAGGGTTAATCTAGTCTGGAAAGCGCTCTCTGGGAGTAATGCAAATGTATGTAATTATGAAGTGTTTAAGATGAAACCGTAGAGCCTAATTGCATTATCTTATATACAAAGTACATGGTTAGATTTTTTTGCATCTGAAGTCCTCTCAGATTGTAGGGCATTTTATGCACCATCCTACAAACAGTCCAGTTCAAGAGAGGGAACTGGTCTTGTTTAGCAACCTGTTCTGTTTTTCATTAACCGATAGAAATGGCTAATCAAGAAATACTGATCAGTAATTCCAGTAATGAAAATTCACAAAGAATGAAAGTTTGATTATGGCAGTCTTTCTCTGAATACGGTACACTTATTAGGATCATATTGACATAATTTCAGATAAGTTACCAACTGGGCAAGTGTGGGGAACCATGTCACACTGCCTGTATTTCCAGTGTTACCTGCTCTCCTTAAATAAGAAAAAGACAGGCATTGGCTAGAGTGGAGTAGTCTGTGACATCCTATAACCCATCCATGTAATGTATAAATTAGAATATTTTCAATCATTTAGAAAGCATCCCATACGAGCAGGGAAGTGGCCTTAAAGAGCGACTTGTTTGGCTCTCCCTTTATGAGATGTTCCTGTTTACAGTAAAATGCTCCACCTTGGAACCAACTGTGAGTAAGAACAACCTAGGGCTGCTTAAAAATTGAGACACTCATAACAGTAGCCGACTGCCTTACAGACTGAACTACTGACTTGAAGAACTTCTTTTGATCTGAAAAAGTATCATGAAGCTTAATATATGACTATCAATATGTTTAAAGAAGTCATACAGAAAAGATGCTCTAGTTACCACAGTTCTAATTCACTACATTAAAACTGTCAACAGTTCCAAGGAGTGGAATAGCTGGGTCTTGAGGAAGCCCTATTCCCATTTTTCTGAGATAGCACCAGATAGATTTCCAAAGTGGTTGTACTAGTTCGCATTCCCACCAGCAATGAAAGAGTGTTCCTCTCTCCCCACATCCTCGCCAGCATGTGGTGTCGCTTGAATTTTTGATCTTAGCCATCCTGATGGATGTAAGATGGAATCTCAGCGTTGTTTTGATTTGCATTTCCCTGATGATTAAGGAGGTTGAGCATTTCTTTAAGTGTTTCTCAGCCATTTGATATTCCTCTGTTGAGAATTCTCTTTTTGGTTCCATGCCCCATTTCTCAATTGGATTATTTGGTTTGGTGGTATTTAATTTCTTGAGTTCTTGATATATTTTGGATATTAGACCTTTGTCAGATGTGGGGTTGGTGAAGATCTTTTCCCAGTCTGTAGACTGTCGCTTTGTTCTCTTTACAGTGTCACCTGCCTTACAGAAGCTTCTCAGCCTCATGAGGTCCCATTTATTAATTGTTGACATTAATTCCTGGGCTGTTGGTTTCTGTTCAGGAAGTTGTCTCCTGTCCCAATATGTTCCAGGCTCTTTCCCATTTTTTCTTCTAAGTGATTTAGTGTCTCTGGTTTATGTTGAGGTCTTTAACCCACTTGGATTTGAGTTTTGTACAAGGTGACAAATATGGGTCCAGTTGCATTTTTTTACACATAGACATCCAGTTAGACCAGCACCATTTGTTGAAGATGCTATCCCTTTTCCATCGAATGGATTTGGATTCTTTGTCAAAAATCAAATGACCATAAGTGTGTGGATTCATATCGGGGTCTTCGATTCGATTCCACTGATCAACCAGCCTATTGCTGTGCCAGTACCATGCTGTTTTAATTACTATTGCTTTATAGTACAGTTTGAGATCAGGTATGGAGACTCCTCCAGAGCACCTTTTATTGTACAAGATTGTTTTAGCTATTCTGGGTTTTTTGTTTTTCCATATGAAGTTCAGAATTGAACTTTCAATGTCTTTAAAAAATGTGTAGGTAATTTGATAGGGATTGCATTGAATCTGTAGATTGCTTTTGGTAGGATGGCCATTTTTATTATGTTAATTCTCCCTATCCATAAGCAAGGTATATCCTTCCATCTTCTCATGTCGTCTTCAATCTCTTTCTTTAGGGTTATGAAATTTTTTTCAAACAGGTCCTTCACTTGCTTAGTAAGAGTAACTCCTAAGTACTTTATATTGCTTGTGGCTAATGTGAAGGGTGTAGTTTTCCTAATTTCTTCCTCTGCAAGCTTGTCATTTGTGTATAGGAAGGCTACAGACTTTTTGGAGTTAATTTTGTATCCAGCCAATTTGCTGAAGGTGTTTATCAGCTGTAGGAGTTCTCTGGTGGAATTTTGAGGGTCACGTATGTAGACTATCATATCATCTGCAAATAGGGATAATTTGACTTCCTCCTTTCCCATTTGAATACCCTGATCTCCTTTTGTTGTCTTATTGCTCTGGCTAGAACTTCGAGTACTATATTGAAGAGATATGGAGAGAGTGGGCAGCCTTGTCTTGTTCCTGATTTTAGAGGAATTTCCTTGAGTATCTCACCATTTACTTTGATTTTGGCTATTGGCTTCCTATATATAGCCTTTATTATGTTGAGGAAAGTGCCTTGTATTCCCGATCTCTCTAAAACTTTAAACATGAATGGGTGTTGGATTTTATCAAATGCTTTCTCTGCATCCAAAGAGATGATCATGTGGTTTTTTATTTTCAGTTTGTTTCTGTGGATTACATTGATGGATTTCCGTATATTAAACCATCCCTGCATGCCTGGAATGAAGCCTACTTGGTCATGATGAATGATATCTCAGAAAAATGGGAATAGGGCTTCCTCAAGACCCAGCTATTCCACTCCTTGGAATATACCCAGAAGATGCTCCAGCACACAGCAAGAAAATTTGCTCAACCATGTTCATAGCAGCCTTATTCATAATAGCCAGAACATGGAAACAGCCTAAGTGTCCCTCAATAGAAGAATGGATAAAGAAACTGTGGTACATATACACTATGGAGTACTATTCAGCTATTAAAAACAAGGAATTCCCGAATTTTGTGGATAAATGGATTGAGCTAGAAATGATCATAATGAGTGAGTTAACCCAGAAGCAGAAAGACTCAAATGGTATATACTCACTTATATCTGCATATTAGCCCAAGGGGCAGGTCCCATGAAAGACTTCACTTACCAGGAAACGGAGACAGAGGGGAGGACATTCTAGTGGGACTCTAGATGAGAGAATCATGGGAGAATGGCAAAGTAGAAGGATCCAGAGGGTCCTAGAAGCCTACAAGTAAAACATTATGATAGGCAGATTTGGGCACAAGGGTCCCACTCTAACTAAGGCACCAGCCAAGGACAATACAGGCGGTAAACCTTAAACCCCTACTCAGATCTAGCCAGTGGACAGAACACTCTCCACAGTAGAGTGGAGAGTGGGATATTACTTTCTCACATACTCTGGTGCCTCACCTTTGACCATGTCCCCTGGACGGGGAGACCTGGTGGCACTCAGAGGAAGGACAGCAGGTTACCAAGAAGAGACTTGATACCCTATGATCATATAGAGGGGGAGGTAATCCCCCTCAGGAACAGTCATAGGGGAGGGGAATAAGGGGAAATTGGGAGGGAGGGAAGAATGGGAGGATACAAGGGATGGGATAACCATTGAGATGTAACAAGAATAAATTAATAAAGGAGGAAAAAAAAAAGGATAGCCTAGTATACATAGTGAACTCCAGAACAGTAAAGAATACATCAAGAGACCCTGTCTCAAAAAAAAAAACAAAAAAACAAAATAAAATAAACCTTTAAAAAGAAATATAAGGAATATAAATTGGCATGTGATTGCATATACAAAGGTGTTTAGCAAGGGTCAGCAAGCTACCACCTAAGGGTCAAATCCAGCCTACTACCTATTTTTATATATGCATACTATATATATATTATATACTATAAATATACATATTTATATATAAATATGATATGTATTTATATATGTGTATGCATAGTCACCTGCCCATCTAGAAATACATATATGGGTATATGACCAGATTATATATGTATGCACATGTATGCATGTATATATAATATTACTTATAGTAGTATCTACATATTTATGAATACTGAAACACAAGAATATATGTTAACTGCTTTTATGTTGAAGTTAACAATTGTACCGATCCACACTATATGTTTAACTAATTTTCCCTGTACTTTTTAAAGTCTTACATTTTACATTGAATGTACATTTTACATTAAATGTATAAGGCAAAAAAAAAACTGTCAACAGTTGTATGGACAGTCATGTTTTGTAGTGAATCGATGTGAATATTTATGTTGGATGTACCAGGAGTAGAAACACGGGATTATAGGATATGTACACAATCAGTAGATAATGCATAGGCTTGGGAGATTGCTCAGTGGGTAAATTACCATCACACAAGTGTGAGGAACTGAATTCTAGTCCCCTGAACTCACATAAAAGCCAGACACTGTAGCATAGGTTGGTAATTCCACAGGGGAGAGGCAGAGAGAGAAGACCCAACCAGCCTGGTCTGCGAAGCGATGAGCAATGAAAGCCTGTCTCAAACATGGTGGAACTGAGCACCAGCACCCATGGTTGTCTCTGACCTCTACCTGAGTGCCCTGCCATGCACATATATGCAGACATGCAAACACCCACACACAAATATGCACACACACAAAGATTTTTAAAATAGATACTGGACATTATTCTTAAAGTAATTAGATCAATGTACATGCCCACTAACAAAAAAACAAAACAAAACAAAAAAGTTGTGCCTGCTCCACTCTCAAGGAAGCCCCATTCATGGCTTCATGGCAGTCATTGGTGTGTTGACGTACTGTGAACATAATTTGTATTTTACTAATGGCCATTATGCTCTTAACCATGATTGCCATTTTATTCTGTTGAGATTCCAAGTCACACACTCTCTCTCTCTCTCTCTCTCTCTCTCTCTCTCTCTCTCTCTCTCTCTCTCTCTGTGTGTGTGTGTGTGTGTGTGTGTGGTTGTGTGTGTGTGTGTTTGTGTGTGTGTGTGTGTGTGTGTGTGGTGTCATGTAGAAACAATGTTTTAAGATTAAGATTACATACCATATGTCAATTTTGCATGTGAATTTCACATAGTCATAATATTCTTCATAAATACATTTTTTTAGGATATCAGTCTGACCTGTAGGCATAAAGTTATGCTATAATTCAAATGCTGATTTCTTTACCACCTCCCCATATTGGTTTCAACCCTTGATCTGAAAATATCCTGTCTCAGTGTTGTATAAACACTGCTCCCCAGTTGCCCCCTGATATGCCAATAAAGCAGCTTACAGCCAATTGCTGAGCAGGAGAAAGACTAGGAGGACGTAGGGGATTCAGCTATGAGGTCTAGGAGACATCAGGAGAGGAGCAGGAGCAGGAATGCCACAAAGTAAAAATATCTCTGGGATGTACACTGGGAGGAAACCAGATTAGTCTAGAGGTATAAGAATAGAGTAATAACTGCTCAGTCATTGTCTTGTGAAGATTATTATTAAATAAATATAAAAGCATCTCAATTATTTTAATGTTACCCAGGGTAAGAGAGAAACTGAGAAACAAACTCAGTTTTATAAAAACAATGTTAACACTGAACTGAAATAGAAGTTTCTAGTTTCTTTGAAGACTCTGTTATATCATGTGATGTTTTTCTGGAAGAGAGCTTGTGAGAAGGCATGTGATGTTTTTCTGGGAGTAGACACATGAGAGGATGCATGATGTTTGGAAGGGTATAAATAGACGCCCACAGACAGTAGAAGAAAGCTTTTGTATTGCTACCCTGCTGTGTAATGCTTCCTTGGTTTTCACTGGTCTTTGCTGATCTTCACTGGTCTTTGCTGGTTATCATTTCACAGACAGAAATGTTCCAGAAAATTTCTCGTGGTACTCCAGCTGATTCTGGCAGCTTTCACTGACTCTTGCAGTTTCTGCTGGATTGTGCCACCACTACAGATTTGTGTAACTGTTTGGTGTTGGCTATTGAACTATACTGCTGGTATCTTGACAATTCAGGGTGGTATTGGCTCAAGGAACTAATTCTAAAGAGGTCCACAACCCCTTTTTACTATTAACATTCATTCTCCTCTTCTTCTAGTCGATGAGATAAAAGCAAGGTTGAAGTGTTTAAGAGCCCTAAATAAAGTAGGTGTAGAAAATCTGAGCCTATAGTGACTCATATCATCAAAGGTAATTAATTATGCTCTAAAGTCTGGTTAAAATTATACTGAAAGAAACAATACTAGAATTGAGATGGAACCCTTAATTTCACCAGTTTGGGATTCTTGTTAATTTTTAAATTTTTATTTTTAATTATGTGAATGTGTGCATCTGTGTGTGGCTTTGTGTACATGAGTGCAGTGGCTACAGAGGCCACAAGAAGCATTAGACTCTCTGGAGCTGGAGTTACTGATGGTTGTGAGCTACCCATATTGGGTGCTAGGAACTGACCTCTAGTCTTCTCCAAGATCAATGAGTGCTCTTAACCTCTGAGTCATATCTTGGTTAAAACTACTTCACTTTTAATTCCTCTTTTTTTCCCTTTGTTTACACCCTGGACATTAGATCAATGAAATCTTGGTTACTTTATCATAAAATAAACAGCAATACAATTGACCTCAGGTGATTACCACAGGAAGATGA
Organism: Acomys minous; assembly: GCF_964271855.1. NCBI lineage: Eukaryota > Metazoa > Chordata > Mammalia > Rodentia > Muridae > Acomys > Acomys minous. Next base: position 12,883,822 of record NC_140499.1, on the reverse strand, counting down.
AAGCACATACCTTGGTTCTATTGGGAGGGTTTAGACCAGATAGAGTGAGGGTCATATGATCTGGAAACCATTTGCGTTATGTAAGACATGAGATAATTTAGACATGAATGCTTTAATAATAGCAGAGCCTTTTGGAACATGAATCTCTTGGCAAATGTTTTCTCAAAATGAGAAGTATAGTTGGCCACTCAGCAAATAAGTTCTGAGCGTTCTCCAGTGGCAATATCAAGAGTGTCGGACTCTGCAGACACCACAAGGATTAATTCTGCAGCTAATCATTGCAGGGAATGTTAATAGTGAACATAAAACTCCCCATTCGAATAGGCATAAAAGATTACAAGATTCTTAATAGGAACATTGTTATTAACTAGAGTTTAGTCTTTACTTCTAATATACATCTACCAAAGGGAATGTGTTACTTCTACACTCCTTCATCTTAGTGCATTTTTAGTACTGTAATTAAGTACTTGAGGTAGGCTACTCTATGAAAAAGGGTTTGATTTTGGCTTATGGTTATGAAGAAACAAAGATCAGAGCTTTCTCTAGTGCCTATCCATGCTGCAAGGCAGCCTAGAACACTGTATGATAAGAGATGGGGAGTCACATGACAAAGAATGAACTGTTTGTACATGCGCATGTGTCTGCGCTCTTGATAAAACAAAGAGTCAGTCACAGGACTTTGTTTTCTGGATTTTATATAGTTCTAATTAGTTCTCAAAGACTCCCATCTAACCCCCCTAGTTGAATTATTTCCAGTTTCCTAATACTTCAAAGTTTGGATTAAATTACAACAAAGAGACCCTCTCGTCATATCAAAACCATAGCTACCTGATGTAGCTGATTTAATAAACTCATTTTTCCTGGGTAACTCTCAGTATTATATTGTCAATAACATTTTGTGCTTGTTAGGATGTACACAGGCACACACACACACACACATACACACACACACTCACATATGCACATACATACATATATACATATGTATTTTTGAGGCACAGTTTCTCTACATAGTCCTGCTGTCCTGCACACTATGTAGACCAGGCTGGCCTTGAACTCACAGAGATCTATGCCCCCCAAAAGGTATATTTTTATTTACTTATCATACCAGTGCTATGGAAGGCTCAATAACTGCATATATGCCTAATATGTTAGAACAACATGGAGGAGTTCGCTTCTGAGACTGTAAAGGAAAAAGAACATGTGATTACATACTGGAAATAAATCATGTTTTATAACCCTCACAAGTTATCAATTGTGTAACTGGAAAAATCAATAGCTTACTTCTATGATGGATTAGGCTTAAAATTAGGATTAGGCTTAGATCCAACATAACTGAAACACCAGGTCAATGCAGATGATGAAAATTTATTGTAATCAAGCTGCTGTTGACTCAGAAGCTGAATAGGCTCAGGAGATGGACTACGTGCTTAACCCTGGAGGGCACTGTATGACATATTTAAAGGATAAAACCATAAACTGAAGGAGAATGGGATGGTCTGTAGCATTGTCCAACTGTATTTTGACATAAAGGGTGGAGCAAGGGAGTCTCCACCGATCAGGATAGGAGTAGGTTCCTGGACCTGGAAACATGAACCTAGTTTGACCATGTCAGTAAGATGGAGAAGTTGTCCTTGAAATGTCTGGACTTAAACAACTATTTCCTTACCAGTTGTCCTTGAGGTGGCTGAACTCAGACAGCTGTTGCCTTACAACAGAAGCTGTTCAGCTATCAGGAAGTTCCCAACTCCCTTAGGAGCTGGGACCTTGAACTTAGTTTCTCCCTATGATTAAATGGAGTCTGAAAACAAAACGGTAGAACTTAGAATAAGTTTTGTTGATTGTTCCCAACAGTAAGAATTAAAAATAGTGAGGCAAATGTGCTAAAGATGCTACATGTATTTCAAAGCCTTGTTAGTTTATCTTCCCTCTCCCTGTTATGTAGAAAATGTTGCAGCTAGCATCTACATTTTCTTCTGTATATTGAGGCCAGTGCAGTAATAACCTGTACTTTCCAAACAGTGACAATGGCTGCCTTCTTCCTTGTCTTCAGTTGTGGACTTTTACGTAGTTTTGGCTCACATCACCTATGGATACATTGCATACATGAAAGTCATTGTAGGCAAGATGTTGGATTGCCAAAGTCCACATAACAACATGTCTAAAGGTGATGACCTGTCACATGTCACAACCAGAACTGAAGGAGGAGGAGGAGGAGGAGGAGGAGGAGGAGGAGGAGGAGGAGGAAGAAGAAGAAGAAGAAGAAGAAGAAGAAGAAGAAGAAGAAGAAGAAGAAGAAGAAGAAGAAGAAGAAGCTACCACAGCAAAATCCCAAGTGCACACACATCTCTGCCTATCCCAGATCTTCTAACAGCTTGTAATGTATTGTGGTGGGGGTTATTTTGATGCTACAGCAAAGAAAAGTACAAACTGAGTAAATCTCAATATTTAATTCCAAGAGCTACCCATGGATGAAGCATCTGGAACACTCACTACAATGGACAACACAGCATGTGGCCAGATAACTTTGGGCTTTTGGGGGTGGGTTGTTGTTTGATTTGGTTCGGTTCGTTTCGGTTCGGTTTGGTTTGGTTTGGTTTGGCTTGGCTTTCTGAGACAGTGTTTCTTTGTGTGCCACTGGCTGTCCTGGACTCACTTTGTAGAATAGGCAGGCCTGAAACTCACAGAGATCTGCCTGTCTCTGGATCCCAAGTTCTGGGATGCTGCCATCACCACCACGCTAGGCTAAATCCTTTTTTGTAATGTGTTCTCTTTCACAGTAAGATGTCTCTGTTTCAAATTGTTTTCTCTAACACTAATGCCTTTCTGACTGTCTCTGAGACTTGAGTGACTAAATCAAAAATCATGGCTTTTTCTCTGTCTCACCACCACCACCACTACTGATGGCTGCTAGGAGTTTCAGTTTGCAGGTACTTTTGTTTTTCTCCCAAGCGCTAGTAAAATTGTCCTCCAGATTTAAAATGAATGACTCAACAAACCCTTAGATCAAACTATCCATGGGCTATGACAGCCAGTGTAGACTTCTGCTGTTCTACAGATGGCTCCTGTTCGTGATATAGTTGAGCATGTGCGTAGTGGTTTTTATCACCGTCAACCCTGTGAAGCTGGGCTGTAGACAGCACCTGGCCATCTAGCATGAGGGGGAAGGCATCATGCGCACAGGTCAGGGCATTGTATGCACACCTTTAGCCAGGAACTTTATCACCACCCACCTCTACCAGATGTTCCAAAGTTATTAAGCCATGTAACCGAAGGTCTGGTGCTGATTAAAACGAATTCACAGTGAACGGGTCACAGGCTCCTGTATGCTGTAGACAATGTGGCACAGCAAAGGTGGTGTGTGGTTATTAGACATAGCTTCAGTGCAGTCTCCAGAACTTACCGTTTGATGATTTATATCCTTGGGAAGATTATTTAGACTCATGACTCTCAGTTTTCACATCATAAGAAAACAAAACAACAAATTCACAATGATTTCAATTATTTGGGGGATGAGTAGCAAACAATTCTTGAAGTAAAGTAAAGGCTGTTGTACATAATAATCTACAATCTGTTGAGCTGTATGGGGTCTGTGCAGCGAATCCTTCCAGCTTTTTTGTAAGGTGTACCCATGCTGGGATGAGCTTTGGTGATGTAACTGTCTTTGAGTCTTTTCTGCACCCGTAGGTCACCCTTCGTCCATACTCCTGTAAGTAAACCAAGCTAATGAGTGGTTCAGCAAGTTGGGCATGTGTGTTATTTTTGTTTTACTTTGGTCTGTCATTAGTTTCCATATCTGCTTGAGTAAAAGTTTGTTCACATATACATACTCAGAAATAGTGCCACCCAACATGGACTCACAAAATTTTCAACAAGTTCTTAGCCAATTGTAAAAATTAAGACATGCTGGAAGGCAGGCTGCCCTATACATGCTTGAAATGAGCATAGATTGATGACAAATCTGTGATTTAATCTAGCTCCATCTTATGTTTTTCATATGATGTTAGGGGAGTTTGCTAATCTATCTATGCCTCCATCTCAATATAAGCAGAAGGGGGCCACAATAATAGCTATCTCATTAGGCAGTTGCAGCAATCTGGTCAGAGCATCCTTGTAAGTCCCTTTGTTCAGTCTAGCACATCATAAGCGCTCAGCAAATATTCAGTTTCGTTATGTAAATATTTTCAGAGTCTACAGTGACACTGTAATTTGTAATCATGACTGTAATTAATCTATATAACTGGCCAGCCTGCCAGAGCAATCTGTTTCCCTATCTTACAGATAAGAACACTGGCCTTCCTAGGTCCAGCATCATTGGTCATCATCACACAATATGATGATCAAAGCGTGAACCATGTGCTTCTTTGTTTCCTTTTCTTTAATAATGGGAAGTTTGACACAAAAATCAGGTATTGATTCCAGACCTCCAGTTCCTTTTGGCTGTGTTAGTTACTTCTACACAGTTGATCAAGATGCCAGTGAGAAAACATTTAAGGAGGAAAGAGTAATTTTGCTTCATGGTCTCAGAGGGTTGTGCCTACAGCTGGTTGGCCCCATTCACTCTGGACCTAAGGTGATGAGAATCACTATCCCAGCACCTCAAAGGCTACTCCCTTCAAGGTTGACAGATAGCAGCATGGGAGGATGGAACTGGGGACCAGCTGTAAGCTTGACCGCACAGTGCTGGGACTTACTTCCTCCGATC
>NC_140499.1:12576617-12874117 GCF_964271855.1 Acomys minous | reverse complement strand
AGCAAAGAATTAAAAAGAGAAAGATAAATAGAGCCATTCCGATTTCTGCAAGAAGAGCCCTGTAGCAGCACATGCCCAAGGTTTTCTGTGTGCTTAGAGTGTCACAAAGGAAGAGGCCAGTGTGCCTCAGCCAGCTGAGCAAACAGAAAGCAGGATGTAAGAGATGATGGTGTCAGAGAACAGTGTAACTACAGGCTCTGATTTCACTGCTGTGAGAGAAGAATCATTCTGGCCTCTGTGGTGGAGCCTGCAGAGAGAAAAGATGCAAACAGGAAGACAAGTGCAAAGGTTACTTCATAGCCAGTCACTGAGAAGGGCAATTTAGTCGAGAGAGCATGTTGAAAGATGGACAGGAGTTCTGTACATATGCAGCAGAGTTGACAGCATTTGCAGATGGCTTGATTTTTGATATAAGAAAGAGAGGAGTCAAGGATGACTGAACATTTCATGCATTGCCTAGAAAAATAGGATGGCCACTTAACATTGGGGAAAGTTACATAGGCAAGTGGGAACAAGAGTCTACTTTATGGGGTTGAGCTAGGGTTTGAAATGTTGACCAGCCATCTAAGAGGAAATGTCAAGTAAGCACCTGTGTCAACCTGGAGTTCAGAAGCAAGAAAAAAGTTGAAAATAAAAATGTCCTTAACAGGAGAATCCCTGGAACCAGGAAGAGCCCTGACAGTAAACAGAGGTGTGGACACCAATGGGGCCCCCGGATGATGATGATCATCCACAGACTGGGCCACTGGGAAACCAGAGAAGAGCCTACCCTAGGCTCAGGTTAAGGGGCTATTTTAAGAAGGCAGCCATAAGTATCTGTGTTGTGTCTGCCAACAGGTGTAGTATGGTGGCAAATGAGAACTGACCACAGTTGGTGACTTAAAGGATAATTACAACCTTTATAAAAAACAGCTTTGAGATTTTATGGTGGACTGGAGCCAAACAAATTAATTACCCAAGGGAGTATGGTGGTGTTCAAAGGTGTGGGATACCATATATAGTTTAGAACAGTGGAAACTAGCCGGTAGAGAGAGAATAAATTATCCCTCAAGAGAGATGGAACAGTCAAGGTACAAAGTTCTTGGGGAGAAGAGAGTGAAAACATCCAGACACAAATGCAAACAAAAGAATAGATGTGAGGATAGGACTATGTGAGGGGAAAGTCTTTTTAGGTTTCCTGCTGGCTTGTTGAATTTAAAAATGAAGTGTCCAGATGACTGTAAGAAGAAACAGACTTTGTGGATAAGTAGAGCAAGATGGCCAATTGATGAAGGAATGTACCAAGGTTTATTGGGTAACTCCAGTAAATCACCTAATTGAAATGTATGCTCCAGGGTTTAAGAGGACACCGACAATGTCTCACAGGTATGATAACACTAGAAAGCTGGATTTAATCTGCTTTGTGGAGAATGAGGAAATTCAAGATGGATGGAATCCTTATCACTATAACTATATTATTATTTATCTATGATGCATGTGACACAGGTTAGCACTTAAAAAGAAATTATCTGCAACCTTTGTAGCAGGTTTTCTTTAACATTATAATTATGTATTTTATTTGAGTGGGTGTTTTGCCTCCATGTGATTGGGGCCTAGGATCCTCTGGAACTGGAGTTATAGACAAGAGTGTGATGTCATGTGGGTGCTGGGAATTGAACCTTGGTCCTCTTAAAGAGCAGGCAGATCTCTTAACCACTAAACCGTCTTTCTAGCCCCACAACACATTATCTTTCTTTCCTTCTTTTTCTTTTTCTTTCTTTCTTTTTTTCTTTTTTTTTTTAAACAGGATTAGTATGTGTAGCCTTGACTTTCCTGGACTCACTTTGTAGAATAGGCTGGCCTTGAACTCACAGAGATCTGCTTGCCTCTGCCTCCCTGAATGCTGGGATTATAGGCGTGCTTCACCAAGCCTGGATCACAACATCCCAATCTATCTATCTATCTATCTATCTATCTATCTATCTATCTATCTGTCTATCTCCTCCCCTTCTCTCTTTTCATAGTTAGAGGGGTTTTTTTCTTTTCTTTTTTCCTTTTCTTTCTTTGTTTATTTACATCATGGTCATAGCCCCATCCCTACTCTCTACCACTCCCTTTCTCTCTCTCTCTCCTTAGCCCCCTTCTCTGTTCCTCAGAAAAGGGGAGCCCCCACTTTCCATCCACCCCAGTTCATCAAGTCACATCAGGACTGAGCATGTCTTCTTCCCCTGTTACCTAGCAAGGCTGTCCTGCCAGGGAGAAGTGATCAAAAAGCTGGAAACAGAATCCATGTCAGAGACAGACCCCCTCCCATTACTAGAGCACCTACATAAAGCCTGAGCTGCCCATCAGCTACACCTGTGTAAGGGGTCTCGCTCCAGTCCATGCATGGTCCTTGGTTGGTACTTCAGTCTCAGCAAGCCCCTCTGGGCCCTGGTTAGTTAACTCTCCTGGTCTTCTTGTGGAACTCCTGTCTTCTCCAGGTCCTTTTCTCCTTCCCCTCACTTTTCCACTAGACTCCCTATGCATTACCCAATGTTTGGCTCTGAGTCTCAGCATCTGTTTTAAAGAGCTGCTTGGTGGAGCCTCTCAGAACACAACTCTGCTAGACCCCTGTCTGCAAGCATAGCAGAGTATCATTAATAGTGTCAGGAGTTGGCTCTCTCCCATGGGGTGGGTCTTGAGACAGGCCAAGCATTGGTTGAATGTTCTGTCAATTTCTACTCTATCTGCTCTGTCTTTATCCCTACGCATCTGTGGGTGGGTTGGTGTTCCCATCCCTCTACTAGGAGTCCTGTCTAGTTAGAGTGAGTCCACTTAGTAATGATAGGACTTGTTATCTCCATTTCACAGGTGAGGAAATGAAGACTTAATGCAATTCAGTGACTTGCAAAAGCTGCATCTGTCTAGTGTGCATAATAGCTGCAAAATATCAGTAAGACATTTTGCACATCTTAAATTGGTAATAATGACAGCAGTATTATTCATTTTGGCTTCTTATCCATGGACATTAGAAACAGAACAGGGGAAAAGAGACACATTACTGTCAGAGTCTGCTTTGAAAATGTCCTCCCACAGACACACACACACACACACACACACACACACACACACACACACACACAATCAATCAATCAATCAATCAATCAATCTTAGGGTGGCCATGAATTGCTAATCAAATACTTAAGGAAAATTTTCTGTTGACATAAACCTCTGAGAGAATGCAGAGCCAGTAACTCGCGTATTGTTTGCTCCAAGCACAGAGAACAACTCTAAGAGCTATGAAATGCCGAAGCATTTTCTAATCTCAAATACGTTGTAGCTCTTTCCCTTACTCACTATAGAGATGATTTTGCCTTTGGAGTTCTAGACTCCCTGCTCTGAGTGTGAAAGGAGACAATTCAGTAGGACGTTGGCAGGGCAACTGTGATGCTACATGGACCACAGGACCTCCACTGTTCTTCAGAATACATCAAAGGTCTTCTCCATTAAGTCTCACTTCCAGAAACTGGGCTTTGCCCTTGTCTTAACTCAAGAAACAGAAGTTCTTAGTTATTCCTACATGACAGGAAGCGCAGGCCTGTCTCCTATGACCTGTCTTTAGCTGGGGAACAGAAGGGCGTGGTCATGGGAGCAGCAGCATCTAACCTGCAGCTCTGCCTTCATCCTCCTATCCCATAGTCCCATTCTGCAAAGCTCAAGCCGCCATGGGTGTCATGCTAACTATGGCCTGTTCTTACAGTTTGGCAAGTTTTAGGGTGGAACCTGTGAGTTCTTATGGGATACAGAAGCCTGAAGAAGGGCTAGGAGAACCAGAAGAGGAGAGGGAGGATGAGGATGAGGTCATCAAGGAGCAGTGCACCTTGATGTGCAGGCTAAGGGCAGAAGGGCAGCGATAGGGACGTGGCTCTAGAGTCTGTGACTCTTTGTAGTACTCAGACCTGTTAGACTTGAAATATTCACATGTGTTCCATACAGACAAAGTAAACATGAATCAAACGCCCTTATGATTTATAACCTAGAGTCACTGAGTCCTGCCTTTGCCTGACCATGCAATCAAGAAGCAAAGTGAAACACACACACACACACACACACACACACACACACCAAAGCAAAAAAAAAAAAAAAAAACAAACAAAAACCCAACCAAGCAGTGGTGCATGCCTTTAATCCCAGCACTTGGGAGGCAGAGACAGGAAGATCTCTATGAGTTCAAGGCTGGCCTGGTCTACAAAGTAAGTTCCGGGACAGCCAGGGCTACACAGAGAAACCCTGTCTTGAAAAACCAAAAAAAAAAAGGGAGCAAAGTGAGTCAACTAACCTAGACCCATGGAGGCTTACCGAGATGGAAGCACCAACCAAGAAACATATATGGACTGGACATATGTACATATGGACTGGACATATATGTACATATACATAAATATATGTAACTGATGGGCAGTTTAGTCTTCATATGGGTCCCCTAGTGAGTTGAGAAGGTGTTATTTACAGCATGGACTCTCTTGCCTGCTTTTGATCACTCCCCCCTGGAGAAGCTGCCTTGCCTGGCCTCAGTGGATGAATATGAGCTCAGTCCTGATGCGACTTGAGGTGCTGGGATGGCCTGGGGGAGGGGCTCTCCTTTTCTGAGGACAAGGGGAGGAGGGATGGGGAAGAGGATGGAAGGGGAGGACCCAGGGGAGAGGAAGGAAGAGGCTGCAATCGGAATGTAAAGTGAATATATAAATTAAAAATAAAGAAGCAGCAACAAAATGATCCAAGTGTGGTGGTGCACACCTGTGATCCCAGCACTGTAGGAGGCAGAGGCAGGCATATGTCTGTGAGTTCAAGGCCAGCCTGGTCTACAAAACAAGTCCAGGACAGCCAAGACTACACACAGAAACCTTGTCTCAAAAAACCAAGCCAAGCGAACAAACAACAAAAATGCAAAGTGACATGCATGCTTGACATGCACAGGGAAGTGGAGTGTGACCACATATCACTTAGGATTCTTTTTCTCATGACCCATGTCACATATTCTTTGTTTTTACTGTGGTTGAATTTTGTTTAACATATTCTTCACATTACTATTATAAAAATGTGTCCACTTCCCTCTCTGTCCCATAAAAGTCACTAAAATTGAGTTTTAAGGCCACTTTTAAGCTCTCCTTTTTTTTTTATTTCAATGATAAAGCTTAATGACAAATTTCATTTAACAAACTTTAAAAACACAATGTAATGGCTGATATGAACTCATGATATCAAAGAGATAAAATTCATAGCATTCCAGGGATAATTTTTATATTCTCTCTCTCTCTCTCTCTCTCTCTCTCTCTCTCTCTCTCTCTCTCTCTCTCTCTCTCTCTCTCTCTCTCTCTACACACACACACACACACACACACACACACACACACACACAGAGAGATCGCTATCTTCAGAACCTGGAAAAATAACAAATTTTCCATTATCAAGAGCCTATATTCTGTTGCTCAAAGTAAAATATGTCCTCAGCACATCAAGCCCCTCCAAACAACTTCGTGAAATACCATCCAAGTACTCTTCGAAAGCTTGGTAACAAGCACCAAGAATTTTCACATGATACAAAGCTTGTAAAATGCCAATTACTTAATTATTAAACTCTTAATGACCTCATTAGTATGCGTGCTTGAATGCTGTACAAATGGAAACTGCACATTAGCAAATGCAGAACACATCTTCTGCCTACACTAGAGAAAATAGGTGCTATAACGCAAATATAAACTAAAGAGCCAAAGAATAAATCTGAATGGAACCTGAGCAGGTGGATCACCTGGGGTTCTGGTAGGAACTTCCCATAATCCTGAATATGTAGAAGCTCCGGAAGGGCTGGGAAAATGACAGCAAAAATTCAAGACGTGCCTGGATGGTGGATTCCTGTCGTCGGCAAGTGCGGCAAGCTGACTGGGCTCTACCCAGCCTCATGCCAGGAGTCAGAATGTTCTAGCAGTCATTTGCAACTTTCATATAGTTTAAAGTTTTTTTTATTTTGATAATGAATTTTGCTAGTGAGTGAATTCTTCCCGTTTGTAAGTGATGACAGTGAGTATTCATATTGAGAGGGTCAGAGAGCAAAAGATTATACATAGAGAAATATAGATATATATGTACAAACATGTACACACTATCTTCATATATACTTACACACACACACACACACACACACACACACACACACACACACACACACATACACCCACGCTTACATGCCCTCCTGGACAAAGATAAATCACTTTTTAGGGTTAGTATTGGGAATTAAACTCAGGACTTTATGCATGCTAGCCAAGTACTCTACCACTGACATGCAGTCTCAAAAGAAATCACTTTACTTGATCGTATTTATTGACACAAGTTTCTATTTTAAAAGATGAAATGTCACATAAACAAATTAGTAAATTACCATTTTGCTGTCACTGGTCACTTAAGTTGTTCATATCAGTCCACTATTAAATGTTCTGTATAAATCTTACTGAAATTTTGTGATTATTTTTAAAAGTTTGAGAGCCTGGAAAGATGGATCAGCAGTTAATAGCATAAACGGCTCTTGCAGGAGACAATCCCACCACCTACGTTGGGCTGTTCACCAAAACCCTCAACTCTGGCTTCAGGGCATCCAGCACCCCCCTGTGGCCTCCATGGGCTCCTGCACACACATATGAATACACACATGCGCGTGCACAGACACACACACACACACACACACACACACACACACACACACCCACGCACACACACACTTTTTTTAAGTTTTGAGAGTAGAAATAGAAGATCATAGAAATAGAATATAAACACATCAAAGAATTTCATTTACTTTGACAAACAATCTCTTGAAAAGATAGACTGATAAAAATATAGTTCCTGCAATGCCAGAATAAGATTCATCTCAAACCCTTCCCCGAAATGAGCAACATCTTAAAAATAAAATTGGTGACAGTGACACTTACATTTAAATAAAGATTTAATTTCTGTCATTACTATTTGTGCCTGACCCTTCCTCTCTGAGTCAGAGTCTCATATGTCCCAAGCTGGCCTCTCACTCATGGTGTAGACTAAATTCCCAATCGTGCTGTTTCCTCTCCCATGTGCTGGGATTATGGGTATGCACCACTATGCTCAGTTTATGAAGCGACATGCTATTGATGGAACCCAGCATTTCCAGTATGCTGGGCAGACACTCTGTCAGCTGGACTACATCTCTACACAGTTTTTGATAACTTACTTACAGGTTCTTTATATTTATTGATTTTATTAATTTCCTGATCATGTACTTATCATGTTCCTATAAGTTTTTAAAGCATTTATTTATTAAAAATGTATTTGTATATTAAATATTATTACCCATTGTCATTTGTATCATGAGTCGCTTTTCCTTTGCAAAATATGGGTGTGTTCCAACGTTGAGCTAGATCCCCATTTGCTCATCTGAACTGACTCCCTTAGGAGCATTGGATGGTGTGAAGTGGAGCTGATCCACTTATTAGACACTATCAGGCATATACCTAGCACCTACCAGTTTATAAAACTTACAAGGTTTTTCTTCTTTGCACTGTGTGGGAGAGCACAGCTTCAGCTCTTCCAGGCCAGCCTTGCTACGCAGGGAGATCTAAGAGACTGCCTGGGTGGTCCTCACTACCTCTCTCAGAAGCACTCAAACCTTGGCATTGCAGGTCCTGTGAGCTGAGCAAAGCCGTGATCACATCAGTCCTTTGCCTCACTGAGGCCCCAGCGCCCGTGACTGAAGTGCATAATTGGTGACTCCCAGTGTCTCCACTGGCTCTGCTGTTCTCCATGTCACTTTATGGAGCTGACACTGCAGATGCCTGGAAATAAATTTTCATTGAGGGGACTAAAGGGTTTCATTGGTTTCAAATACTGAGTTCCTTAGTTTACAAAATGGGTGAACACAGCATTATCTCCATTAACATCTCTTCTTACTTAACTCACTCTCTGAAAGCACATTTGGTGCTCTTTAGGCAGCTGGAGATACAGCTAAGGCAGCTTATGCTTCAACCAGCATTTAGTAAGCTGACAACGTGCCCAGCCCATTGTGCAGCATTGAGGAAAATGTGGCATTTGAGGAAAATGCTGCTTGCTACGATCTCCCAGGCTTGTGGAGGAGGAAGAGCTGTAAATAAGCAATTACAAATTCCTTCGAGGTGGTGCTGATAATAAAGAAAGGCACCATGTGATTGCCAACAAGCCAGAGTACCAAGAACTTCACCTGCAGCGGACGTAAGGATGGCCAGAAACAAAGGCACAGCATCTCTAGCCCTGGAACATGGAGAGTCCCAAGAGGAAGGGATGGGAAGCCCAAAGCTTGAAGGTACAAGCCAGCCTGGTACAGTGGAGCCCAGCCAGCAGCCAGCCAGAGCAATTCTAGAATTGACTTTTTCAGGTTTTTAAGATTGTGAGGTATAGTGGCTCACTCCTTTATAATGTTTTGGTTTTGCTTTTTCATGGGTATTGGTATTTTGTCTGCACGTGTGTCTGTGAGCCACATACATGCCTGGTGTCCACCGAGACCAGAAGAGGGCATCCAATCCCCTGGAACTGGGATGACAGATGGCTGCAAGCTTCCATGGTGGTGCTTGGAATGGCACCTGGATCCTCTGAAAGGACAACCAGCGCTCTTAATTGCAGACTCATTACTCCAGCCCTGTCATTCGCTGTTTATTTAAAACAAATCGTAATTGAAGTTTGCCTTCACATTAGATTATTTTTGAGTTATCTTATCACCCACATTTTCATGATATTCCAATTGCAACAGAAGTAAATTACCCTCCCTGGTGATTGTTCAGACTTTTTACAAAGGTGTGAGTTGTATAAGAAAATGAAATCGTTAAAACTAGTCTCTCATGTTCATCTGCGTCTACTTAATGGGAATTAAAGACATGAAAAGAGTTGATCAATAGAAAACCATTGAGAGAACTTTTAATGTCATGTTTGTGTGTGCATGGAAGGCTGGAGTGGTTGTTCCTCAGTCGTCATCCATCATTATATTTTGACACAGGGTCTCTCATTGGCCTGGAAGTCACCAAGTACACCGGGCTCACTAAGTCAAAGTTCTTCCTGTCTTCACCTTCCCAGGGCTGAGATTATAAGTGTCGAGAAGTCATCTCATAAAGTAGTTTCCAGCGGAAGGGAGTTGTGTGAGGAGCAGAGGAGGCCCTGAGTAAATGTGTATTATTGACAGGAACCCCAGTGGGAACTGACAAAGCCTTCTGTGGGTCAGACTCAAGAGATTGGCAAAGTTTCCCTCTGATGCCACTGCAAATGTTGACAGTGATGCACAAAAGCTAAGTTCCTCCTCCTGAATCACTGCAGCCCCAGAACATTCCCCTATAGAGTCCAACTCCTCCCTCCCCGCCTCCTGTGCCATGCCTATACACGCTGAGGCTCTAGGTGGCTGGGTAGTAGGTATGGATCCCGAAGAGTAAACACAGCCCATCTGATCCCAGGTTTCTGTGTGTGTGTGTGTGTCCTTTCTTTATTCTGTCTTCTCCTAGTCAGGTCTCCCAGACCAAACTGTGTAGGTTGCAGCAGAGACATTTATATGAAGGATCAAGAAAGCTTTTCTGTGCTGGGGAGATGGTCAGTAGGTAAGACCCCTTGCTGTTCAAGAGTTTGGATTCCCAGCTCCCACATAAAAGATGGGCATGACTGCCATTGAGCCAGCAGTCCCAGGGCTGTTGGGACCAGAGTCATCGGATCCAGGAGCTTACATGTCCCATCCCAGGTGCCTACTTTAGCCATTGCACCAGTTGGTTTCTCAGGCAGAGAGTCTGGGGAGATGAGTCTCTGTGGCTGTGAGCAGCAAATGGATCCTTGGCTGTGACTAAGAAGCCGATGGCTTGCTTGTCAGACACTAGAAAGCCAGTGAAGGCTTTTGACCTGGTGAATGGAGTTCAGCTGCTACTGCCTGAGTCAAGTGGCTGGGACCTGCCTCCATGGAACTGATTTGACTGCAGGGAGGCCAGGAGCAGAAGGCCAGCATGGCCAAAGTAGCTTAGAAGCCACTGACAAGTTAGAGGCTGTGCTAAGAGCCCAACAGAAAAGAAAGGACGGGTCAAGTGGATTTTATTTGTAACTGTTCCTTCTCTGGACTAAGATCACAAAAGGTCTGTCCAATATTTAGTGCAATGTAGATACCTGAAGGAACACCAATATAGTAATGAAGAAATGCCGATTATTTTTGTATAGGTTTTTTTTAAGTTGGCCTAACAGGAGCTCTGTTTGTTCATTGGCCACTGCCATCATTGGTTCATTGCCATCATTGTATGGGCCCAGCATCCCTGATCATTGACCTTTCCTGCATCTGGCTCCCTGGAGGCCTCTAGGCTGTGTGTGCTTCTCTGGTTCCTCTCAGATCCAAAGCCCAGAACAGCAGCAGCTAATCCCACCATTGTGTCAGAGACAAAAGAGGGCACATGGTCCAGTGTTAACAAAACATTCCTCCTTCAGCACAATAAAAACCAATTAGCCATAGTAATTTGGGTCTACAGCTATTTTGACTTCTGTTCTCTCCCACACCCCTTTCAACAGCAGGCTTTGAACTGCACAGATTACGAAAAAGAACCGGACCACCAAAAAGGCTGGTGGTGTCTCTTTTCTCCCTCTAATCCACAAAGAACAGCTTTTCCAGAGATTTAATGTTCTGAATATTCGACATCCATTTAACAATAAACAGGAGAACTCACTCACTAATAAGCAAAGGTATTTGATCAATGCAGAGTAGATTCAGCCCTTTCCAGCCTCGGAGCCTTCTGATGGTGTGAGTTGAGGTGGAAGCCGCCCATCTGCAGGAAAGACAATAGGATAGCATTGTCTGACAAGCCCACAGGCCACTCAGAGTGTTCTCCATGGAGACAGGTATGGGCTGCACTTTGCTCTGGGTACTGCTGTCCCCATGCCATCACAGGCAGATGGGAGCTGGCTTTGCACGCTTTTACACAAGTGAAACAAGTGCTGCATGCAGTTACGACTCTCCACTTCCAAGGTCCATACATACAAGGCAAACTTGAGGACTTTGTTGAAAGACCTGAGCTGGAGTGGACATTTCTAACAAGCTCCCAGCGCACACAGACCTTAGAGTAACAAAGGCTTGGGGTTTTAATGACAAAATGAGCAATGTTTTCTGGAGCTTAGGTCTCATATCCAATCATGTCCACCCTTAGTTGCAAGCAATGTAAAAAGAAAAAAAGGAAACGATGTTGGCTGTTTTCCTCTGAAACAGGGCAAACCTTAGTGGATTTTTTCCCATACGGCCCTACCACGCTGAAGTCAGGCCGAAGCTCGGGGTGGCATTACTACCACTGAGCCCTATGTCTGTGTGCAGGAACAGCTAAACGATCCATACCAACTCTTCCTCCTGTGCCATGTGTGCAGGCATGTTGACAAGAACATGTAGCTATCAGTTGGAGTTTGTACAAACTACATGTTCATCTTGCACAAGTGCATCATCAACATAAGAAATAGAAATCCTATGAAAGATAAAAGGAGACACACGTTTGGCAAAATGTGCCTGTTTTTACTCAAATATTCCTGGTCTCAAAAAGATACAGAGCTGTGGCCACTTGCCTTTGTTGTAACCTCACCACCTTTCTCTAGCCCACTGTCTGGTTAGTTTGAGGGGGAGTCAGTTTAGCCATGACTCCTTGGAAAGGGAGCAGAGATTATGCAGACAGGGTTTATATTGCAGCAGTCACAGAACAAGGAAGCTGTGCAGTTATTCCTTACAATGGTCCTTTTAAACAACCCAAAATTCAAAAAAGGATTTCTACAACTTTTTATATTTTTGCCTTTTTTGGCTGAAATGCTACATTTGAATGTCTTTTGTAAGAAGCAAAAATTGTTAGATGATTCTGTGAATCAGCGTTCTCTCAGGATACTGCCTCCTTAACAGATAATCAGCCGACTGGCTTTGTCCAGAGAGCCTGTGCCTGCGCATAGGTTTAGAAGGACATATTTGTATTGAAAAAGAGGATTAAAGTTGAAACTGAAGAAAAGACCTTCAGATGCAAAGTCTTAAATAGGAGGAGAGGTGAACTTACAGTGGTGTTTTTTCTTAGGTCTTTCAAAGAAGAGTCTAGGCTTCCTGATCTTTCTGCCATGATAAAATGTCCTCCTGTCAGGCAGTTGAACTTAGCACAGTCACATACTATGCTATCAATGAATCCGAACGAAGGAGCGAATGAAAGTTAATCACTTAGACTGTTAAATTGGAGCATCCCTGGCATCCTGGATCCCCACTTGAGCAAATCCCTTGCCTCAGTTCTAGGGCCCTGAAACTGACTCTTAGAAAATCAGAGTTAGCCAAGGCTCCTCCACTTCCAGACTTCCTTCAGGAAGATGGCCTCCCTGCTCTGTGTTCACAGCCACCCTGTACAAACTTCCTTTTGGCATCTTCCAGCAGAGTCTCACTGTCCAGCCTACAAATATCTGCTTTGCTCAAATATGCTGGTCACGAACTTTAACGTGACTCCGTCTATCTTCTGACTACTGCCTGAGAGAGATGCCTTCACAGAGAGTAGTTCCAGTCCCAAGGTTTTATGAATGAGTTACCTACGTTAAAACAGAAGATGAGAACAGTTCTAACTTGAACTCTAGTTGCTGGCCACACTGGCTGGTTTCTGTGTTTTTTACAGCCATTGGCTCCTCATATCTGCTTTGAGATAATGCATTGCTTCACAGATTTCCAAAACTTTCCATTCAAAATATAAGAGTTTCCCCCCGCCCATGCTTTTCAGATCATAAAAATAACTCCTTTTAAAACTTTGTAGTGGTTGAGGTCTCAGGAAATCAGCACTCTTTTGTATCTGAACTAAAATAATCTGTTTGCATATTCATGTGGGCAGTCCTTTATAATTCTCAACTCTTTCTTTGCACTTGGTCATCAGTAACCACAGACAGGGCAGACACTCACCTTTTATTCTAGCTTGCTTTCTAGTGATAAATACCAAGACCAAAGCAACGTGAGGAAGAAAGAGTTGTTTGATTTGCATGTCCCAGTCCCACTCTGTCACTGAGGAAATTAAGGCAAAAACCTGGAGACAGGAGCAGATGCAGAGACCACAGGATGAAGGCGATACCTCAGGTGGGTTACCTTCTCCCAAATATGTGTGTAGGTTTATATCAAGCCGAGAAAAATCAGCCAGCACACCACGTCAATAGAGGAAAAAGGGAGGTTGGTGCTTTTGCTCTTAAAAAAAAAAAACAAAAACAAAACAAAACAGTGAGGTTAGAAGCTGTTACTGGTATGTCAGCTGGACACCTGCCTCAAGGCTTTGGCTCCCTCCAATAAAGAAAAAGGAAAGAAGACGTGAGTGGTATATCACAGTAACTAAGAAATCGCATACTTGATTTTCAAGGTAGACCATAGAGTTTAATCACACAGGGTTGAGGCAGAAGCGAGAAGAGAATTGTCCTTAGTTAACAACTGCTGAGGTCTAGTATCAAGCCAGCTGCGGCTGGAAGGTCTCGGGCCCTTTTCCCTCTATTTGCTCTTTTTAGGACTTGGATTGAATTGGATTAATCATTTCTTGTGTTCATGTCTCCTCACGATTCTCTGCATGTTGTATGTATTTACAGACATTTTTAAAAGGCTAAGGGGTACACTGTGATTCAGCAGCTACAGCTAACAAGTGACCCTCCTATAAGCCGGCTCCTTCCCCTGAGCCCCCTCCCTGGGCCCACATTTCAAACACTGAGGTTTCCCTGACCATAAAATCATAGGAACACACCCCCTAGGGGGTTTGCATCCTCATACTTCCAGCATTAGTAAAAGCATATTACAACACATTGATAACGGAGGTTTATGCTGTGTTACAGGAGACTTGGGAATCATATTGTGAGGTTGGGGCTCCCTAGCCAACTACCCTGCCACTTGGTTTGTGTGTGTATGCAGGGGAACACACATACAGTCTTTTCAACTCAGGATCAAATCAAACACTCTCCTTACGTATGTTAGTATATGGAACAGGTCGCTCCTTCAGCAAATATTTATTGAGTGCCTACCACCTGTCTCCCTCTTCTCCTCCTGGTCACACCCACCCTCTTCCCACTTTCCCCTTCTCCTTCTCCTCAGGAAAAGGGAGTCTCCCATGCACCAACCTGCTCTGATGCATCAGAACTAAGCACATGCATCCCCTTCCACTGAGGCCCAACAAGGCAGCCCAGCTAGAAGAAAGTGATCCAAACGCAGGGAACAGAGTCTATGTCAGAGACAGCCTCCCCATCCCCCCCGCCCCTCCCCCTCCACCCCCACCCCCTTGCTCCACTTGCTAGGAGAGCCACATGAGAACCAAGCCACCCATGGGGGCGGAGGGAGGAGGGGGCGCTAGGTCCAGTCCGTGCATGTTCTTTGGTTGCTAGTTCAGTCTCTGTGAGCCCCGTGGTCCTCGGCTAGTTAACTTTGTTGGTCCTCTTGTGAAGTTCGCGCCTCCCCCCCGCCCCCCCTCCGCAGTCTCCCGCCTCTTTAGTTCTCCCAACTCTTCCATGCCTAATGTTTGGCTGTGGGTCTCTTCATCTGCTTCGATCAGTGCTGGATGGAGCCTCTTAATGCAGGGGAGAAAGTGTGATTTTTTTAAATAGTACTCTCAGAGGTAGCTGGGACTGGGGTGCATAGGTAACTCACTGGAGCTCAGCCTGCAAAACTCTTCCAAAGCCCCCATAGGTGGCCTACTGTCTGCAGGGCATGCGATCTGTCAGGATTCACCTCCCCAGAGAGACTACTGCTTCTCTCCCACTTTTCTTCCAGCTGGTGGTCAGTCCCCTGTCTCGGTATCGCACACTGTATGGGATAGTCAGCAGTTTTCAGGCATGGAACTCCTCCTTCAGTGAGCCACCAGGGAGAGCAAGCGGAACACCGCCCGGGAGCGCGCTCGCTGGAGCCGCCCTCCCGCCTCCGGCTCCGCGAGAGCGCGCGCGCCGGGCCATCGGCTCTCGGCGGCTACGAGCCCCGGAGGGCGGCGCGCGCCCTGCGCTCGGCAACTGTGGCGGCGCCTGGCTCGGGCTGGCTTCGGGATCAGGGGCGGAGGGGGACGCGGTAGCCTCGTGAGGCGCTAGGAGAGTAGGGCGCAGAACCAGAGAGTTGGAGAGGCGCGGCGAGCAGCACCGCGCACGCGGAGAACCCGGCCCCGCGTCCCCGTGCCCGCGCGCGCTCAGCACCCGAGTGGAGGACAGCTCCGCAGCGCGCTGCTCGCCCTGCTGCCCTCTCGCCAGCCTGCGTCCAGTCGCCGGTGGCCCGGGCCCCTCGCAGAAAGCCCTCGCCTCTCAGCCCGCCCCTCTCCTCCCTACCAGCTAGCCCGGAGAGCAACCCTCGGCCTCGGGAGCCCTGACGACGCCGGAGCAGAATGTACCAGGGACACATGCAGGTAAGAGACCTCCCTCCGCGGGTCGACGGAGGAGCCAATGCTCCCTAAGTTCCTTGGGGGGCCCGAGGTGCCCTCGCCCAACTCAACAAGTGACTGGTGCACCATGACCGAGGCGTTTGCGTCTCCCAGTAGCACTGGACTGTTTCCCAGGGTGGGATGGGAAGGAAAGACCGGGAACTTGTGCGAGGAAGTTTGCTTTCTGTGTAGTCCTGAGCCTGTGCCTTTAAGCCGGCTCTGGGATCCTAGCAGAGGAACCCAGAGGAGGTGACCATGTTTCCTAGCAATCCTATCGCTGCACCTCGCACGTATGTCAGCTGAAGGGCAAACATCAGCCAGACTTGCCGCCTCTCCCGCCTGCACGGGGCGTTCCACAGTCCCAGCACTTAGCCGCGGTCGCGGTGTTCTGTTTTATTTTAAACATTCGCGATGATGTATTTCCCCTTCAGGTGACGGGACATAGTCACCTGTCCCAGTAGTTACAGCTCACAGTGGAGTGCCCCTGGGGTTCTCAGGAGGGGCTTCTTCAGATAACAGCGCTGTACTTGCCTGGAAGATTACTTTAACCTTGACTCTAGTTTTTCATACACGAGGTTGAGTCTTCCTCATGATAAAATTATGCTGCCATGTAGTGGAGAGATGAGCCAACACTAACTCTGAAGTGTGAGAGAAGCTCATTCTTTATCCCTGGACATGTTTTCCCCAGGGCTTCCTTTCCAAAGACTCTCAGCTAGCAGTCAGTCCTCATAGGCGGAGTCCCCCACACCTGGCATCCATCCCGTGTGTCGGTGTGGGTATCATAGACGCTGCTCCGCTGTTTTTTAGATTCCTGGAGACATAAGAAATATGCTGCTGCGTGCATGACTTAATATTTGATTTCCAGGTCTTGGGGAAATTCCTTTGAGCTATCCAGTACTGTTGTCTAAAGCATGGTACTAATTGTATCATGTCTAAAGCATGTTACTGATTGTGTCTTAAGTTTGGTTAGACTTCGGAATCATCCAAGTAGAATTCCAATAGCGTTGCCCTGTCACTGATATTATCTTGTTTTGAAAGTCATTAATGGGATTATGTCACATTTGATGGATAATGATTAGTATAATTTTAAAAATATGTGGCAAATACAATCTGCCTGACTAGAGAATTTAAAATCAAAAGAACTCTCCCACTACTGGAAAAAATCAGCAAAGGACTGATTTAGTTTTATGCTTTGTTTTCACCCAAGAATGATAGTTAAACTTTCATTATTTACGTTTTATTCTTAAATAGTCTTTTTACAGAGGTAAAAGAGGAACATTTGAATAAATAGCCTCAGCTCTCAAAAAATTCTTATATCCACATTGACTGCCTCGTGCAATTTATTAAAAACTTTCCATGACGTTTTGGGTTTTAGGGAGTTTGGTGAGTTTTTTTTTTTTCAAAATATGTTCTTGTGAATGCAAAATTGAAGAAACAATCTGATGAATTTGCATACACTCCAAAACAATTTTAACTCACTTTTCAGAATATTTTAAGAAAGGCTGCTATTGAAACTTAAATGGTCTAGAATCATATCTGAAGGCTGAATTCCACTCTGGAAGAAGAGACAGACTGTGACTCTAAGGCTGTCCATTTGCTTCCACTGTGACGTGTCTGCTGTAACAGCACACCAGGGCTTACAGCGAAGCTCACAAATCTTTCTCGCCAAGCCTGACTTGAAAATGTTACAAAACAAAAAGCTTTAACCGGCATCCTTGCCAAAATTCCAGAGCCCAGTGCTGCCCCCCCCCTTAACCGTTATGTTGAACATAAAATTTCGGACACTGTCTGAATGGGGATTGTGTTTATCCCCAAATCACCTCTGACAACCTGATTTGTGATACAGTTCTTTATTTACACTCTTAAATACCCACTGTCTTACCCCCAACACTGTCATTTAGCCTGTAGACAGACCCCCCCCCCCATAGTGCTGGTATATTTAAAGAACAGATCCTTCATGGGTTTAGCTCCATCCTGTGTGCCTGCCTATATTTTCACTTAAAATCTCAACACATCCTTTGTAGCATAGACCAGGAGCATTCATTGGTTGACTGAGGCTGCTGCCAGCTTTGGACTCATTGGAAAGGCTGGTATTATTTGACTGTATTAAGACAGGTATGAAACAGAAAACCTTTGTGATCGTGTCCTATACCTTCTAAGTCTTCACTTATCTGTATGCAAGATATTAAAAAAAAAACAAAACAAAGTGGAGTGAAGGGAAGGGGTGTTCACATGAAACCTTAAAAACAGTCCAGTTAAAACTCCTGCTGAGCCTTCGGACTTGAGACATACTGTTTCTGCAAGTCGGTTCTTGATTCTGACACAGAAGGCTAACTGGTCTACTTGCGGGAGAACCTGCAGTCACAGGCTGTTAGAAACACTCATTTGTTTCATTCTGACCCCTCATTACAAGATGGAAAGTGGCATCTCTTGGAGAGAGACAGGGCACAGGCAGGAACACATTTCTTGGTTTCACGGCCGTTGCTGTGTGTTTCTTGGGTGCAGGAGTCAGGTGCTGTTCCCTGTAGTTGTGTTGTTTTCCTCCGGCTCACCAATCATTTCCAGAGGGAATTGAGTGCCCCGGTAACGTAAGCAAAGACAGCTCTCCTTAGTGATGGCCGTAGGCTCGCTTCCTTCTCCCTTGCCGCAAGGGGAATGGTGGTGATTAAATATACTTCAGCATCAGCTGTGACAAAGCTGTCTACTTCTGATAAGCACCCTGTGCTCTTAATCCCACTGTCTCTGTACCCAGTGCTAAGGTGCTTGTTTTGCTCATGTGGGTGTGAGTTAACACTGCCAGCAGGAACCAAAGTACCCATGGTCCCTGAATACTTTCCGAACCCAACTCACTTCCTGCTGAAGTATAAATATAGAGCGATGCAATTTACATTTTCAACTAAGATGCTTTTTTTCTTGGGAGTGAAGAGTTAGTGGTAATTTATTTGTTATAAAAACTTACTTCAGAAGAAAGTCGGACTAAAAATAATCTATTTGTGATGATAACTAATCTTTACCACAGACATTCGGTGCAGAGTCATCACTTATTTAAAGCCTCTCAATACATAAACATGTACACCATAAAATTACAAGATTGTTAGCCACTCTCAACTTCAGCATTTGGTTTGTTGTCTCCCCTGACCCCAAAATGGGTTTGAGCTGTGTTTTTAATGTATGCTGTTACTTTAGCTTTTCTTTAAAGTTTTCACAAAGAGGACCTGTTTAGATAAATAGACCATGTAAATATATTAGACCCTACCACTGGAGGTTTATTTGGGTCCTCTCAACAACATGCAAAAAGCAAGAGTCCTGCCAATGTAGGCTGTGGAAGCTTTCAGCATCCATACCTCAGCTTGCCACAGCAGAGATCGTCAGTAAGCTGCTGCTGTTACGCTGGGTACTCCAGTTTCCAGCAGATACCTCTTCCACCCCCACCCCCATGGTGCCTTTCACCCTATGTCATTTCTTTAATAACCCTTTGCTAAGTCATCAGCTGCCAACCCTACACACACACACACACACACACACACACACACACACACACACACAGTGCTTTTTGAACCAGATCGTGCTGGCTTGGTTTTGCTGTCTTGGTCAAGGGTGCCCTATATGCCTTGCCACTGGCCCCTGTACCCAGCTTAAGTGGCAAGTGCCTCTCCTCACAGTAGTGCCTTCCTATGAGTAATGACCAACGGTTTTACAGTGGGTTTATTGTCTTCACTAGTAACTACATACAACTCCAGTGAAGAAAATTCATATCCAGTTAAGCAGATGCTCAAAACTAAAGGGAATCTTCAGTAAGATTCTGGCATGCCTTTCTGTACATTCACAAGCAGTTACACTTGATATGGACCCACGACTGATCATTTAGCACTAACATTTTTATTGTTGAGGTTTAGTATTATGGGATATCTGATTACGCTGACAAATTTCATTCCTCGGCCAACAGTTAACAAGAGACACTCTAAAAGCCATTTTATAGGCTCTGTAGATTTTATTCATAGTTTATAAAAATTCTTCCTAAAAGCATGTTTTTGGAACTACAAATGTTTGGACTCCAAAACCTTTTTCAAGTGCTGATGAAGAGAAAGTTAAAACAGGGCTTGTTGACTTTAAAATCCAGAGTTTTTGCAGCCCTACTCCCAACCTCAGAAGCATTAAGATGCAGTGTGCCCTGCAGTGAGAACATCTGGCAGGCAGTTTCCATTTGCTTGGCTGGTTTGGTCTGGGTTTTCTCTCTTCCTCTTGGGATCACACTTTGCCAGCAGTGGCGTCGCCTGCACTGTTTCAGGGGCTCGTTGCTCTGAATCATCTTCCTGACACAGGTACATCTCTCTTGAAGTGAGCATGCAGGTAAACCACTGTTCCTGCCCTCGCACTGAGAGACCCAAGTCCATCTGGATTTTGGTAACAATACTGATGCAACTTCAAGTGTGTTTTCGGGTGTGCGGGCACATGCCTGTAATCCCAGCAATAGGTCAGGGGCTAGGGAAAGGATCACAAGTTCAAAACCAGCCTGGGCAACACAGCAAAAACTGTTCTCCTCCCTCCCCCCCAAAATTAAATAGACTGATAGAGAAAAAAGGCTGTCAGGTTTCTGAAACAGGCATCACCATTTTTGTTGTTGTTGTTGTTGTTTTGTTTTATGTTTTCCAAGACAGGGTTTCTCTGTGTAGCTTTGGCTGTCCTGAACTCACTCTGTAAACCAGACTGGCCTCGAACTCCCAGAGATTTGCCTGTCTTTGCCTCCTGAGTGCTGGGATTACATCACCATCTTTTTTTTTTTTTCACTGAGACTTTATAAATGACAAAGTCATTTTGATAAGACCAGAACAGGGGGTGACAGTCTTTCAGTGATGATTTACTTCATTGCATATCCATCATTTCTACCTCTCCTTGCCCACTCCATATCCTTCAGTAAGGGAACCGAATCACAGACTGACCTTCCCCAGCCAGCTGAGAAAGACAATTATGCCTTATCAACAACTCTATGTTATTCCAAATATAAGCAGGAAGGTACTATCTTGTTGGTTCGGTATCAAGAAAATTACTCGTTTTTCAGATCTCAAGGTATAATAAATAACACACTGCCAGTGCTATCCTGTGGTGGCTAAGTGTAACACATTGATGTATTTTTATTAGAAGCTAACATACTCTTATTTAAATTTCATGAAATAAATGGCCAGTATCACACATTCAGTCAACAGCTCATCTATATGGATTTTTCTTTTAGACAATCACTGTTATAACATGTGGATGCCAGTGTCTGCATGCTGGGATAGGAGGAGACAGTTTACCCACTGTCTTATTGGAGGGAGATGCACAGAACTCTGTTAGCACTGCTGCAGTTGCACAGACCAGAGGCAGGTGGGGTAGCTAGCATTGGAGATACATGCTCAGCTCTCCAAGCCCTTGTCTGTGCGAAGGAACCTCTGTAAAGCCAGGCAAGCCCAGGATGGAGGCTTACCGTAGCAACACTTTTCCTCTCCCAAAGAATACCATCTGGTGATCTATGAGTCATAGAGATACCAAGAGAGGGTTATTGCTGTTCTGATGTCAGTGATCTACCTAGGGTGATGGACGTAGAATTCTCACTCTCATGCACCTCTTCAAAGCCATGTGCCTCTTAAAGCAACCAGCGCAGTACACAAGTTCAAAAGGCTTCCATGTGAGTGATGATTAAAGGACATGGGATGTTTTGCCTGCAAAGTAAAATCTTAGGAGACCACAATGACTGTGGAATTACGTGCAGGCTGCTGTTTAGGAAAGGAGCGGAACCATTCTCTATGGGTTCACTAAATGCATTGAAGATAACATGAGAGGCTTAAAAGCACGCCGGCATCACACTGAGCAATGAAATCACAGACTTCCTCCTGGATTATCTGGATCAAGAGGGAGCCCATGTTTGAATTCTCCACTTCTCTCCCTGTGTCTTTTGTCTGCAGTTTGTGGTTGTTACTGGTCTATGTCTGTCCCTGTCGCTGTGTCCACAACAAAGGGCTCTGCTCCCAACAGACCTCAGAGCCCTCACTCACTCAGTACAGCAACCCAGCTGTCTGTACATTGTTTCCCACACTCAAGGTGGATTTTTGTTGTAGGAAGTTTCTTCCAACCTGTTGGCTGCTTTGAGCTAATGATTACCACAATGCACACATACACACACACAAGTGTATCACTCTGGGTCAGGGGTGTGGAAGAACACATCACTTAATATTAAAGCTAAGCGTTAGCTTAAGTTGTAAAAGCTGATTACATGGGAGAGCCAAGGCAAGTAGGGTTACATCGGTTACATTGTTCTCTTAAAGGCAGATTAAGTGCACAGGGTGAGCACACAGTAGGATAGCAGGTAAAGACTCAAGCAATCTCAAGGCATTTTACTAATTTAGCTGCGAGGTCCCACAAAAGGTTTATTCTCTTTGATTTTTCATCAAATTGTATCACTATGCTCTATAGGCTTTGCAGTGCAAACTGGTAACGTGGCAAGGTGAGGTAAAGTTTCCCAAAGGGATAAACAGTAGGAAGGCACTACACAGGGCATCCTGGTTGGCAAGATGCTTGCTTGGCGTTTGTAAAGCCAAATGCAGAGAGAATAAGTGGCCAAGCAGGCCAGTGTCTGTGCACATGTAAGCCCCTTGCTACAAAACCAGGATGGCTCGCAGAAGAAATGCAGTACAAAACATACTAAGAAAGTCTACACCACACACTGGGTATGTGCTAGTGTGTGTGTGTGTGTGTGTGTGTGTGTGTGTGTGTGTGTGTGTGTGTGCACGCAGGCGCGCACACGTGCACAAATGCATGTATCTCTGTGTTTCAAAAAAAGGTGTGCAGTCAACTGAAGTGACATCTATGATAAGCAAATCCAACACTTGCCAGATAATATTGTCCTATCACTGGGCAATTGGTAGGTGGCCATCAGACCAAGACCCACAAGATCAATACACGGTGTGAACAGAGAGTTGACAGTCAGAAAACACGAATCCTCCTAAGGCAATAGGAGGAAAAAATAAAAACGTAGGAGAAAATAAGGCTGCCAGAGCTGTGTGAGCCCTGCACATGAGCGTTCATGGTGTTAGGGAGGCAGCTTCAAAAAGCCACGCTCAGATAATGTAGCCATGCAACACTTGAATCAGAAAATAAGTGCATGCAAGTGAAACAGCTGCGGGCTCGTTGGAACTGCAGAATCTCAGATGCTACTGCAGACACAGGTTGGGATTTAGATGTGTATCAGCATTTAAGGCTGTGCAGAACCTCTGTGTGGAGGGCAGAGCTCTACCACTGAACTGAGACCCTCTACAAACACCTAATTCTTGGGTAGCTTTCTGGTGTCCCGAAACCATGATGAGGTCCCCAAAAAAGCAGCTGACAAGAGCAGTGACCACAAAGTGTATGTGCACGGAATGTATTGTTATATGGACAGCTCCTTCCCTGCCCTGACAGTAGATCGGACACCAAGTTTCCCTCCGGCAGAGATGCACGTCAACATGATGTTCCACCTAAATAAAATGGCCTTCCTGTCTCTGAAAAACTATTATGTCTTCATCCGTTGAAGTCTTTTCTTCCTCCAGATAAACAGCCCATTACACTCAATTGTTTCATGAGGACATCTCTGGTGTTTTAATGGCTCCCCGATAGCGTGACTGTCCAAATGAGACACATTGCTCTGGGTCTGACCGTAGCAAGCCGTGTGAGATGGTTTCTCTCTCGGGAAAGACAGTCACTCTGATAGCCTGAAACGGCTTGAGCCTCTTTACACTAAATTGTGCTGATGTTTCTATTCTCTGAAGGCTCAGGGGCCATCTTACTGGTGTTTGGTCTATTCCAAAATAATCTTGGACCCAAATGTGCTGAATAGAACATCCTAGGTGAACAGTTTCTGTGTTTCAAAAAGAGAGAGAGAGAGAGAGAGAGAGAGAGAGAGAGAGAGAGAGAGAGAGAGAAGGTGCTCATTGGTTTTCAGGTCATAGAATTCTTAGTTTTTAAAACCTGTTTAAAAGTTCACCTCAACCATCTCATTCCACAAATGAGAAACTGGGAACTAGAAAAAAAATTTTTTTTTATTTCCCCAAAGCCCCACATTGTTTAATTAGTAAAGCCATATTGGGATGAAGTCTGCCTTTCTTTAATATTTATTTCCATTGCACCTTTATTCTTATTTTGACATTTATGACATCAAAAAAGCTAAGTGAAAAAGTAAACATTGCAATAAACCAGGATATGTTTCCAAATAGCCAGGTGTTTGGCACTCAGTCACCAAAGCTGACATTCTCCTGATTTTCAGCTGTGTTGTAACTATTTGATACAAGTTACATGGCCCATTTTAGCAATCCTTTGGCTGACAGTGGAAGAAGGTCCGACCTGAAATGTGCTGTAAAAGTAGAGTGGACTGGCTTGAAGACTTATATTATTTCTCATCCTAATGGTGTTCACATTGTCTTCTGTGCACAGACTAGATGGAATATTTGAGTGAAATAGTTTGACAGGTTCTTGGCATTATTCTTAGTTCCCCAAATGTACTCAACCAGGTCCTTAAATGTGAGAAACTGAAACAAGCTCCACCTCAGACGGCAGCTGAGAACTCACTTTAAAATCATATTCAAGCAATAACAAGCAGGAGAAATTGGCACAGTTTGAAAAGTAACCTTTTTTTTTTTTTTACCATCATCATAGGAACTGACTCTTAAGGATGCTCCGTGGGAGTTGGGGGTAGTGGTGGCACATCTGGACACTCAGGGACTAAAGCAGGGTATCAGGATTTCAAGGTCATCTTTGGCTATGTATCAATTTCAAGGGCAGCCTGAGCCATATGAGACTTACCCCACTCCAGAAAAAAAAAACCATCTTGACCAACGGCAGTGACATTTGATTAGAAAGAAGTCAGGGATGCAACATTAAAACATCACCTGCAGGTTTAGAAAGAACGGATGCTAACGTTTGAATGACTGAACGAAGGAAGAAGCATCAGAACTAAGCCATAAAAATCGGTATCAGGAGGAATCCTGTGGGTATCTGAGCTCTGGGCCTGGTGCCCCATGAGATTCATGCCAAAATCACTGCAGTTTAATCACAAGAAACTCTGGCAAACTGAAGCAAATGAAGTTCTATAAAAATAATCAGACTTTGTGTTTCTGAAATGCAAAGTCATAAAAGGAAAAGCAGAGAAGTCGAGGCAAGTTAAAAGGACACTAGAGAGATGAGACAAATAAACGCCATATATGGTCCTCAAGTGGATCTTGGATGAATAACGACAGTTGCTAAGGATACAGCTGGTGGACATGTTAGTGAAATTGGAACACAGACCAGAGGTCAAGAGTGTTTGTGGGTGTTAAATTTCTCAGGTCGGAGAACCCGTGCAGGAGCATAAAACGATGTCATTGTTCCTAAGTGACCCTAAGCGAATGCATTGGGCCACACAGCAAGCAAATAAATAAGTGAATGAATAAATAATAAGACATGAAGTTAGGTTGGGAAGAGGAAGGAGACCAACGGGAGTGGGGAAAGGACAAGACAGAGTAGCGGGGTGGATATATGACCAAATACATGATGTGCATGTCTGAAACTGTCATGTGAAACTCATGTATGACATGTGATTTAAAAAAATACTTCAAAAAGAGTTTGAGTCTTCATAAAGTATGCATGCTGCCATATGAAAGGGTAAGAAAGGGTGTGGCATGTGTAAGCTCCCCTTGTTTGAATTGCAAATGGTAGTAAAATGTATGAGCCGCCGAGAGAGGGCATATGGGAAAAGAGAAAAGAGATCACAAGTAATCAAACAGAGCAAAAATTATTATAAAAAGAAAAGTTGGTGAGTCTGAGAAAAAGACATTCAGGGGTCCTCTGTGCTACTCCATCAATTCTTCTGTAGGCTGGAGAGATGTTTTGAAATAAAGGAGTCTGAGGTTTTTCTTTTGTAATGCAAAAAAAGAAGTACATTGGGGGTACTAACAGACTCCTGGAATTAAACTAAGGCTGACAGGACTAGGTAAGAGGGCCAGGCCAAACCAGATGCAAGTAGGCTGACGTGAGCGCCTGTGCAGTCTGCAGCCCAGAGCTCCTTTCTGCTGGCACCAATGTGAGTGAGTGCTGCACTGGCCTCCACACTATCTCTGTACACAGAAGCCTGGCTGCAAAGCTTCAGCACTGCCCCCTCAGCACCAGCATGGACCCTGTACTGTGTGGCAGCTTCTGCGTAGTCAAACTCCAGGGAGAGACTGAGAGGTAGGAGGCGGGGCACAGCGGCAACCTGATGCCTGCCATGAAAAATGCCTTATCCACTTTGTTTCGAGACTCAGAAAAACCAATGTGAAAAACAGTCTGGGTTCCAGAAAGTACTTTGAAAGAATGTCTCCTCTCACATGAAGAGCTATCTTGAGGATAAGATGAACACCCGGCTCTCTGCTAACTTAACTGCCCTCCAGTCAGTCTTGTGTGGTAAGAGTTAAAAGCAAACAGCTCTTTCATGTTCTTACCTGATCCTGCCTCCCTTCTCGCATAACTCTAGGAAAATACGGTACAACTGGGCCATATTGGCATTTTTTCTAAGATTTTATTTATTATGTATACAGTATGATCAGATCACATTATAGATGGCTGTGAGCTATCATGTGGTTGCTGGGAATTGAACTCAGGACCTCTGGAAAAGCAGTCAGTGCTCTTAACCACTGAGCCATCTCTCCAACCCAGGTACTGGCTTTTTAAATCATGTAGCAAAGAAGAAGAAAATGACGCTGCTGTCATTCGTTAACATCTGTCTACTGCCCACTTCTGCTCCTTTTAAGAAATTGGAAAGAACCATGTAAATAAGTCAGTAACTAATCAGAATTAAAATGCATACCATGTACCTTAAAGATAAGGACATCCTTGTCCTCTGTGTGCAGGAATTTAATGGGCAGATGTGGGCGGATTAGAGCGACAAGCTCACCCTGAAGATGATGGTTGTCAGTATGCCCTGAGCACTAGAGTCCTTAAAACTGATACAAAGTGTCTTGTGTGAGTTGTTAGGGAGATTTATGTAAGACCAGAAAGAGCGTTCTTACGCCTGGGGAAAGATTTAATTAAAGTGGAATCTAAAGGAGCGGTGTCCTCAGAGCGCATGCTTACAGCTTCATCAGGTCACAAAGGAGGACACAGAAGGGCTCAGACAATCTCACTATAGAAGCAAGGGTGGTCTTGAACTCCTGGTCCTCCTGCCTCCACTGCCCAAGTGCCTAGCTTATAGACATGCACCGCCATTTGGTTTATTCCATGCTGGGGGCCTGGATCGAACCCAGGACCTCATCCTTACTAGAGAAACTCCCTGGCGACTGAGCTACAGTTTCAGAAGCCCCAGTGGATTTAGAGGCATGCGTCACACATCTCCTTTATATCAGGGAAGGGTCTTAGGGTCACTAATGCTATTAGGAAACACATGACCAAACGCAAGTTGGGGAGGAAATGCTTTATTTGGCTTACACTTTTTGTACATCTTAGTCCATCATTGACAAAAATCAGGATGGGAACCCAAACAAAGCAGGAACCTGGAGGCAGGAGCTGATACAGAGACCGTGGAGGAGTGCTGCTTACTGGCTTGTTCCTCATGGCTTGCTCAGCCTGTTCTCTTACAAATCCTAGGACTACCAGCCCCAGGGTGGCCCACCAACAATGAGTCATAGCCCCCAGTCACTAATTAGCCAGTCATTAATAGTCATTAATTAAGAAAATGCCCTGCAGGCTTGCCTACAGCCCAATCTTAAGGTAGAGTTTTCTCATTTGAGGCTCTCTCTGAGGAATCTAGCTTGTGTCAAGTTGACTTAACACTGCCCAGAACAGAGGTAACAAAAAAGGACTTCCATCCAAGGGCCAATAGCCCCAAACTTCAGTACATAGTACCAATGACCTTATTGCCAACACTCCTGTCCTCATCTTCTGTGGTATGCACGCACGCACACGCGCACACACACACACACACACACACACACACACACACACCCCTACCTCAACCACTTCAGTAGATGAGATCTTTTTAAGGCAAAGGCTTACCACATAGTATTTCCTCAGTGGATGCTGACTTCAGAGTCTTCGTCGACCTTTCAGAGCTTTCCTGTCCATCACATGTGGAAGGAGGGATGCAGTGGTACCTTCTACTCTAGGCTGTTCACTGTGGCAGCCATTGCTGCCCTTCCCACAGAGTTCTGGATTCTTCTCCTTCCTCCATCCACACTGTTTGTTCATCTTTACCATTTCCCTTGTGCTGTCTCTCGGCGAGTGTCACTCTTTCACGTGTCGACACCCTTGCCTCACTAAGCAAAATCAAGGATGTCCTCTTCCATGTCTGCTCCCTCCTTCTAACCACCTCACTCATCTGATAATTAGCATACAATTTTAAGCATTTTGAGCCTCTCCAACTGCTCTAAGCCTGGCTTTAGCAGTGACAATATTCAGTATTTCTTGACATCCTTAGACACTAGTGGCGCAAGTGCATATTACTCCTGAAGCATGTTGAATGGGTGGATGAGCTGAGAAACGGACGGAAGGAATGAAGGAAGGACGGCAAGAAGGCTGGCCCATAATAGTCCTCTATTACGGACCCCAGAGTGCAGTCAGAATGGCCTTCCGAATTCCAAGATCCACACAACTCCAAGAAGGGTCTGGTCTATTCCCCCGAGTTCCAGGAGCAAATGCATATCAAGTGAAGTTTCCACACACTTGAAAAGGAATCAATTACGGAGGAACCTTGTAATTAGATTGGCCCTGTAATTAACCAACACTCGCTGTCAAAGCAGTCTGCACAGTTTAATGGTTGAACCTCTCTCGAGCCTCAGGACAGACTGGCGTTCCAGATTTAGAAGTGCAATAGATCCTTCTAATGGCTCCCGGCGCTATCTCTAAGCAGCCATAGTTTTGTGGGATTACACTCCGTCACTCTAAGTTTCTAGACACTTCCTCCCTGACTCAGCTAGTAGTTAGTAATTATTTGGATGGAAAGTTTCTGTCCCACGGACAGTATATGTATGCATGGCCAGTGGAGATTGTCCCTGCTCACTACTAACCATGTCCTGGAAAATAAATCCTAAACATATCCTAAGGTCAAGATACTCAGTATTTCTATAAAATCAAGGATTAAATCCTCCTTGTCCCCCAGAGAATGAGCTGTGGGTTCCAATCTTGGGAGACTTCTCTTTTTCAGCCTGAGAGTGCCATAGACCCGTTGCCACAAAGCTGTCCATCTCCACTGTAGATTCTCAGCTGTGACAAAATTCTGCTATCTCTGCAACAACAGTCACTTTTTGAAAGAGTCCCACACAATGTCAGCATTAGAGCCTGGCAGAGGGGAGAGGTATTCAATCGCTGCAGGGCTGAAGAGCACACACAGCAAGCAGGCAGGGTCTGACTTCTTCACTAAGAGCTGAGGTGACCAAACCTGAGTCTTCGGAATTTTGTTCTATGGCCGGAGATGTTGTAACAAAGTCGGGCCCCTTTTCCATGTCGGGACTTCAGCCACTACAAAGTGACTCAACTCAGGAGCACAAAGGATTTTGCAAGTTTCCTGGAATGCTGCGATAGTCATGGAGGGTGGAAATCCAAGATGCATTTTTTTCTACCATTTATTCAAAGGCAGATGCCAAATCCATAAAGCTTTTCAGTTCGCTGACTTCCAGAACGCCTAGTGCTTTCCCTTGGAGGGTGGAATCTTTGTACTTCTGTATTATTACTTACTTATCTGCCATAAAGGGTTACATATATACTTACATTTAGTGCTAAAATACGGTCTTTTGTGTAGACAAACTGCACTTTATTTACCTGTTCTTTGTTCATGGGTAGACACTGAAGTGCACGCAGCTCTGTGTTGCGTTCCCTGGGAATCTTGGGTAGAAAATCTCTATGGAGGGTCCTTAGAAGACAGGCCCACTGTGTGACCTAGCTCTACCACTCCTGGGTGGTATTGGTATTTGGACACCTTTGCCGGCAACAGAGTGCACTTGCTTGGGAGCAGATAGTCCCTTGCAAAACTTCCTTTGTTTTCTGAAGAAATTGTCCTCTCTCCTCCCGCCCCTCTCTCTCTCATAGAAAAAAAAATACTCTGACCAAAAGCAATTTAATGGAGGATGGATTTATTTCATCCCACACTTCAAGGCTACAGCAAGGAAGTCATGAAAACAGGAGCTTGAAGCAAATGCTCACATCCCATCCACAGTTAGAAAGAAGAGAGTAGTAAATGCTTGCTCGCTAGTGATCTGATCCACTCCTCTATTTTATATATGCTAGGATCTCACCCAGAAAATGGGTGACCTAGCTCTATGTGGCCTCCCACGTATATTAACCAAATCAAGATACTCTCTTAGTGACGTTCTCAGATACAAGCCTTAACCTAAACGATCCCTCACGGGTGTGCCTGGAGGCTTGCCTCCTCAGTAATTCTAGATGCTGTCAGTTGCCAATCAACACCAACTAGAGAGTCAACTCCCGTAGCAGGCTTGGGTGACCATATAATATTAATGCTATGATTTAACCAAAACTCTGAGACTCTGATTTCTGTTGCTCATTCATATATATATGAGAGTCTGGGGTTGTATGCATCCGCTAAGCCAAAATATCCCTCATCCCTAAATCCTAATATATAATTTGTCATTTATTCTTTTTATATATAATATTTTATAATAATGTCATGGTTGTGTGAGCTTTCTGTTGCTGTAGTAAAATACCTGAGATAATCAACCTACAAGGATGAAGTGTTGATTTGGGATCCTAGGTATGAAAGCTTTAATTCATAGTTTGAAACCCATTGCTTTGGGCTCTGTAAGAGGCATTACTTCCTGATGGGGGTGTGGATCAGAACAGACCCACTCAGCTCAAGGCCAGTGCACAAAACAGGAAGGAGGCCAGGGTTCCACAGTCCCCTTGGAGAGGACGCTGATGACTTAATTCCTTTTATCAAGCCCCAACATGTTTTTTAATACAATTTTACATATCTCTATGTGTAGGGGTGTATTTGTCTGTACATCTGTCTGTCTATTGTCTGTCATTTGTCCATGTAAATGCAGTGTCTCCAGAGGCCAGAAGAGGCTGTCAGATCCCCTGGGACTAGAGTTCCAGGTGGTTAGGTGGGAGCCCCTGAGAGGAGTGATGGGAACGAAGCTCCTCTACAGAAGCACCCAGTGCTCCTGTCTCGCCATCTTCTCAGCCCCCAAAGCCCCATCGCTCACAGCTCCCATGACTTCACCAGCACTGCCAAGACTTTACCAAATGCTTCACACCCGAGTGTTTTATCCCCTGACAAACTTGTCCTAAATGCCTGACCTCACTGCTAAAAATTACCCATTACTATTTGAAGGAGTTCTCTACATTTTCTATGCACTTAAACACCTTTAGGAAGGAATACAGGAAGTGCCAGGACCATGGGAAGTGGTCACCTCTAATGGGCAGGTACAAGATTGTCATGGAGGAAACGTATAGCCCAGACCTCAGCTATCTCAGTTCAAATTCAGTTCCATTGACAATGAAACCACTGTTCCCTAAGTTATTCAAATTAATTTAAAAGTTCCAATTAGTCTAGAAATGTAATGTCCAATAATTCACATTATAAAATTAGATGTAATACTATTAACACTAGCCCTATGTAAAGTAAAAGTTATCAAAATAAAGAGTGTAGACAGTTTTCTCATAGCCAATTCTGTTACAATTAATACTTATAAATAAATCTCTATCATAATCTGGTCTAATCATGCCCTGATTTCAAAATCAGTAGGTGATTAAATTTCCATGTTCTATTTTGTGTTAAAGAACACTTGCTTCGGTTTTCCATATAAAAAGCCGAACACTTTGCACTGTGGAGAATCTGCAAAAAGTTACAATTTTTGTACTACACACAGTTGTTTTAATACATGTTTAAATGGATAAGCTCATAGGGTGAAAGCAGGAGGGATGGAGGAACAGGAGGATATAAGTGATGGGATAACAATTGAGATGTAATCTGAATAAATTAATATAAAACAAAATAAAATAAATGGATAAGCTCTTTGCAGATAAAGAAACATAGTTAGCCTGCTACAACCTAAATATCTATCTATCTGAGGACAGAAATTCCTTAGCTAACTACCAGTATCTGTATCAACCACTGCCACTTGCTTCAAGTTCAAATATGCATCTGTTAGCAACACCACAGAGCTGGCAGCTCCCCCTATCCTGAATTGTGTGGTAGCACCATTGTTCCCTCAGGGACCTGAGAGCTGGTCTTTCCTGTTTGCTGCACTCCAACGTCTAATCTAAACACAGTCTTCCTTTGACCCCAGCACTTCTGCCCCAGCGTTTCTCCTACCTCACTGCCACCACTTAGACTATTCGAGACTTATCAGCTTTACCTAAGAAGTCTAAAGATGGGCTCTAAATCCGTTCCTTTGCAACCTAGGATGAGCAAATGTATGTATTTATATCCTCTTTGTTCTAGTGTTAATTGGCTCAAACTGCCCTTCTGTTCAAGTCCTTTCATGGTACACCTCCTCTATAGCAACCTTCACAGGTGTGCGTTTCCAGGATTATCTTAGAATCCTGGATAAAAGTGCAGACTCCAGGCCCTAGCACAGTCTTATTGAACCAAAGCCCTAAAGACAGGGCTGGAAAAGCTGCAGTAGCACTCTGAAGGTGAGCTTAGGGTAGCACAGAGATGCTGGCGTCCTGTTCTAGCATCCACGATGTTCCCACGTGCATTGTATGCACTACTGAATTTTATGCCCTCCTCTAAACTGGGTCTGGGCTTGCACACCTCTGGCCTTTCCTAGTGGTGTTCTCAGTGACTGGAATGGTCCTTCTACTCCCTGTGAATCCTCAATTACCCCTTAACATCCATCTAGACCTGGTTTTTCCATCGTGAGTCTTCAGAGCCTCTGGCTCTAGTGACACACCCTCCTCCACGCTCATGACACCCCAACCCTGGCTGGACCTCTGCCACAGGCCCATCACCTTGCTGTCCCATGGAGCGGTTTTCCTTTGGCTATGTGTTCTAACTCCAGGGCTTAGCACAGAATCTGCCTCTCCTACCTACTGGGACTTCATTTCACAGACCTTCCAAGTATTCTTTGAACCAGAAATAGTAACTAGATATCTCCCTGCTCTATATCTGTGTGTGTGTAATGTACTTCCCTGTATAACTCTTATAGAGATAATTCAAAAATCAGACATGCTAAGAGATGAATAATAACTAATATTAAAATAGAATGGTAATAAAACTATAACAAAAGCTTTGTGAATGCAATCGCTGTGTTCTTATATTCTGCTCACCCATCTTCTCATGATGACCCCAGCGATGCGGTGCCTCCATGGGAATAGACGCTGGCATTTATGACATGTCAACCCTGTGACACTGTGCTTGGTGACTAAGTGGGGCATAGCATACACAGTATGGATGTGCTAGACAGACAAATGGATGATTCACATGTTGGTCGGACAGAAGCAGATGGTATCAGATTTCATCATGCTACTCAAATGAATGGCCATTCAAAATGAGTGCACCGTCTGTTTCTAGAATTTTCCATTTAAGCCATTGTTGACAATGGGTAACTGAAACTGAGGAAAGCAAAATTGCAGATAAGGAGAGCTTTTGTACATGCTGGATTAAATTATTAACTGTGGAACTAATTCATCTTATAATGAGCCTTTATTAATCTCCTTGGTTTGATTCAAACTCATAAAGATTCCCATAGACAAAAGTGAATCAAGCATTTTATCTGGGATCTTTGAAGACATAATTAAATGATTATACAAAAAAAAAACAAGCTACACCTTTTAAAACTAAGTATTCCCTTTTAAAAAAAATCTAGTCAGATTCTTATTTGATTGAAAGAAATGGCAGGTGCGTGTAAACCCAAACATTCCTGTTTGGCATCAGGAGGAAAAGCTGGTTCCCAGGCCTAGTGAGGGCACCCACCATGCGGGAAACCACAGTTGGCCATGAGTCCTGGTTTTCCCATCCACAAACAAGTAAACATAATGTCACTCTCTCAATACTGTAATCCATGTGTTCCAAACAAAATTTTGATGAGTGAGCATTTAAGGTACTATTTAATATAAAGAAGGGCTGTTTTATTCCGTGATGCCCAGCATTTATCCTATACATACGACAGAGAGAGCTGGATTTCTGTAGTGGGAAACTATTGATTCCCCTTTACCATAGCATTAAACCAATAGTGTATCTGCTCTGCTCTTCTCTATCAGCTATTCTGTTTTGCTGAGTTTGGATTTTTTTCTATCTGCTAATTGCAAGATTTTATTATCAAGTACACTGTGAGAGTCTTGGCATCCTTTGGCACTAAGACGATCTTCAACCCTTGCTGTCTTTTGGACATATGGAGAAGTCACAGGTTAATACCTCCCCCACTGGTGTGACCTTGAGCGTACATCTTCAGTCCCCTAGCGCTTCATGCTGGAGAATGGACGTGTGTGAGCAGGCACTCCACAAACGCCAAAGAATCTGTGACTGCTGACAGCGGGAGTATGGATTTGCTGAGGCTCTCACTACTGTGCTGCCAGTGTAGGAACACCCCTACACCACTGAGACTGACCACCAGTCAGTAAGCAATGCTCACGAGAAAATAGACAGCACCACTTCCCGTGGTTCAAAATTCAGATTCAAATGATAATGCAAACTATACCCTCAAACTAGCCAGACAAGTTACTTGTCTTAACACATCTTTACATTCCCTCATCTCCAATGTCCCTAGGAAACTGACATTCTTGCAAACAGCTGTATCAGAGGAGGTCTAGGGACAGCCTTCCTTGGGAAAATACAATGGAGGAAACCGAGAGGGGGAAACTAGAACTTTATGTGGTGCCTCCAACCTAAGCCACTGGCGTTGCCTGATTGAAAATGTAACGAGACACCCTCCGGTGGCAGAGAACAGTCGCTAGAACTCTAACAAGAGGCAGGACCCTTTGTTGAGAGCGCGATAGTTTTGCATCTCAAGGCTTTTGGATAACTTTGACTTGTGAGGAAACAGAAAAGGCTGGTCACGAGGGAAGAATCTGTGCATCTCTTCCGGCAGCGTTTACATAAGCGTGGTTATGAGCTATGCAAATACAGAAAGCCCCAGAGACTTCGGGTCCAATTTACTGACTTTATTACAATTGTAACCTTCCAGAGCCGGAGTGACCTCTGCGGTCCATACCCAGCCCCTTTCACAGCCTCGGATGCTTTCTTTCCCACACAGCGTGGAACCTGCCGCTGGGTGTGGAGCCCATCGCCACCACATCTTCCCTCTCTCTTCCCATTATTGTCTGCACGAGGTCAGAATAGACTCAGTAGACAGAGCTGAAAGACATGGATGTCTGGCTGCACTTTAGGGTGAGAGCGGTGGCTTATGCTGATCTCTGTGTCTCCGAAGATGCCTCTAACACTGTGGTCCTAAAATCTAGCCCTGTTTTTCCTGATTAGCAACAAGACAGACAACAACATGAGGAAAAGCTTCAGAGAACTGTCCAAGAGGCTGTGGGGGAGCCCTTTGAGGAAGATAGCAACTGGATGTCCCAGACATCCAGGCAGGCAGCTCCTAGGGAGCTGTCCAAATGCTGCACCTCTTGCTTCCTGTGAGTCTTTCTGCCGCTTTTCCCAGCAACCACTGCTCCTGTGTGAGAGAGAGAACAAGGTCCCCAGCCAGCCAGCCGGGCCAAGCACATCTCTGACAACAGACCACACAAAAGGAAGTTCTAGAGGTGACCGACCACCCGGCCACAGATGTCGGCACTGTCTCTAAATGAACCAGGGACTACATCAGTGCCGTGGAAAGGAGGCCCATCCTTGGTAATTATCAGATACAGCCGAGCAGTGGTGAAGCAGGCCTGGCCTCCTTGTGCTACCTTCAGCTATGTTTAAGACTGTGCTTAGGTGAGCTACAAAGTGGCAAGAATGGCTCCAACCCATTCAGTGTAAAAGTAACCCACCAAGTCAGGGAGAATTGCAACGGTAAGAGTAACTAACATAGAACATACATGCAGGCATGCAGTGCCTGTTCTGCTTTACTTGTGTGAGGTTCAAGTGCAGAGGTGAGGGCTTGTACACCTGCCTTGACAGGGGAGCGACATCCTAGAGTAATATATATGTCCCATGCAGAGCCTCACACAAGATATAGCCATAATAAATATGAATCGCTGAAATCCAATTTACTTCCTGGCCACACTCCCAGGAAGGCTTGTCTGATTTCCA
Organism: Acomys minous; assembly: GCF_964271855.1. Lineage (NCBI taxonomy): Eukaryota > Metazoa > Chordata > Mammalia > Rodentia > Muridae > Acomys > Acomys minous. The sequence goes on along the minus strand of NC_140499.1, from coordinate 12,838,570 downwards.
AACTGTGGGTGCTGAAATAAAACCTGCTGCAGGCAGAAGGACTACATCTCCCAAGATCTATGGCTCCCACTCATCTGGTCCCCATGCTTCCTTCTAACTGCCTAAAATACTGAGTCCTGACCCCTTTCTGTGACCCGGAACTGTTTCTTGGTAACACTGTATCGTGCTTCTGTTATAAAAGTAAATATTCATTCATTTATTCACTGACATGTTTTCAAGCATCTTCTCTTTTTAGGGAAACCAAGGTTTATAACAATCCCCCTCATTAGGGAGCTAATATTTCAGTTGATGAGATACAAGCAAACCTATCTAAGACTTATTTAAATAAAATAGGGCTTCAACTTAAGAATATTTTAGAAAACAACATGAGTGAGTGGAATATATGGAAAATAAGCATTTGAAGCTTCTCTCTCCATTGCTGTGACTTTTGGAGAAACAGCACTCCGTCTGAGGGTAAATTAGCAAGCCGTCCCCCACTGGTGTAAATTAAGCACTGCAATCACCCCAGCTGAGCAGAACACGTTGAAAGTTTCCCTTTGTTGAAGACATAGCTTTCTCGTGTCACTCAAACTGACCCCAGCAGCTCTGGGGCAGGTTTCAGGGATGCGTGAGTAATTAGCAACTTCTGCACACAGCTGAGCTTGACACAGCAATCCGTGCTCTCTTCTGTTCCCAGCGTTCCTCCATAGTCTAGGTGTTAGGTGAAGAAAGCACTTCTATCCCAAAGCAGCTGGAAAGTAACACCAAGGCATTTCCTTCTGGAGATGGGCGCACGGCCATTTCAACCAATTTATCAGTCAGAAACTACAGTGGGGAGATGATCTTCTGATTCCCTTTCCTACACACACACACACACACACACACACACACACACACACACACACACACAACTCAATATACAGGTCTTTTTCTGTTCACCATGACACAGCAATTTACCCAGGAGAGAAAATTCTGAATAGATGTTAGTCTAGTATGAAATGTAATTATGAAATGTAACTTCATGGGCAAGTGGGACCCATGAATGAGTATTTTTCTTTTAGAAGATTAGATCTAAAGTCTCTTAGGTGTTTGGCTCCATGAGTCAGCAGTTTTCAGTCCTTCTGAGCTTCTCTGGAATTAAGTGATTTTATTAATGAAGCAGATGACCCAGATCATAAATGGAAAAAGTACTTCTATTTATAAAAATAATTCAAACTTTGACACAAACAAATTAACAAATAGCAACATTTATGGATAATGCTTTCTGACCAGGAGAGAGATAACCATCAGGCAGTGGTCAGAGTCCCTGGCAGCTCACTGCAGGCACCAGGCGCCACCGCTGGGAGGGGGGAAGGTCAGGCTGGGTATTTACTGAGAGCATCATTATCTCTGGAGTTAACCCTGGCTGTGACTGCTCTGCTCATGTAGCCATGTGATGGAGCACCAGGCACAGTCAAAGCAAGGGATACGTGGTCCAGGTTAGGACCTTGTGAGTACGGTCTGCTTCCCAAAGATAGGAGGAGAGTTGAAAATGTTCACAGTAGACTGAGAGGATGGGGGAGGGCAAGGCAGGCCAGGGGAGGGCAGGCCAGGACAGGGCAGGAAAGGACAGGCCAGGAGAGGCAGGGGAGGGGAGGGCAGGGCAGGGCAGGGGAAGGCAGGAGAGGGCAAGGCAGGAGAGGACAGGGCAGGGCAGGAGAGGGAGACTATATAGATGCATTTATAGTGCTGAGCCACTGCCTGGTTCATAGGAAGTTAAGTAGCAGAGGTAGCAGTCAACATTTACATAAAACTGTAAATGCTGTGACATAAGCCCAGATCTCTGGGCTCAGACCTAGTCGTTACTAGAACATTAGAATATGATTCAGAGGTTCAGATCCACAGCAAGATGATGGGGTGTAGCACGGAGCTGGTGGGGTGTTACTAGCACTCACATTCTTGATTCCTATGGAGAGGAATTTTCCTCAGGTCAGTCTCAGCATTTGTTTTTACCTACATCCTCTTTAATCACTATTTTCCTGTGTCTGTAAATTTGAGCCCAAACACTCTGTACCTTTCTGTAATTCTCATGTTCATCTTTTATTTCTTCCTGTTCTTTTGTTTTTTAATACACTGAGTACTGATGTGTCAAAAGTCCAGAAACTCAGCTTCAAGTATTTTCCATCCTTGCCTACCATCCTTCTGACCTGGACTTTCTACAGCCCGGTTTCCTCACAGGGTGGTCTAAAGGCTTTGGCAACACAGAAATTCTAGAACACTCAGAGACAGGTCCCCAGCCATCAACAACAGAACGATCTTTTGTTTTGTTTCTATTTTAACTCTCTCTCCCTCTCTCTCCCTCTCTCTCTCTCTCTCTCTCTCTCTCTCTCTCTCTCTCTTCTGTGTGTGTGTCTGTGAGAGACAGAAACAGAGACAGACACAGACTGAGAGAGAGAGAGAGACAGAGAGAGACAGAGAAAGAGACAGAGAGAGAGCCCCAAGATCTGGAGGTACCTGCAGTTGTGAGCTTTCCAACATGGGTGCTGGGAGTTGAACTTTGGTCCTCTGTATGAAGCACTCTTAACCCCTGAGCCATTTCTTTAGCTCCAATGGTTTGGGTTTTTAAGAATATGGGATGTGACCACTTAAATAACATACTTATGTGAGACAGGACAACAGTGGGAGTGCCTCTGACATGAGTGCAGACCTCAGTCAGAAATGGTTTTTCCTTCTGTTAAACTGAAAACATGATATTAAAATCCATTCACATGCATAACATATCATTTTGGAGAAAACAGGTGTTTTATCTATTATTTTTAATATACAGTAGCTTTTCTCCTAACTTGAAGACGTGGGACTTGAACATGGGGAAAGCCAGCCTGAGTCCACTGGTTGTTTTCACTATTAAATGCACATATCCAAAGCATTTACTTACTGGCAGAGAAAAGCAGCCACAGATAAGTGAGTGGGATGGTCGTGGCCTCCATGGGTGACGGAGCCAGCCCTGCTCTCAGTGAGCAGCTCTGAGGCTCTCCTAGGGCCCATCTACCCTGAATCATCTTTCTCCTTCTCCTAGCCCTTTTTACAAGCGTGGTTTTAGAACCCTGTTGCCGCTCTGATTCCTTCCTTGAAAGGATCATAGCATGTTTGTACTTACATTCAGCATTGGTACAAAAACAATTTTAAAATAATGGAGCTACAGGCCACATGTTTGCACATGACAGCTGATGGGGGCCCGCAGGGCTGCGTAAACGGAAAGACTCTAGTGAAGTACCTGCAATTGCAAAATTGCAATCTCTGGATGTGTGTGTGTGTGTGTGTGTGTGTGTGTGTGTGTGTGTGTGTGTGTGTTCGTGTGTGTGCTCGTGAATGAGAGCTTTTACTCACTAATAGAAGAATAACAAGTTGCGTGGAATTTGTCTCAGCCACTGTTTTTAGTAACAACATAATGAAATACTGTTCATGTTTCTTATATATTTCCAATTTCTGCCTGACTTAAGATCTCAGCTTTTGGTTAAGACTACTTCTTGTCTTGTTTTATTTGCTTAAAAACACATTTAAGTTTTAGGTTTGCTTTAAACTGTAACCCTGGAGCTTATTCGTAAAGTTTAATTAGGACCATAGCCTGCTGGCCTGCAGTGTGGGGAGCTGCTCCACACTCTTCTTCGCCTGCTCTTGGTACCAAAGTCTGAGCACTGGGCAGGAGTCATTAACTGAAGCGCTGAACAGGCTGGTTTCTTCCTCAAACATGGCTTCCTCAGTCACGGCGCAAGAAGCATAGAGAAAGTTGTTTGCTTTCTCCCTGCCCTCAGTCTCCCCAGGGCCTCAGCTTACACACACTCGCATGTCCTCTCACCAGGGTGCAGAGACCTCCTCAGCAGTCCATAGGAGCAGCTCCCACAGTGCACATGCACACCTGCTCAACACAATTTAAAATGCTTTCTGGTGGATTTTTTTTTTTTTTTGGACCAATAAAATCAGAAAGGAATTTTAAAATTACACACAGTACAGTTGTTGGTTGTTTCAAGTTGTTTTGCCTCTGGCAACTCCTGTAGGGCTATGAACACCCTCAGGGAACCATGAGATACAAATAATGTTTTATTTATGTTTAAAAATAATAGCTACAATTCTACTGGCTGCTTGCTCTGATTCAGTGCCATCACACACTTTATTGACCACAGGTTCTCTCTGTGCCTAAAGCAAGCTCTGCTTGAAGACACCACACTGAGTCAAAATTAATGGAGCTTTTAGTCCTAAGCATCCCAAATATTATGGAAAAGAAGTGTTCAAGTGAAAATTTAAATGTTGAGACGCTGACTTAAGGAATTTTATTTTCACGAAAGTGTATACGTGTTAAGCATGGTTTGTTTATGCATTGTTGCATACATGTGATCCTATGAAGAATTAAATATACACACTCAAGGACATAGTGTGACACCACACAGACACACACCCACACATACCACACAATGTAAGTATGTCATTTAAGGCCTTAACATCAGCAAATGTATCATGACAAAGTATCAAGGCATGTTTTTTTAAACAAATTTTTCATTGTTTTATATGTATATAAAGTAATTCATACATCTTTGATTTATAAAAACGAACAACAATTTGCATGATAGAACAGAACTCTTAATCCTTAGAAGTTTTTGAATTCGTTTTGTTTTGATGCTGTTATTGCTGTTTTACTAGAGATTGCTGACAGTTAAAAGGAAGCACCCTTTGTAACATAAGTGTGCATAGCACTCTCTTAACCCTACGGGAAGGATACTTGAGCTGTGAATGGGACCCGGCAAGTCTGTTTTACAAAATAACTCTGCATCTTGAAAGAACTGTTTGGTCATATGAACTTGGGAAGAATGCACTAAAATAGAAGCATCTCTGTGTTACAACAGGTGATTTAATTTAGTCCTTTCATATAGATTATACATTCCATATACTGAGGTTTCTTGTGCCCTTGAGTGGTGTATATTCTAGGAAGTAAGAAGCGTTAGTGTGTTTACTTCCTCTTTGTTCCATTCATTTGTCAAGTGTCTTATATCGTGGCACTGTTAAATAAAGTATCTTAGGCACAAGGAATGAACAGTCAGCGACGTTTGTGGTGCTTACGTTGTTTATCCTTGATGAGAGACCCAGCTTCCGTCACATAAGTCTAAAGATGGAATCACACTGAAATTGCATTGACTCCAAGATGAAGCCCAACAGCATGCAGTTCTTTCTCCTTTTGTATTTCTACCAAATGCCTCCATTATTAGTTTATAGCGATAAAAGCTAAGGCAATAACACAACAACACCCTAGTTAATTGAATTTTGTTTTATGTTAGTGCCCTGGTAACTTTAAGCAGATCGTCAACACATAGATAAGGCAAAATTCTCCAACCGTAAGATTTACAGATGGACTAAATTAGGAGCCCTTTTCTTCCTCACTCATCTCAGAGCAGTCTTAAGCCTAATGGAGATTGTATTGCTCCTGTGTGGCAGCTCCTCACCAGGCCTGGGTCAGATGGGATTATACTGATAAAGCCTTTCAAGGATTAAGTTGTGGCTCCATGATCCCCTCCCACAGACAAATTGCCAGAAGAAGATAAGAGGAGGAAATAAAATTAAGGGCAGGATTGTTTTCTTTCTGGAAGGATATAGCTGCCAAGTTAGAAATGGAATTTTATGGCTTCTTCTGAGACAGATGAAGCCGGCTCCTCGCCATTCTTGCCATCCTAAGTTCAGTCCAGTTGCTTTCTGCAGCAGGAAAAAAAATCTCTTTTCTTTTTCAGTCTCCTAGAAATAGTCCTCTAACTGCAGTCTGTTGTCATGTCTTTGAAAGGGATTTTTAAAAAAGGGGAAGGAAAGAAGGAAGGAAAGAGAGGAGGAGCCAGGGCAAGAAGCAGAGGATCCATTAGTCAGCTGCATCTCGTTTGTTTCCAAGGTCAAATATTTGGTTTCCTCTGACTTAAATGAAGCAACCATCACTATGGCCTGCTCGACAACGGCCATAGTCAGGTTCTACAGAGAAAAAATGGGTCACATGATCCAAGTGCTTAGCAACTTCTGCATGATGGAGTCTCTTGGTAACTAGAAGGAAGTCACGTGCGCGTGTCTCTTCAGGAGGATGATGTCCCTGCTCTCATGCAATGCAGCTTACACTGCCCTTTCAGGTAATTAGTGTAATTTGACACATTGTAAGATAATGATGCCACCTGCTCTGCGTAGCTAAATCACCATTAATTCTTCGAGCCTTTTCTCCTGGCAACAAAACCATGCTAACTCCTAATCCAACTTGATTTTACAAGTTGCATTTCCCAGATAAATTCTAGAATCTCATAATCTTGATTTCAGGAATACACTAGAGTTGACAGCTGGCCTTGCTTTTGGGAAAGATCCCATGGGAAACGTCCCAGGGTATACTAGTTTTCTAAGTCCACAGGGCCGCGATGGAAGGGCACGGGGTCGATGCTGCAGGTTAGCTAGTACCTTGCCGAGCTCTGTGTGAGGTGCTACCATGCGTTTATCTCATTGAAATACGTTCTTGTCTTACAACTAAGTCAGAGGAGGCTCCTGCATTTGAACACGAGTCTTCTGATGACCAACACCTTGCAAACCACCAGTCCTCCGCAGCACTCTTTAATGAGTTAGCTCACCCTGTGAGTGAGCCTAGGAAGTAATGTCAAAAAAGTGAGCGAGGTCTTTGAATGCTTGAACAAATCACATTAATTAATAACCACAATGCTGTGAAGGAAATAGAGGAAAAACCAATTGGAACAGAGGCTATGACAAGGACACAGACAGAGCTGCAGCTAACACTTAGCCTGGAAGCAGTCTGAAGAGCAGCCTGAGGGGAGACAAATCTACAGCTCACCAGGCAGCTGTGGGAGTGGAGAGGAAGCACCTAGCTCCAGCTGACAGAACCAGGAATGGAGGGGAAAACAGGAGGCCTCAGAGCAGGGCCATCCATGGATCTGCCTTCTAGAGCATCCTGCCACAGAGAAAATGCCCCATCTTCCATACTGCGCCCACAGTAGTCCTGGCCACAGGAGGAACCGGACACCTAACATATGGCTAAAGTAAGGGATAAATAGGAGCCCTACAGATATATTTTATTTAAACTAATGCAGGCTAATTATGTAGATCTGTGGGGTGTAGCGTGACATTCCAGGACATGTGTACAGTATGTAGTCATCAGATCCGGGTGACTGGCACATCATTTCATTCAGAGTAAGAAAACGGAGTTTCAGTTTTATTTAATCTGAGTTGACTGGAAAGTAGGCACACGATAACTACAATAATGAACACTGCAGGACTTGGTCAGAGGAGCTGTGAATTTTAACCAAAATATGAAAGCAAACTGCCAGAAAGTTCTAAGCAGGGAAAGGCATAGTTTTCTGAGGTTTAAAAAAAATGATAAAATCTAGCATTTTTCTGTTCTTTTAGAATACATTATCTAAACCCAGTGAGAACCCAGCAAAGTGCCTTCGGCTGAGATCTTCCAGTCCGAATCCCCATCCTTTCTAACTGACTTTCTGTTTTTATTTTAATATTGATGCTGACGTTTGCAAGCCTGTACCACATTCTTTCTGAAAGAATGCCGAGTGTAATTTTATAAACGAGGAGAACCTAGACGCAGTCTCCACCAGTTAATGAGTGGGAGAAAATAGTAAGCCACGTGTCTCATCCGGACATATAATAAGACAAAACCAAACACTGAAGGATGCAAACTCAGAAATGTGATCAGAGAACTGGCTCTGTCCAGTGGACCAATCCGTAAAGAATGTAAATCACCCCCATTCCTGTGGCCAACAGTAAACTTAGTAATGCAGGATAATATATAAAGGTCAAGCATCAATGACCAGGAATAATTATTTTACAGCTGCCCCTTGACTGACTGGAAATAGCAATGATTACAAAACCCTTTGCCTATTAGTGATGTGTTAGCACATGATACAATGAGATTAAACTGTGGCCATTATCTGATGAGTCTGAGGCAAGCAAACAAACCAACCAAAACATCTCACTGTGGAAAATTAACTATTTCACCTCAGTGAAAAGAGCAAGGGAATGGCAACAAAAGAGACCCGTCACTTATAAATGTGATTTGAGCACTTCCTTCACCCTTTCAGTAAGGACTGCATTTCCACACTTAGTTTATGCAAGTGCTGGCCAGCCAGCCCAGTCAACCCAGCACCCAGCCAACACAGCCAACTGAGCTACATCCCCGGTACCTGTTTCTACTTTTTCAAAAAAAAAAGTTTTACTTTCTTTTAAGGTGTGTGTGTGTGTGTGTGTGTGTGTGTGTGTGTGTGTGTGTGTGTGTAGTATGTGTCCTCAGAGGCCAAAAGAGGGAAGCCAGGTCCCCTAGAAACAGAGTAACATGTAATTGACACCTGACATGTGTGTTGGGAACTGGACCCTTGTTGGAGGTTGTTCTGATATATTTTGATGCTAATTAATAAAAAGCCATCCCACCTGGGTAGGGCAGATGAGATGGGTGTGGCTAAGGATCCTGGGCTAGAGAGACAGCGAGGACCCTGGGAAGAAGAAGGACAAGAAGAAAAAGAGAGACCAGAGGAGATGGGAGAAGAAGAAGGCCGCCATGGGCTAGGTGGAAGAAAAGCACATGGCCGGCGTGGATGGAGGATTTGGCCCAGATGAAGAACATTAGCAAGAGTTTGGAATTATGGATTGGAGGTAGCTTGATAGACATTCTTAGAAGCAGATGGCATGGGATTGGGACAGGTATGGGATACCTGCCCCACTATGGGAAGTAGTTTAGAGGATTAATATCTGTCCTGCCCCAGGTTAACTAAGGCTAGTTTAAAATATAACAGGTGTCTATGTCATGATTGATTGCTAGCGGGCTTTACTGTAGGAATAATAATTATAGGCCTGATAGTAAACAATTATTGGGCCCTATTGATAATTTAAAAACAACAGACCCTGGTCATCTGCAAGAACAGCAAATGCTCTTATCCACTGAGCCATCTCACAAGCCATTTTTTTTTTAACTATTCTCCTTCCTGTGGGCCCATGTATACCAGCACTTTTTAAAGAAACAGACTGTTTAATTGTGCAGATTTAAAGCATGCTTTTGCGTTTATTCAGTATTTCTTCACTATTTGAAAGGATTAGGTTTATGTACAATTGTAAAAAAAAATAGTTAATACATCAAGAAAGAAATGGAAGACCTCTGTATGGATGGAAATGAGGCTGCTGAAGCAATTAATTAAAAATGTCATAGACAGCCATCAAGGGAAGGATCAGCAATTAAAGCAGAGAGGTTTTGTTAATTACTCAAGGTTGAAGCCCAGAACAACCTGAGAATAATGAATTCATCAAGGAGTGTAGTCACTGCAGTGGGAAGCGAGTGGGTAACTTTTGTCACTTAATTGAAGGTGTATTGAGAAGATTTGATGCAGTACCAACATCAGGAGCTTCTAAAGAAAGGGCAGGCAACAGCGAGATACCTGTGTACAGAGGTGCTTTCCATCCAATGATGACGTATCACGTTCATAAATTCTTGAAGCAAACAAAAACAGATAAGAAAGGAAGTCATACTAGTTTTCAAAGTAAATTAAGACTCCTGGGCTCCAGCAAGATGGCTCTGTGTTGTGTGATGCTATTTTTTTGGGAAGACTTGATCAAATAAATGCTCCCCCCAGAGTGGGAACAGACAAGAGGCCAAAGTAAGTATACCACCAGAGTTCAACTTTGTTGGGCTGGCGGCTTATATCTCGTAGTGAGGGAAAAAACCCTAAGCCCCTAGGGGCCTTTAAACCATATAAATAAAGATGCCAAGACCTTTAAATTCTTTCAGAACTTGGCCTTAAATGGGCAGACTCTCAACTACCTCACCTTAGTTAACCTGTCCACTTTGCCTCACCCAGCCAGGTGGGCCAGCTCTCCTTCCATGTCCACAACCACATCTGTATTCCTGTTTGTCTCCTGGTAAAAGAGATTTTTCTCTTTTCCCTTCCCAGAGTTCCTTTCTCTCTATCAGGAAGTCCTGCCTTCCACTTCCTGCCCAACTAATTGGCCAATCAGAATTTTGTCAGCTGCTGTATCCACACATGATATTCCTCTACACAACTTGATGAAGTAATGAGTTTTATTGGAGTTACTTATAAGCATATGGGTACAGGGTTACCTAAAGAAGCAGAAATGACTTAAAGAAACTCTATCACCAAAACCTACTCCAGCAATGGTGACAACTCATGAAAGTTGGAAACCTAGAGCTCACTACAGGAAGCTCAACAGATTAGACAATGTCTCTTCCAGGTAGCTTTGCGGGACATTGTTCAGTTTGTCTCTTAGCTGTCCTTAACTGCTTCTATACGCTTGGAAGGGAGGGGCACAGTAAATCTGTTAAGTTTCAGGAACTTCGTGAAGCTTCCTTCTTGAGCTTAAGGACCTTCTCTGCAGGGTGAAATGTTTTACCCCAGGTTAGAACATTCAATCTCTTCATGAGCTTCCTAACAGAATAGAATGTTTTACCTTCCTCTAGAAAAACAGTTCTCAACCAGTGGGTCTTTGTATGACCCTTCCACAGAGGTCATCTAAGATTACAAAAAAAAAAAATAGTCTGGCATGGTGGTACATGCCTTTAATCCCAATACTCAGAAGGCAGAGGCAGGTGGATCACTGTGAGTTTGAGGCCAGTCCAGGACAGCCAAGATAACACAGAGAAACCTGTTTGAAAAACAAGAAACAAACAAACAGATTATCAGAAAACACAGATATTTACAGTATGATTCATGACAGTAGCAAAATTATGGTTAATAAAGTAGCCACAAAAGTAATTTTATGGTTGGAGTCACCACAACATGAGTAGCTGTATTAAACGGTCACAGCATTAGGAAGGTTGAGAACCACTGCCTAAGAACATCTTGTCTTTAAGGAACATCTGTCCGAAATGGAATGTTTTATCTCCAAGAAAATCTCCTCAGTGTGTGGAGTCACTTGCTGCCAAGCCTGACCATGTGAGATCTAGCTCCAAACCCTCACAGTGGAAGCATAAAGCTAACTCCTACAAGTTGCCACCTGACCTTCACATGCATGTGTGGTGGCACCAAGTGTTCACTAAGTAAATGTGTATTTTTCAGAGTTTGTTGTAATTGTTCTAAAGTAATGCAGTCCAACTCCTGTACTTTAAAAAAAATGTATGCAAAATCCAAATCAGGTTCAAACAAAATGCCTAGTATTTCACATTTCTCTTATTCAAATTCTTAGAGCAAGACTCGGGTCAAAAATGAAGAAGAAGAACTAGATGTCCTTAATGTCTCTGATGCTGAGATCTGACCATGTACAAAGCCCATGCCTGGTGCTTTTGAAAATGCAGCCACATTTTAGTGGTCCAACTTCATTTCTAACACGTAGCCCAAGAAATGCCCTTATGTGACCGATGTTCAGGGAGTTCTTCTACAGCAAGGTCTTCAGCCTTTCAGAAAAGCAACAGATTACAGAACTCAGTTTCTATCCATTTTGTGTGCCATGGGTTTGGATGCGGGTGTAGATCACACACCATTTCACCCATGTTAAGATTCCTGTTGACATGATTTCTGCATTTTGTGGAAACACAGTTTGTTCACTTTGACATGACCAGAGAACTGTATCTGAAGCTTGAGGCTACAGTCTGTCTATTTCCTACGTTTACCAATGACAGACATAGCAGTCAGGGTTCCCCACCAGTAGCAGAATTTGGCTCGCCCATCACCAAAAGCAAAGTGTGGAAATACAGTCTGAGGCATCTTCTTGAACCTGGCTAGCCCTGAAGCCAGCAGCGTAGACCTCTCACCACTCACTCAGTATGGGGCGTATAGAAATGGCTGGCAGGTGGGATGCGGGACTCAGTTGTCCAGGCAAGGTGTTTTCAAATCAGTTAAGAATGAAATTAATTAGCTAATCGATTAATAAGTAGTATTGTCCAAAATTGGAAGACTGTAACATGGGCAACAGCAGTCAGTAACAGCGGCCGCTAAGCACTGTCAAAAAACAGCATTCTTCTCAATTTAAAGACATTTAAGTACTATTTTAATGGCATTTACTAGCTGAGGAAGTGGAAGTAGCCTTTTATGGAACGCTGGGTGAGAAGTTAATATCATTTAGTTCCCTTTAGTTTTCCTGGAGAAACTTTTAGGGCAAATTTGAGTTCCCATTTTCCAAAATTGAAAACGTTGTATCATAATTAACTTGGAATCAAACAGTTGAGGACTCAGAAACTTTCTTTTTTCTTCTCTCATATATCACACGCTGGCCTCAGTTTCCCTTCTCTCTTGCCATCCAGTATCTCCCCCACTTCCTCTTTGCCTCAGATCCACTCCTCTTCTGTTTCCGTTCAGGAAAGACCAGCCTTCCCAAGGATATCAACGAAACACGGCATAACAAATTACAATAGGACTAGGTGTATGCCCTCATACCAGGCTGACAAGGAAACCAGTAGCAGGCAAGGGGTCTGAAGTGCAGACAAAAAAGTCAAGAGTCCTGAAAAAAACATATATGCAGGCGGTTTAGGTCAGCGCCATGCAGGCTCCCTGGTTGTCAGTTTGGTCTTTTTGAGTCCCTGTGAGCCCTGCTTAGTTAATTCTATGGGTTTTCTTGTGATGTCCTTGACCCCTCTGGCTCCTACAATCCTTTCTCCTCCTCTTCCATGGGATTCCCTGAGCTCCACCTAACATTTGGCTCTGGTTCTCTGCTCCCATCAGTCGCTGGTTGAAGCCTCTCTGATGACCATTATGCTAGGCGTCTGTCTACAAGCACAGCAGGGTATCACTAGGAATCATTTCATTGACTTTTCCCCCTTTTATTTTCTTTCTTTCTTTCTTTCTTTCTTTCTTTCTTTCTTTCTTTCTTTTTTTTCCCAACCCTGTGTGTTTCTATCTTAGGTCTCTGGGCTGTCCAGCCTCTGGCCCCTGGCCAACTAAGTAGTATCAGGTGTGGCTTTCAAGTTGGACCAGTCATTGTTTGGCCACTCGCACAAGCCCTGTGCCACCTTTGCTCCAACGCATCTTGCTGTCAGAACAGGTTGTAGGTGGAGGCTTTTGTGGCTGGGTGGTAGAGAAGCTTTTACATGTAGGAATAAAATCCACCTTTGTCTTTAGCCATAAGAAAAGCAACCTTCTTTTGTGTGTATGGATTTCCAGTTACATGGATATCTGGAACTTTTTATGAAGAATTATAATATCAGTAATATAAATTTTGGTAGGATAATTATATTTTGTCCTTCTGTATTTTGGTCTTAAAAATGTAGATATTTTTACTTTTTATTTTCCTTTTGTGCTTGAGTCCTTAGCTGAGGCCACATGAGTTTTTTTTAAAACCCTAGTATATTCCTATTAAAATGTATATACAGGAAGCAAGGGACACAACACAGATGTTTTGTGTGTTTCAGATGGTAGAACTAAGTGAGCTAAACTCCCTTTTGAGTTTCATGAGCCAGCTTCTTTTGCAGAATTGCTAAGACTGTTTGGAGAGTCTCGGGACAGGAGTGGGAGGCAGCCAGAAGCCCTCGTCTGAAGTGGACCAGCTTGCACCTCCACTCTCACAATCCAAATGGATTTGAGTTATAGCATTGTCTTCTACTTGAAAGGAGAAACTCCTTGATCTGGTCTAAGCCCCCTTGTGAAACAGGGATTGATGAGACCTCGTATTTAGGATTTCCTCCACACTAAGCATGCTAGGAAAACATAACAGCATTTGAACGGGACATTCTGCATGTCTGTCACAAGTGTTCACTGATTTAGCAAGAACCCTAAGTACAGTTATCACTTTTTCTAAAAAGACAAGGTTTGTTGACATATTTCAGTTTGATTTTTTTAAAAATACAGTTTGTTAGGTGGCTTCTCTGTAATTCTCCGGCTGCTAGGTTTCTTGCAGCACTTAAAATGGAAGCAAATGCGTTCCTCTGTGCATGCATGCACAATGTCAGGTGTCACTCCTCAGGCACTACCCACCTTGCTCTCTGTCGTGTTCTCTCTCACTGGCCATAAGCTCACCAATCAGGGTAGGCTAGCTGGTCTGGGAGCCCTAGAGATCCCCTTGTCTCAGCCTCGACACCCTTGGGCAAAACTGCATCATTGTATCCAGCGTTTTAAATGTACATTCAGGCACCGAACTCAGTTCTCAATGCCTACAGATCAAGAGCTCTCTCTATGGTCAAGACTCACAGTAACCAACAGCCAGTCCCCTAGCCCAGGGAGCAGAGTTCTTGGTGGAAAGTCTAAGAATATGTACTAAGGACGATACTAATAAACAAATAGTAGGTTTGCAGTATCGCAGACATAGGGATAATAGATTCACTGTGCAGGGAGTTCTCGGGAATTACTGAGGAACAGACCAACAACACAGCTTAAAACTCAGAAAGGGTTACCAAGAGGGTCTGGGAAGAGTGAAATTTCTGAGAAAAGCTAATTACCTAGAGGAGAAAAATCAAATGGCAAGCAAACATATAAAAAGATGCTCAAGTCAATGGATGGCAGGAGAATGCAGTGAGCTCACACACCCGTCAGACCCCAGCTGGCCTTAGAGGCAGCAGTGTTGCGCTGAAAATAGAGGAAGCCTGTGTCTGGACAGTGCACGGGAACCTAGGAACATTTGGGGAATAATTCGTGGTGGCACGAATGGGAGTGGCTCCCGTAGGCTCTCGTGTTTGACTACTGAGCAGGCAGCAGGGGGAACCAGGAGGGATTGATTAGAAGGCGCCGCCTTGTTAGAGGAGCTGTGTTGCTGGCATGGGCTTTGAGGTTGTAAAAAGCCCGTGCATTCCCAGATACCTTTCTCTGCCTTGTGTTCATAGACCATGTGAGCTCTGAGCTACTGCTCCAGCGCCATACCTGCCCGCTGCCATGCTGCCCGTGATGGTCATAGATTCTAACCCTCTGGACCCATGAGGCCCCAGCTAAATGCCTTGGTCATGGAGTTTTGTCACAGCAATAGAAGAGTGACGGAGACAGATTCTATACTAGAAATACATGTACTCCTCCACTCAGTGCTCTCCCTATGGTAGGAGCAATCGCAACTGATTTGAGGACCAACAGCCACATCAGTGAATGTTTGTTATGTAGCAAATCATCCTCAAATGTATTGACTTAAAATTTCCAATACCTCTTATTTACCATGTGTCTTTGGTTTGGTTTACTGAATGTTTAACTGTCTGTACATTTCCACAAGAGTGGAGCACATGCAATCTTGCCAGGACCTTCTTCTCTGTGTGTTCCCTAGTCTGCATTTTACAAATTAGATCACTTACCCTGAGGGAACACTTTGGGCTCAATTCACTCTTGTGTGTTCATGGAGCTCAGGAAATGACATTAACAATGAAACAAATGTCTAGCATACTACTCAGAGGTAAGAACAATAGTAGTTAAATATTCAGAGAATAAGTCAGAGTCTAGATTTGGCTTGTTGTAGTAAACAAATAACAAAGAAAATGTTGTTTTACATGTTAAATATCATTTATCTTAATGAAAATTAAGGGGAAAGGAAATGCTGTATTTTAGAAAGAAAAAAGAAAGTCTTTGAAATGTAGACAGAAGATTTGTACCCATTACGCAGAGAGTGGAGGAACGAACTGAGGAGCAGGATGCACCAGAAGATGAGAGACACAGAGCAGAGAGTGTTGCAATCATTAAAGACGAGGAGTTCCGGACCCCATGCAGAGCCTTGTTTTGCCAATGCTTCCTCTTATGTAAGAGAAGAGAGAGAACCAGCAGAGAATAACCAGAGATGAGATGGTAGAGGTAGTTCTGAGGAAGCAGAGAGCATGTGGCCTTCTGCATCTCAAAAAGCTAGGTCCTATTGTTCAAGGGGTTCATCAATACTCGTGTGACCATCTTAATTGCCAAGCTGCTGTTCGGATCCAACTATGATCAAACTGAGGAAGTCTACAATAAATACAGTCACCTTGCCTTATGAGTTCACATCTAAACCCTGGTGTTATGAAAATAGTGGTTCTTACAGTGTTTAGTAAGTACACCAGTGAAAGGACAAATGGGGGACTCCAGTGTTTGTCTATAGTTACAGAAGACCAAATGAAGGGACGTCAGAGCTCTGCATCTTGTTTAAGAGGAGGGGTCTGTTGGTATAATATAGTGTAAGTAATCAGAGAGAACGGTGGAGGTTGTTGGGGTGAAAGAGAGCTCTGGTGAGACCTTGGCGTTTGGAGACACACTCAGAAACTTATGCATCATTCAGGGAAACAGTCCCCCAAGTCTGAGGCAGACCCCTGACTTTCAAGGAGTATGCACCGCTGGCAGGTGGGATGCGGAGCACAGACTGCTGATCCTTCATTCTTTGAGGCTATTTTAGGACTGTTGGTATGGGGGCATAGCAATTACTACATGGACTTGAATTTTGTTCCAAACTGACTAACAAAGTAAGCTGTGGGAGGAAACTCTGTACTTTCAGGACATAGTTTTGTCATCAATAAAATAGGAGTGATAGGGAATTTATTGTGAAAAGTTAATGGAAAAATGTAAGAACACGGTGGGCAGTGTTCCTGGCACAGGTTAAGTACTCAATACATTAAAAGCACTAGCAATCAGCAGTAAGGATAACAGAGTGACAGAAATGTGATGAGAAGAAAGAGTTAACTGATTAAAAAAGCTAGTGCCGTTTGAAAACACTGGAAATACAGACGAATGATGGCCAAGATGCTTTTCTCTGTTGAAGTGATGGGTGCAACGGCACTGCTCTTTCATAAGCATAGACGCATAGAGTGATGAAGCTGGGAAACACTAAAAGTAATCTCATCTGAGCCATTCCCCTTACACAGAAAGGAAGCCAGGTTCAAACACACTCTGTGAGCACTACAGAGTCATGTCGTATTGATGTGGCAGAGTCCAGCCAGCACAACTAAACACACGTTTAGCAGTGAAGCAATGGGAGCTGTAACTCCATGCAACTTCTATAAATCTCGCCTTATGCAATATTTAATACTGAAGTTTAATAATAAGTACTACCCACATTGAGTTCTGAGGAATATGTGCTAAGGAGTTGGTCAGAAAGTGCTAAAATCAAAATATGATGTTATGGTGTCTGACAACATGTTCTTAGCTGCAGGGTGACTTAATTAGCATGTAAATCACTCTTCCATCATTTCAGTGGAAATGTACTGTGCAAAGAACTAGGGTTGAGTTTTTAGATTTTTTTTTGGAGGACTATTCCTTTTTATAAATAATATTCATGAGATGGCTGTGCCAACATTAAGAGGAAAAGCTGCCATCGCTGGCCGCTTATTTCCGTGATGTAAAAGTATAAAGCAAAGTGAAGCAGTGATTAAAAACCACGTAGGCAGTGACGCTAGGCCTAAAGATGTGTGCTTTGTGGGAAGCAGCATCCACGTTTTGTTCCATGACTCGGAAGGACAATGGTACTTGGAATTCCTCTGGGCTCTCAAATGATGACTGAAGTAGAAGTCACATCCACCTGGTGTGGACCCTAAGCTAGGCCATCTGGAGCTCTGTTGTTCTGGTGTGGCTGGTATTTCCTCCACCTGGTCCAAGGGAAAGAATTTAAGAATATTGTTTAGCCTCCAGTGGATTCACTCGGCTGACATTTGAGATACAGCCCTAGCCAAACACGCTACTGTGACATGGAATCCAGGCACACTGTCACTGTGGGTAAGTGAGGAAGTAGACCTGTGGTCCTAGGCTCCATTTGAATACGAAATGACCCCTATGGGTTCATCTGTTTAAACATTACTTTCCAGCTAGCAGCACTGTCTTGAGGTGGGGGAGCTTCTAGAGATGGGGCCCAGCTGAAGCACACAGGTCCCTGGGTGCCTTTTGAAGGCTGTACTTGGTCCCCAACCTCTTCCCTTCTCCATGTGTCCTGTCTACTATAACGTGAGCTGCTCCACATCCCCCTACCCAAGACTGACAAGCCAGGAGCTAAATTAATCGTTTCACTTTTCATGTTGTTTATGTCAGACATTCTGTCATAGCTATAAGAAAGCTAACATATCCTAATGTAAGAATTGTTGAGCTTTTGGCACTAACCAAGGACAATACAAGTAGTAAACATCAAACCCCTAGTCTGATCTAGCCAATGGACAGGACATTCTCCACAGTTATGGGGAAGTAGGCACTGACTCTGACATGAACTCTGGTGCTTCATATTTGACCACGTCCCCTTGGTGGGGAGGCCTGGTGGCACTCAAAGAAAGAATAAGCAGGCTACCAAGATGAGATTTGATAGCCTATGACCATATAGTAGAGGAGGAGGTCCCCCTCAGTGATAGACATAGAGGAGGGAAATAGGGTGAAAGCGGAGGGAGAGAGGGAGGAACGGGAGGATACAAGTGATGGGATAACAATTAAGATGTAATCTGAATAAATTAATAAAAACATAAATAAATAAAATAAAATAAAGAAAGAAAGAAATGTTGCACTTCAAAGCACATGAGGACAAGTACTTTTAAGTTGGCCACGGACTTTGGTTGGTTTTTTTTTTTCTATTTTTATTTAATTAATTTATTCAGATTCCATCTCAATTGTTGTCCCATTCCTTGTATCCTCCCATTCCACGGGCTTTCAAATGAGAAATAGATCATATTAATCCAAGAAGTGCTCGCTGCATGTGAAGATGAATCCTGAGTCTCTCCCTCACTGACTCTGTGTTCATTCCATTGGGCTGTCCGTGATCTTATCTACTACCTCCCTGTGATGAGAAGACCCCAGAGCACATTCCTAACACACAGCTCGGCATCAGCATCCATCAGCTGCCAGGATCCTCCACTCTGACCTCCCTGGGTGATTTGCCTTCCGAGATGTTAATCTGAGTGGATGGTGCACTTGGCTTGGCCCCCTCCCCACCTCGTGGCACAAAGGAATGAATCCTCCAACTGTCCACCACAGATTTAGGGTTTCACAATGTTGTCTACACTTTGTTGGGATGCTGATGTATAAGGAGCAGATGAGTCAAACACTGTGTGATGCTTAAGGGACCCAGGCACTAGGAAGTCTTCACCTTTACCACACCCCAAAAGCTGCCCTGTATAAAGCAGCCATTTTGCTGATATGGCAGATCCTAGTTTTCATGAAGATCTCTCTGAATTTAACCATTTTCTTCATTAGTCAGGTATATAAAATTGGCCAAGTTGTAAACCACAGCTCAGTTGGGGCTGTTTTGTTTTTCAGTCAGGGTCTTACTATATAGCCCTGACTGGCCTAGAACTCAGAGATCCACCGGCCTCTACTTACTGAGTACTGGGACTAATAGCCTGTGCCACCACACCAGGCTGGGATGTTTTGATGCTCAAACTCACCCTAAACCAACTGTATGGGCGTCTCTGCGAGTGTGAGCAGAGCACGTGTTCACATTCAAATTCTCCCTTGGGAAGCTACTTCACTTCATCTGTCCTGTGACAATGCTCTCATGTGATTATAACAGAAACATGCATCAATACATGGAAACTACTTTAAGTATACCTGACCCCATGTGTAATACTCAGAAACCTTTATTATCATGACCTCATGGGGCTATCATGAGAATAAAATGAGTGTAAGTACCAGTGAATATTAAACAGATCAACAGAGAAGCCTTGCAAATACTCATATGCTAGCTAAATACAATGCATCTATAATATCCGATATTCTAGCACAGGAGTCTTAGCAGTATGAAAGTTGGAAGCTTACATAGACTAATATGGTCGCTTTGCCAAGCACAGAAATACCCACTGAAGAATAGACTTTTAAATTCCCTGAATAATATTTTTAAATCCCAATATCACAAGTAATAATTCTGAAATGATTGTGGACACTCTCTTGACAGTAGAGGAATGGGAAGTTGTGCAGATTGCTTCATTACACCCAAGGTCCTAGCCAGAGTCCTAGCCAGATTCCTATCTGGAACTTCTGAGTAGCATGATGCTGCATATAGGAATTCCACAGATGACAAGGCGGAACTGGGTGATGAGGACAAGGATGGGGATATCTGTAAACACAGAGGACAATACCATGAGATGCAGTCTGAAAAACATACATTATAAACTTCAATAACTTTGAGTAAGTAATTTAACCTTGCTTTGTGGTTCGATTGTCTCCTCTCTAATATAAGCATAAGAATTAGAGGCTACAGGGGTATTGGTTTGGCTAATTCACTTGGTCTTGTTAATTCAACAGAGTTACTTAAGCTGGCATGGGGGTGCTGGTCTTATCAGTCAGATGATTAACTTAAAACACTACTCCCACGGAGGCCGTGTGCCAGCCAGGCTTGCAATGGGTCCTGACTAGGCAAACACGGCAAGTAGGAGCTATGGTCCCTGACTGCAGAAGTTGCTAGAGTCAGGCACAGTTCTTTTCCATGACCTTGATCAGACCTGAGCTCAGCAGTAGAGGGCTTGCCTCAAAAGTCCAGAGTCCTAGGTTCAACCCACAAAAGTGAGAAGAAAGAAAGAAAGAAAGAAAGAAAGAAAGAAAGAAAGAAAGAAAGACAAGAAGAGCGAGGAGGGGGAAGGAGGGAGGAAGGGAGGAAAGAAAGAAATAGAGAGGGAATAAATCAAGAAAAGAAATTGCCATTGCCTGAAAACATGGGGCTGTGGTTGCCACACAGTTGGTAGAGTGGTGTGCCTAGCATACATCAGACTTGGCTTTACTCTCCAGCACAGCGTGAAGCCAGGTGTGGAGGTGCACACTTCCCGTCTCAGTGGTTGGGAAGCAGGCAAAAGGATCAGGAGTTTAAGATTATCCTTAGCTATATATTAGCTATATAGGGAGTTTGAAGTTCACTTGTGATATAGGAAAACGTATCAAGAAGAAGAAAAAAAAAGCAAAGAAGGAAGGAAGGTTGGTTAAGGAAGGATGAATGGACAGATGGCAGATGGAGAGACTTGTTGGTTGATTGATCAGTTGATTGATTGGTTGTCATGGCCTCAAAATTCTCTCTACCGAGGAACTATGCTGGTTTGCTTAACAACGTATACAAGGAATTTTTCCTGCATTTAGTTAATTCAGGAAGCAATGCTAGAAAAAACAGTTTATCCTCCATCATCTGAAAATATGCGTGCGCGCGCGCGCGCACACACACACACACACACACACACACACACACACACACACCTTTAAAAGTTTATATTGATGGCATTTTACTGACTTTTTCCTAAAATGTCTTCCAAACCAGCATAAGGATTATAGCCAATTAACTTCTTACTTACTAAACACCGGTCATTCTGTGCTTTCTGCAAACAGCTTTTGCTGAGCTCCTCCCTGGTGATGTAGCCCCTACACCTTGCTGCCTAGTGTGTTTGTTGAGGCAGATGGTGACACATCACCTAGTGACCACTGATCATATTCCTTCTTGGGGCGCATTATTCATCCACCATCAACTCTTTCTTTTTGCTATGTATAATTAGTGTCTTGGGCTTAACAACTATTTTAGAAGTACAACTGTTAGGAAATCTAATTTTAATAGATGTAAGGAATAGTGTTCACAACAACTCAAAGACAACACTCAATCATGCTCTGTATTTGAATTAATGATATTGTATATACATATATATATATATATATATACATATACATACACACACACACACACACACACACACAGCAATTACTTTTTTCTTTTAAAAATTGGGTCTTGCTATGTAGCCCAGGATAGCCTCAAACTCATGGTCCTCCGGCTTCCTCTTCCCAAGTGCAGGGATTACAGACATGAGCCTTCACACCTGGCTTGTTGAATATTATTTTTGTTTCATTTAGCATTTTTGCTTTAATTGACCAGGGTAATGTTTTTAACCACTGCGAAATTACTAGTTAATTAACTATCTGAGACTTAAAAGAAAGAAAGAAAGTATAGCACCTGCTGTGTTAAAACTCAGCAGCCCAAACCCTTGAAAATAGAGACATGGCCCTTAAAAGAGTCTAGCTAAGAAGATATGGACCAAAACAAAGATAAAAACAAGGCTCGCTCCCAGACGGTGACGCAGACCAAAGTTCTCCTCTTGCTATGATCCAAAGCTGCTGTCTGTAGCTTTTTCTGTGTCCTTGATATTTTTAGCCATCCCTGAACACACTGCTTTAAAAATCTAGTTTGTGTTAGAAGACTTCACAAAGAGATGAACTTTAAACCCGGGTAGCAAGGGAGCTCCCTGCGGGGACGCGTCCTCTGCAGCGACTTGACCGCAGCATCATAGTCGGCTTCAGTTGGCTCTTTTGTGAGGTTGAAGGTGGAGGTTTGGTGGAGCCATAATGCTCCATGTTGTTTAATTCAGATTCACAAGAAAGCAAGGCATCAAGGGAAATTCTGATGTGTCCATGGATGGGAGCTGAGCCATCCTGGGGCGTCTTAAAATAAAATCCTGCTGGGTTCCCTCAGGACAGCTCTCCGAGTTGACACAGTAAGGCTGCTTCTCACCAGGGTCTATTTTTAAATCCTAGGGTTTTTTTTTAATTTTGTCTTTTAACTTCAAGATTGAGTTTCTAAACTATCTTTCATGAGTCTTGCCATCTTGCCAGAGAGATCGTTTGGTGGTTAGATGCTGTGAGTTCAACCTGTTAAGATGAAAAGGAAAAAGAAGGAAAAAGGGAAGTTGGAAGGCAAAGGTAAGAGGAGAGAAGGCAGGATGGAGGGGAGAAGGAGCGGGACTGTAATTAGATGCATCAAGCAGTGCTCTGAGCTGGAGAGATGGCTCAGCCAGGGTAGGGCTTCCCTTCATCACACGGGACCCGAGTCAAATCCCTAGAACCCATTTAGAGGCCAAGACAGAGAAGCAATCCAGAGGGATTGCAGGTCAGCTAGTCCAGCCTACTTGGCGAGTTCCAGACCAGTGTGAAACCCTGTCTTGAAAAAAAAGAAAAGATGGATAGTGCCATTAAAAATGATACCTAAGGTCCATTTTTACATGCAGCACAGGCACCTGCACAATACCCAGGAACATGCACACATGTGCATGTGCATACATAAAGAAGACATAGTCTGAGTACTTTACATGGATTTGTTTCCTCGGCAACTCAAGAAGACAGAGTCTGTTATTGTCCCCAAATGAAGAAACCTGGACCTGCAAGGTACATCATTCATGCAAAGCTGTGCAGCCAGTAAAAGGCAAACCTGGCTTTGACCCAAACAGCCTGATCCTAGAGATACACATCCAGTGCTTCCAACTCAGGTATTTATTCTTCAAAGTACTAAAAAAACATTGCCTTTTATATTTTCTTTTCTTTCTTTTTCTTCTTTTTCTTCTTTGTCTTCTTCTTCTTCTTCTTCTTTTTCTTCTTCTTCTTCTTCTTCTTCTTCCTCTTCTTCTTCTAAATTTCAACACAATCAATTCTTTATTATGCAGCCCTAACTTTTGCTTGATGAAATCATGCTGAAGGTGGCAGTGAGCTGAAATGTATCTCATTTTTGAAGTCAAGAAGCCTTAGTCTTGGTACTCTATCCTCTGCCGTAAATAGACCATGTGTCCTTGCATATATCTTGGAAAAATTACTAGATTTCTATAACTTCTTATTTCCTTGTTTGAAAGCAAGGGATATTATAAACTAATAGTAACATTAAAATTAAATATGATAAAATACACAATTTCTATTTTAGCACATAGCAGAGCATCCTTCCAAAGGGACATTTGCTAGAATGAAATGTTTAAGCATTATTCTAATTTCCTTATCTTTGCATAAAGTTGTGTATAACTGTATAGGGAGCACACTTGAGAGTGTCCCTCTGAGTGGTGCCTACTGTCTCCACTATCTTGATGTGGTTTTAATTGTCAACTTGACACAATCTACAATTACCCAGTAAGCAAGTCTCAAGGATGAATTATCTAATCAGGTTGGTCTGTGAGGGATTATCTTGATTACATCAATTGGCATGAAAAGACTCAGCCACTGTGAGTGGCACCATCCCTTAGGCAAGGGGATCCTGGATCAAGCTAGATGATTGCTACCTGCATTAGCTCATCGATTCCCGCTCTGACTGCCACTTCAAGTTCCTGCTGCCTTGACTTCCACACAATGATGGTCTGTAACAAGGAACTGTGAGGCAAATAAACATTTCCCCGTTGAGCTGCTTTTGTCAGGATATTTCTTTTAAAGCTCTTATCATTTTTATTTCACGTCATGTATATAGTTTTGCATGACCCTCAGAGTCTAGAAGCAAGCACTGAATCCCCTAAGCCTGGAGTTATAGAAAGTGTGAGCTGCCATGTGGATTTTAGGAATCAAACATGTACCCTCTGGAAGAGCAGCCGGTACTCTTAACCACTGATACATCTTTCAAACTCTTGTCAAGGTATTTTTATCACAGCAACAGGAAAAGAAACCAAGATACTCTCTAATGAGATCTCACTATGTACACGTTGGAAGCAATGTGCAAAGAGAGCACCGTGACTACTTCCACTCAGCCACTGCTTTCCCCCAGGATTCGACCTACCTTGATGGCCGCAACACACCTGTTCTCTCCCTCTGCCACACCAGATATTCCAAGAATAGTTTTTAAACGCCCTATCATTGAAGAGCTATGGGCAGGCTCCACAACGCCTGGATCCCTACTTTCATACTGCAGGTTTTCTTTTTCTTTTTTTTCTTTTCCTTTTTTTTTTTTTAACTTAAACTGATTCCTTTTCCCTCCACAGTAGGAATTCAAAGCGTGGTCCACCAGCAGGTACGTGCAACTAAGTGGGTCTGTGGTGAGAGAGAAGGTATGAAGAAACAGACCATCCCAGTGCCGTGTCACTGTAAAAGAAACAGGCAGAGATCAGGTCCAGAAGAAGAACCCGTGCTCTGGACCAGAGAGCTGACACTAGGAAAACATGTAGACAGGACTGGGTGGCCTTGCTTAGGTCCTCCGAGATTTTTAAAAGTACCTCATGTGAGGACAGAAGCCATTCAATGTGGCAATGTCGTCCACGGCCACTCAAATCTCCCCAACCCCACTATCAGCAAGCAGAAGAGTAGCATGTCTGACCTACCTGGTCACCTCTAAAAGTGACTGCAGGGTTGAGGTCACCAGTATATATAGAACCCTTTGGCTTGGAGCCTGGAAAGCTTGCATCTCTGCCATGCCCCAGCCTGTGGTTCCTCTGAAGCATCTTGGGATGTCATTCATCTATTTCCGTCTTATTGACAGCATATTTGACCTAAGAGTTGGAGGGACCAAAGCTGCCAGCCACGCATGGACTACATTGGTAGGCTAATAAGGAAAGATGATTACAAGGCTACCCTACGGTGGCTTGCAATACCTCATTTCCCACATCACTTACTGGACAAAGAAAGTGACTTGGGAGGATCTGGAACTATGTTCAACTCTAAAAGGAATCTTAGAACCCAGCCAGACCTGGATCCCACTGTCTACATTGTTGATAAACAAAAGGCTCAGTTTTTTTCCACCCAAAAGTGACAAAGCAGGCAGGAGCAGAAAACAACAGACCTGAAATTGATTCTGTATTCTAGCACTTTCAGAATGGACAAATTACTTTCTTCTCTTAAAATCTGTTTCCTCAGCTAGAAATAAAGAGGCCAGTCCCTTCCTTCATGAAACTGTCTATAAGCAGCATAGGCTGCCGACCCAGTACAATGCTTATGAACTCTGCAGCATTATAATTCAGACGCATTCCAAATAGCACTGAGCTGTTTACCAGAAAATTAATTGGATAATTATTTTTAACAGAGCCTATTGTGAAACTTTCCAAATAGAATCCAAATGAGATAAATTGACTTTGTTTGGCATTGTTAGGAAGATGGAAAAGAAATAAAGTATGTTGACTCTTGGCATGTTTACATAAGTTTGAGTGGAGCTATCAAAGGTTTCTTATTGTCCTCAGACATTGGCATGCCTTATCAGTTTCCAGTTCACATTTCAATTCTCTTCTCACCTAAATCGATTAACAGAGTGTGGACTAAATACTTAGGATTTGCCTTCTAGGCAAGCACATAAAAATTTTAAGGCTTCTAGTAAAATGAAGGAGAGAGAAAGCGAGAGGGGGGAAAGAAAAGGAAAGAAGAAAGGGAGGAAGCAAGCAAGCAGGAATGGAATGGAGGAAAAGGGGAGAGAGGGAAAAAGGGGGGACTGGCTTTTGCAAGGTGATTGTTCTATCACCTCAGAGAAAGGTGCCCCACTTCCTGTTGTGTTAGTGACTTCAAACATTTGTCTTAGTGCTCTGGAGACTCAGAACAACTGAAGAACCCCCAAAAATGGCTTCTTTGTGCGAATTACACACATAGTCATTTACTCTATTAGAAACAAAACAGATTAGAATTTAACTATTTATTAAAACTACTTGAAAAAGAGCAATAATAATAATGCATTTATTGTTTTGAGGAGGAAAAAAACTCCACCAGCAAAGAAGTTTTGGCAAGAGACACAACTTTGGTGTGCACTGTTGCAAAAAAAAAAACCTTAAGTCGTGTCTGGTGCTGCATCAAAGCCTTTCTCTTTTGAAATATAAGAAAATTCATCTTTACACCATATGCAGTTGAGAAAGGCATGTGCTTCCATGGCTTTTGCAACAATTGTGGCTGCTCGCTGCTGCCACAGTAAAATATAACAAATATTACTTAGCATGACGGTGGCATCTGAGGCGGTACCAGTGAATCCTGTCCTTGGTTTGCAAATCTTCAGATCCCTTGCATTTCAAATGGCTCTTAGCTTATTTGTTATTTTGGGGACACACGGGACATTGGTCATTTGAGAGCATCAGTTCGCTAGTTCCTGTCACGTGCTGTTCTGCTTTGTTCTACATCAGAACACACTTCGTTAAGATTTCCACGAGGCTCATCAGAACTGCTTTACCTGGTGCAAATGTGGAAGGACAAAGATGGGAAATACACGTTTTTCCAAAAATCGGGATTTTATTGAACTCTTGAACCTTGGCTTTGAAATAAATGGCTCTGTTTCCATGGGGAAAGGTCAGGTTCTGAAGAATGAATCAACATAGTTCATATGCCAGCTATCACTGCAAGTGAAAATGGATGGCTCGGCGCACTTGCACGCTCGGCTCCAAGTTCCGTGGGTTATGTCGAGGTGCCAGCAGACAGGCCGAGCACCTTTACAGGCCAGTGCTGATGCAAAGGTCAACACAGCGACCAACAGTGCTCTCTTAGGGCAGCGTATAAAAATGCTTTTTACCCCACAGACCTCTTGAGAGGTGCTCAGGGAGCACTAGGGCTTTGAAGATGCATCATTGTCCCCAAGGTTAACATGGCTCTTACTCCAGTGGTTGAGTTTCTTAAACTTTCTCAACAGAGGTCATGAATATCAGGTGAATTTAGACAGGCGCAGTGCAGATGGTTGAGTGTTAACCTGGAAACGTGTTCACAGCCAGTTGCTGAGTAAAGGGGATGGTTAGTACTTCTGTTTGTTATTTTTCTGTGGCTGCGATAAAACGCCGTGGTCAAGGCCACTTACAGAAAAGGCTTATTTTGACTTATAGTTCCAGAGGGTTCAAGTCAACAAAGGCAGAGACAGCATGGCAGTAGTCAGTGGGCATCAAAGCTGTAACCACCTAAACCTCCCCCGAACAGTACCATCAGCTGGGGACCAAGTGTCTCTGTGACAATGGGAAACATTCCTGGTCCAAACAATCACAGTTTTTGTACTATAATATCAATTTATGTTATAGAATACATAGGTATGCACATATTAGTATTTTCACATGTATATGTAATACTACATATGTATAGAATTTTATCTGTGTATAAATATCATGATACAGAAGCATTTTGTACAGGTTTTCTGTAATGGTATTAAGAAACAAGAGGCATAGCTGGTGAGGTGGCTCAGCAATAAAGCCACTTGCTGTGCAAGCTGAGGGACTCTGGAAGCTGCAGTGTGAAAAAAAAAAACTGACTCCCAAAGGCTGTCTTCTGAGCCAGACACATACATCTTCTGATGCACACACATCTGCACACATGCATGTGCACACACACCATACACACACATAATAATAATAATAATAATAATAATAATAATAATAATAATAATAATAATAATAAATTTTAATGTAAAAAGTGATTGGATAATGCTGTACTTTTGTTGCAACTCAATTTGTTTATTGAAAACATTTATGAAGCCACGTACACCAGGCATTGTGGTTCCCACCTATAGTCCTAGCACTTTGGGTGCTGAGGGAGAAGGATCACAAGTTGCTGCCCAGCCTCAGGTACATAGATAAGACCCTAGCTCAAAAAATAACCTTCAAAACCCAAGACAACAAAAGGAACCCCTTTGGGAATAGAGGCCCACACTAGTCTTCATTCCCGTTCCCTCCAGACGTTGTCACTTGGTCATTTTGGAATGTTTCTCCATTGAGGCATGGTGCAGCCGTGTGTTACCTATTAGGCCGTCCTCAGTTCGCCCTGAAGGCCCCGCTCTCAGCTATCAGCACCGCTTTATAACATGGCAGGAGCTTTCAGACTTTGTGAAAACCAGTATGTGCCTCCAAAACTGCATGCTCATTGATCATGTGACAGTCACTCTGTCTCTCAGTACTGAGTCAGCATGTCACTCACTTGGGGGGACTTAATAAAAGATTGGAGGAAATATCTTCTCGGTAGCACCGAGGGGGCCTTCAGGGAGTATCAACCTCACACACTCTGCTGTATATGGCTCAAGTGTTCCTCGGAGTCTCTCTAGAATTTTTTTAAAATGTTTTATTTAATATTTGTACATATAGGTACTGTAGTCGGACCTAATTCAGATGCCTGCCATTCGGTCCTCTCCAGTATCTCCTCGATTCGTCTCCATACACATCTCCCTCCCAATTTCATGTGCTCTCCTCACCACGACCACCAAGTTAATACCGAGTCCATTTAGTGCTGTCTGTGTGTGCAGAGCTGTGGGACTATCTACAAGTGTGGCTACCCTGTCCGGGCCCACATCCCTGAAGAAAATTGACTCTCCCTCCCTTAGCTGCTAGCAATTGCTAATAGCTCCTCAGATAGGGGCGGGGCTTCATGAGCCCCTCCCCGATCCATGCCGATGTTTGTTTGTTTGTTTGTTTGTTTTGTTTTGTTGTTGTTGTTGTTGTTGTTGTTGGCTTCGTCTTGTGCAGGTCTTGATGCAGTCTCAGCCACAGCATGCTCATGTGTGCACTGTGCTGTCAGGTCCAGCAGATACAGTTTCACTCCCAACAACACTCCCTTTGGCATCTATCCTCTTTCTACCCATCTTCCATAATGTATCTCTTGAATTTTGTGGCAGCCTCCCTGAGGGAAACATGTAAGATTTGGAATTGGATCCCTAAAGCATAGCTGAAAAATAAATAAATATGCAGAGATTGGGACTGTGGGTAGAGAGAGCATAGAGACGCTGGGAATCACTGACACTTGCTGTGGGTCTCCATCGTCATAGAGGCCTCTTGACATCTTTTCTGAAGGCCTGGGAAGTTTCAGTTATGTTCAATTATTTGTACCAAAAGTGCTCTCCAGAAAAGGAGACCCACCCAATCAGTGCCACAGAGAAGATGAAAGACATAGTCAAAGCCCAAGGTCCCTGTTAATGTCACGCAAGAAGAAAAGATGAACGACTTGGTCAAACAGGATTACACTCAAGCTTTTTCTCATAAAACAGATTTCCCTCTGGCAAGCTAAGTGCAGACGAGACACAACAGGAGCAACTGGGTTTCACCATCTGAAGCTAAGCTCTGGAGTGAGGGAGGCCTTGGTCACTTAAACATATTTACAAATACACCAAGGTAAATATGCTGTCATTCAGTGTTCCTCCCTAGGAACCCCCAGCAGTGCACTATTCCCACCTCCAGAGCACAGTACTCCTAGGCTCCCCCCCACACACACACACACCTCCCTACCCGCTACCCCGCACCTCGCCAGCAGCTCAGCTCTGGATTTGCATAAAGAATTCTTGTTGCTGATGCCTCCCCCATTCACCCCACAATAAATCCTTTCAGATACTCCACGGCACAATTTCACATTGTATTTCTGAAAACAGGCTCACTCTGTTCCATCAAACAGAAACAACAGGAAAAGCTGAACTGTTGCTCATGGCTTTACAGACTGCGAATGTGACTCTCACTCCGTGCAAACACTCCTCTTTGTCAAAGCTTTCTCCCTCAGGTTCTTTGTCTCGTTCATTTTCTTCCTGAAATAATTATATATTACTAGACCAAGTGAATTTCTAGGCTTATCCACAGCCCATTTACTGGAAGTTTGAATCTGACTAGAGGAAATATGAGGCATAATGTGCCTTATAAAGCCAATCTTGAAAAAGTATACTTGAAGTGATGAATTAAGTATGTGCTTGCGTAATTGGCGGGTGGGGTCAGCTTCCTCTGACAACCCACATCTTCACAGGTACCTGGCAGTCACATGGTGACCCCCTCAGTAGCTCCTACCTTCTCTCATTGGCCCCAACCCTTTCTCCAGTCCATGCCCCACTCTTGGCAAGAACAGAGGGCACACAGCACCAATCAGATGATGTTGCTCTGTGCCCCACTGAATCTAGCATCCCTAGTTATAAAAGCATCTACAGAGAGCAAAGGCTGTGCCTTTCTAGTGTGCATGGCTTTGCCTTAGCGCAGGAGCTTGATTGACAGTGTGATGTGTTATGTCCTGCGCCCTTTCACGACGATCTTTGTTACTTGAGGAAAGAAATCTAAAACATCAAACCCCCTTTTCCTGAAGCCATGGCTTCACAGACCCCTTGAGGTCATTTGCCAGCAATCTTTGCTTAAATTGTTCCGGTTTGCAGCAGAAGTGGCCATGAGTTCACTCACTGGCTATTGCTAATCCTTCATAGCTTCATGATAACACACATGGTTGGGTTTGGTCAAGCAGCCTCTAGGCTCTGTAGATTTAATGTCTTAGCTGATTTTCACATGCTCAGTGGATAACAAGCTATGTATGGTCTCATGGGTTGTTTTTTGTTTGTTTGTTTGTTTGTTTGTTGCTGCTGCTGCTGCTGTTGTTGTTGTTGTTTTTGCATATATAATGGCCTGGAAGACCTCACCAATAGTTGCCTAGGAGCACTCACTCATAGAGACGAACGAACAGGAAGTCTAGACAAGCCCACCCTTTAGGAACGATGTGTAACAAGGCCACTGTGAGCTTCTAAGCATTGTAGAAGAGGAATAAGGAAAAGAAATCACCTGCAAACTGATGAAAGTGGCAGTGGCAGAGCAGGATGCTTGGTATCAAAGTCAGGGGGTGACTCGGGGGAGGGGACAGGCTGATCTCCAGGAAAGGTTTCCATTCAGAGGCAGAGAAGAACTGTCAGAGCTGAGTCCCAAGGAAATGAAAATTAAAGAAAAGTCCAACTCCGTCGAGTCCATTTGGGCTTTAATAGAAATGCCGATTGCAAGTCCATCCATCACACAGCTTCCACACGAAGGTGCACAGCTGACTTGGGGTTGGCCCTTGTCAGAAACAAAATTCTATAACATTTATATCAGGCTTGCCTCAACATGTCAAAAAAAAACTGCTGGATTTGGGGAGGTACAGAAATAGAGAAACAATATACCGAGATGAAGACTTTTTTTTTCTTTTCATTAGAAGTTCTATTTCACAAAGCCTTAAATGCATAGTGTGCAGGCCGGTTGTTATAAAAGACAACAACAGCAGGTGTGGGAGGCCAGGTGCTCGGGGAGAAATGAAAGGACTGGATGGAGAGCCCCGGGATCAGCGCACCTGTGATTCAGGAAGTGTCACATGGCTTCATGGCCACCCTGCAGAGCCGGTGCCCGTGAGAATGGCCACTGTCAGTGGAGCTGTTGATGCAGGACATCGTCTCTGCGTCTGAATGCAGCTGCAGTGGTTCTCCTCCTATTGCAAAGAAGCAACCGCGAGAGAGTCCTCTTTTCTTAGTTGTGAGAGCTATGGGGCAGAATGGGGAGGGAGGAGGACCTCGGTGGTGTAGGAGGGTAACAGTCACTTACCATTTGGGGTCCAAAACGATAGGTCCACTTTCCTTACATAAAGGTACACAAAAGACCAGCTGTGATAGGTGGAAGATGAGGAAATGGGGAGTTTGTTTCTTCTTCTCTTGGAAATAGCATCAGCACCACATCACACCAGATACACAAATTATAGTCTACAATATTTCAATCATTGTGTCCTTAGAAGGCCAAAATGTTTTCATTTATACCAATTGCATTTATAACTTCTAAGGAGCACACTTTTTTTGTGTGTGGAGAAGAGGACCTTCCATATGAAAGAAAATCGGACTCAGAAGTTCGTGTAAAAAGCACACCATTTCGCTTGCGGATGCTTTGAGTGCTTTTGTTTGCTTTGGTGAATGAGGGAGAGTTAAGAAAATGGTTTCATTATTGCCTTAAAACCATGCCGCACATAGCTGGCTCTTGGAATTGAGATTCCAAGCTCAGGATTTGTTTTCTTCCTACTTGACCTCAATATGACACCCACATGTTGCTCCTTAAAGCCAGTGTGCCCACCCTCCAGGAAGCAGCCACCTATTCTAGCTCTGCCCAGGGGCGGAGTACTTCCATGTAACCCTGGAGTAGGAGATGAAGCCATACACTGGCTGTCACAGGTGGAGACACTAAGATCAAAGGACGGAGAATGAGGCTGGTAATCAGCATTCACTTGCACTGCCCATCAAAACACAGATTTGTCTCAAAGAATAGAGCTGTTTGATCACTTGCTCTTGACTGAGAACCATAAAAGCCCTAGCCCTTTGATCAGAAGCCCTCCTAATCCTGGGGAATGGGCCCTATTCTCTGGCACTGGGGAATGCAGCAAGCTATCTGATTTCCAAACCAAAACACTGACTTGCTTGAGAGAGGACTATGCTGAGTTCTTAGTGCACCCACTTTGGAAGATTACTGAAACCATGGCTTTGCAGTGCAGGACTTTAACAATAAACCTTGACAGAATATGGAGAAGTGTGATAGTACGCATTGTTCTTCAGAATAAGCACTGCAGACACTGGGGCTGCCACAGGAGTAAGCGAGGAGCAGGAAAGGCTAGCGGTGAATCTAGACCATTTATTGTCATATTTTTCCGAGAGCCACTTTAAAAATAGAAAAGCCTGGGCTAGCCATGGTGGCGCATGACGTTATTCCCAGCAACCTGGACAAGGAGGCAGGTTGATCTCCAGGACTTTGACACCAGCCTGTTCTACATATTGAGTTCCAGGCTAGCAAGGGCTACATGGTGAGACCGTAAAAAGAAAAAAAATCGTAAAAAGCCAGCATAAAGGACAGTCAGGGTGGCAAGAGAAAAACCCACTGGGCTTCGTGGCCCTGCCCTTGCTCAGCTGCTAACGACTGTTTCCCTGTTTGAGGTAGCCTTAAAAGAGAAATGTCTACTAAATTTGGGGGCTTTATGTGTGGTTTTTAAATGCAGCCTAAAGTGTCACAACGTATTTGATGTCTTTGTAGTCTCTTCTTACTTGGTAACACAGCTTCAGAAGTGAGTCTGTGGACTGTGTATCCTATTGATTTATACCTGGCCCCAAAGTAAAATAAAACAATGAGTCGTGTGGGTGCTGTGCTTTGCTATAGCATGAGTGTGCAGGTACACATGTGTGCCCCCCACACACACACACTTTAGTCTCACATTTAGCCCTCTACTATAAGTCTCTGCAACGATGGCGTTTTACCTTCCCTAATTTGAATGGAAGATGTGAGTTTTGACACCTAGCATTCCAAGTCTATTAAGAAGCCCATTCAGCTCTCGGACCTGCCCTAGGAACACGGTTGATAGATATCAGCCTTTGGATATGGCAGAAACTGTCCTCCCTCGTTTCCTGTTTGCTCTTTCCATCGCTTCTTTGGCTGTCTCAGCAGTGTCCTCTGCGGCTATGCTGACACCGTGGACCTTAAAAAAAAGAAAAAAGAAAAAAAGGACATAGGACCAAAATACTGTCAGATCGTGGAAGGCATGCTAGACGCAATAAACAAACAACCCATCTATGCCACCATCCCACGCTGCTCACCACAAGGCGCATAAGCAATAGCTAGGGCGTGATTCTGTAATGCTTAAAAAAATAAAACTTTATCCCAGCCGCAAGTCAGGGAAGGGGCAGAGCCTGCCCAGGCAGGCTTCTGTAGCGTCTTTTGAGGGGCCTCCTAAAGCAACCACATTGATCGCTTGAGCAATCAAGTCTTATTTCCTTCTTTGAATCATGAAGGTCATTATATTTCAGAAAACACTTTAAAGGTTAAAGAAAAAAAAGCATGGGTCATTCCCAATTCTTTTTGTAGGAGAAACAATAACTTTTAGCATTGAATATATAATCTTCTAGATTTTTGTTTCTCAAAGACTTCCCACAAAGTGGTGAAAGGGAAGTGACTTTGTCTCAAAGGTATTTGTCCCTGTTTTCTGGCTCCTCCCTGTTTCTCTCCAGCATCTATGTTTTCACCTTTACGGTATTTAAGCTTATTTTTCTTTACTTGTAAAGGTACTCAGGACTTTATATAAAGGGAAGTCTGGGGACTGAGAGGCTGTGAGTCTCCTGATGATCTTTCTTCACATCCTTTTTCTTTCAACCAGCCCTTTGCATCTTAGCTTTCCCAAGGGGATGATAAACCCTCACCATCTTCACTCCCCGTGACCAGCTCACCCCATCATGGCACCTGACTTTCATCTTTGCTCATCTTCCTACTCTTAAATGACCTCTGACGCCTCCCTCAAGGAAAAGTTCACATCCTCTCCCCTCTCATCAGCACCCGTGCTCGCTCCTTGTCCTCTTTCTCACCCTGTAATGTGCTCTCTTCTTTATCTTTATTTTAAAGAGTAGCTGTCCTCTAGGCTCCTGAGATGAGTCCACATTCCCTCTGTCTCATGATCTCATCCGCTCCTGCCATTTTCTTATCCCTCCATCTGTATGTGTAGCTCCACCCCTCTTCCTAGGTATGGACACTATGTCCGCATGGTCAACTAGATGTTTCTACTTGGCGGAACGTTCCAAAGACACCACAACCCAGCAGAGACTTTGTGTCCTCACTGTCTTCCTTACCTTCCCTGGGTGATACTGAATTCAGCTCCCTCTAGGGATGCTCGTCACCTGGGCAGTCACCTGGCTGTGGTGGCTTTAGAAGGACAGAGAGAGTAAAGAACTTCAAGTGAGTAGGGACCATTCATTTTAGTCTAACAGTGAAGAGAAAGGAGAAAACCAGATGTGAGGAGATCACCTTTTAAGGGAGGGGAAACCCAAGTGATTTTGTGAGTGGAAGGAAAAGGTTAAAATTGGGGGACACAAGAGGATTGGAATCGAGCCCAGACACCCCTGAGGCTGAGAGCTAGGGGGGCAATGTGAAGGTCTCGTCTTCCTGCCGCTGTACTGCTCATTCTGTATATGACTTCTGCCTTGTTTGTATCATGCAGCAGTAACTAAATAGTGATAAACCATTTTTTAGTTACTTATACAAAATATTTAATTTTTACATTCATTTTGACATCTATAGTTAGGCAAAAACTAAATTGGGGCCAATTTATCCTGTTAGAGAGACAACATGTTCCTTTTCCCTCTAAAATTCTCCTATGTAAATCCCATTCCTCATGACTATGAAAAATACTCTTAATCGCATTCACAAACAGCTAATAGCTTTCAATTGAAACTACTTTTTAAAAGGTTTTGTTGTTGTTGTTTTTGTTTCTTTTTGTTTTGTTTTTTGTTTTGGGGGGTTATTTGGTTGGTTGGTTTGGTTTTGGTTTTGGTTTGGTTTGTTTGTTTGTTTGTTTTTGGCTAGTACTAAGGGTTGAACCCAGGGTCTTGCACATGCTCAATAAATGCTTTACCACCAAGTTACATTCCCCAGCCCAAAACTCTGAGCTTTTTTTATCCACCCATCCTCTAGAATAAGCAATTTATCTCATTTGTGGACTCTCGGTGGCATTAGTTTTTATTGCTATGTTAGCTTTGTCCAGTCTTTTTCCTGTGGGATAATTCCCACATCCACGGTAAGGACAGCGTTGTCATACAATTTCCCAAGTGTCACGATTTACTTAATTCAGATGAACACATTCATTTTTCAGTTATATGTCTGTGGAAGAAAGGGTGGAGGAACAGGGAGAGAGAGACGCATAGGGTAAAGGAGAGAGGGTGGGGCTGTGTATGGGGCGGAGTTGAGTTGCCAGGTAGGCTTCCGGTTCTTAAGGAAACCATGGATGTTCCGCTTGCATGGTGTTTCAAAAGGTGTTAGCAGGTACAAAGATCTAGGCAATCGCTTTTCAAGCTAGTCAGAATCCAGAGTGATGTCACTTGGAATGGTGGGGGAAGATAGGAGACATTGAATTTGGAGTTCCAGACATGGCAGCAAGCCTGAACTGAGAGCTTCTTACAGGCAAGGAGACACAGTCAGCAAGCTGTGACTCCCCGCATTTCTCCACCTTGAGTCCTCTCACCATTTTAGCTCCCTCAGGTGCACTTAGTTAAGAGTACCCAGAAGTGAACACAAGCAGTCAGCCTGAGACGGCAGGGACGTGAGGGACCTCAGTTGAGACCCTCAGCTTCAGCATCTTGCCAAAGCTGTGGGTGGAGCACAGGACGCGATTACACTGTGGCTTCTCCTCCCACAATAAGCCCTGCCCCTTCACACTTGGACAGTGGCAAGATTGGCTCTCTTCCTCCTCCTACCTCAGTCCTCTGGCTGGTGTGCGAGGTCTTGCAGAAGCCAGGCACTTCCTTGCATTTCTGGGCTTGGCAAAGTGCATAGGAAGAAGACAGGGCTTCCCGGCTGGGAGGAGGGAGGAGAGCTGAAGATCCCGCCTGGGCTGGCTCAGCTAAGCGAAGTGGGCAGCTCAGTGCTTGAAAGAGGACTGTGCTCGCTCGCTCGCTCGCTCGCACTAGATATCAGTAAGTGGGTGACTGTATGGCTTAAGGAAAGATCAGATGAGTGCCCCTGGGTCATGGGGGAGACTTGAAAATGTTGCCTGCTTCTAGGGGGGAAGCCGCAAGGCTGCTGGCTATGTGTGCTCTCTGTGTCTCGAGGAGACTGGAGGCTTCAGCACAGAAATCAGAACTCCAAGTGCCTCCTCCCTGTCCTGAATATTGGCAACTTCTAATGAGTAGTTGTGGACATGATCTTCTTTCCCTCTCCTCTCCTCAGGGAATGTTCTTCTAAATCAGACAGTTGGGACTGAGTGGAAGGTGGGAAAGTGGAATGTGATATCAAAAGAAATTGCACTTTCTTGTTATAGTCTGTACTGCTGACGTTCTTATGTCTACTAGCAGTAATTGTCAGGAAAGTCTGAGGCAGGGGCTTAATTGGGGAAATTGAGTCTTTGTGACCAGGAAACTGAGTAGTCCATATGTTAGGGATTAAATACAAAATTTATGTTATAAATAATCTATGAGTTTTTTTTAAAAAATCATTAAAGGGGAACAGCAGCCAGGAAGCATTAAAGTGCATGACAAAGAAAATTTCACGTCCATGGCTTCTTGCAGTAGTCAAAAATTCCAGGATGTTTACAAAGTCAGGACAGTGATTCAGGAATGCTTCAATTATTGTTGTACATTATTAATACTGTTCCCGGGCAAGATTTGTGGTTCTCTGGTCAGCAAGTTCTGGCAATGAACTCACTGCCGCTGGTGCAAAGAATTCTGGGATGTCTGACAGTGAAATGGATGGAAGGACTCACATTCCATCTCTACTTAATGCCCTTTTGTCCAGAAATCGGGTCATGCAGATGAGCTATTTGGTACGTATACAGATCAATATTGGGAAAGGCATGTCTGAGGGTTGTGTAGCAGATGGACTCCCGATACTGTCTCATTGCAAGCCCTGGGCTGGGAGGACCCAGAAGTCAAGAGACAGGAAGTCAGCTTGGCTCAAGCCAAACTTGTTCATGTTGTTTTCCATCCATCCCGAAATGGAGCCTCAGATGAGGTCAAGAATAACGGCTGAGAGGAACAGCGTGACCATTCCTTCTGCCTAAGTGTCAAAATTTGTCAGTGTGTGGATGAAGTTGGGGGGTTGTTCTAGTGATGCGTCACAGTACTTGAAGTCTCTGATGGCTACGTTTCAGCAAATGACACAAAATAAGAGATATATTTATGTGGCGGGAGAAGTGTGGGAATTCATGTTTTGAAGTGTTATCCCCAGTCTGCGGCATAAAAAAAAAGCCTTGTGTCACGGTCACTGACATGCGGGGCCCCGGGTCAGCACAAGTGGTCCTATGACGGCATAGACAGAAATTTCAGAAATCTAATTCTCTTAATTTTAGTACACATGGATAATATCCAAAGCAAGGTGTCTTTGGGGGTTGTTTTGTTTGTTGGTTTTGGGGTTTTGTTGTTGTTGTTGTTGTTTGTTTGTTTCTTAACTTAGGGAAACAGAAAACTGCATGATGAATTTTCTCTCTAGTTCTCATCACTATGAAGGGAACCCATTATACTTCCGGAGTTTCCCACTGAGGAGGGGAAAAAAAAAGACTAAACCATGTTACCGTTATTTCTACAACACAACTGTGAGCTGACTGTTATGGCCATGCTCCTCGCCAACCTTAGATTTTGTATTTATAAATCCTACCACAGGGCAGATGGGTAAGGAGAAGCCATTAGGACTAGACAATAAAATAATAAAACGGCAATAAAGTGCACTTATAGATGTGGGCTCGGCCATTCCAGCTTCACAAACTTTTATCTGTTTTAAAAATGCTTTTTATTCCCAATGTTAGTATTCATGCGATTTATCGAAATATTGCAAATCTGAGGGTTCATTATCTGAAGTATGTAATATTTATCTTATTCTTTAAAAATATAAGGCATTGAAATGTAATGGGTGATAGCTGACATCTTAAGAACAGTATAATTCTAAATGAAGTTTCTGTTCTTGAGGGGAAAAAATGTGCTAAGAGTCTTCAAAGGGCTGCTTATTTATCTCAGAGTGCTAAAGAATCTTTGCTGAAACTATAGAATAAAACAGAATATCGAGAAAGGACCAAAAGCATCCTTTGGAGGCTAAAGGATGAGCAGATAGAGTCAGGGTGTAGATCTAAGATGGTGGCTTGCTGTACCTGAGAGACTGATGTGAAGAATGATGCACTGTGACCAGTGAAAGTGTTAAAGAGTTTTATTTTTAAGGTTTATTGAGTAGGAATTATGGTTTTTTAATGAAAAGAAACTAAATGATATTTAAAATTGTTCTTTCACAAGAAAAGTAAAGAACAAGGCTATGGAAAGCTAAGCAGTGATGAAGACCTCGAAATAATTGTTGATCAGAAGCAGGTAAGTGAATACTCCATGTTTCCTGTTGCCTGTAGAACTTGACCTGGTAGCCCTCTGGGTTCAGAGCCCTTTCCTGGAAGCTGTTTTAGCCTGCCCGACTAGAACTATTATTAATATAGATGTAGGGAGCATCAAAGCCTCCTTCATCTCTGCCCCAGTGACTTCTGTGTGACGCCAACATGAATGTGATGTGTATGGGGATTAAATAAAAGAGCACAGAGCAAGGGCAGAGGTGAGAACTCCCGGGGCTCAGTGCAATGAGTCAAAATAATATAATTTGATTGAGAGAGAAAAACATTGAAGTAAGAGCTAGGAAGCATATTATCTTGAAAATGAGAAACACTGTCATTGGTGTGCATTGAAAAACAAACCATGACTGTGGGGGAGGGGATAAAAGGTGTGAAGGTTTGCGATATTTAAACTTAGATCTTGCCCAATTTAGTTTCTCGGTTTGTCTGCAGCAAGTGTCGAGACGATCTGAAATGAAAACAGATTGCTGCATAGCCAATAATGCGGCCCACAATTTGAGAAGCCTCTCGGTTGGATGTTATTGGCCCATGAGGTGCAATGAAAATGGCTTAACAGAGCATAAACAATGACATAGCAGGGAGCGGACTGCATCCTGCCAGGACACGGACTTGGCATTAGCCCTTAACATCTTTGTTAATTGTCAAGGAGACAAGATAACTGTCCATCTATTTAAAATACAAATGACATCAATTCTGAGAGCAGCATAGACTCAGTGTCAACAGAGAGGTAATTAAAGGGTCTGGGCTGATGCAGACATTAAGAGAGTGGCCATTGGCTTACAGTAAAGCTGTTGAGTTTGGACAACTTCCTCATCCCGTAGTTGGTTCTGTGCCTTGGTGGTTGCACTAAGGGAGCACATAACTGTAGGGACCTTCTGGGAGATCCTGGCTGGGCAAGACCTTCTCTGTTCACAGTATCCAGGCACAGCAGGGTTTGCCTCATTGCCGCTGTGCTCCCTGCCCCTGTTGCCCGTGTCACTCTGCTGCTCCTGAGTACAGCAGGGTAGGGGTGCGAGGATCTGGCCTGCATTCTGTTACTCACTGCCAGATTGTCAGTTTAACTAATAAGAAATATGGAGTGCCAGTTTACATCTCGGTTATTTTAATTATGCCAGATTAATTACTTGGGACACACACTCTAGACCTCCCGTGGACTGTGATTACGATTAAGGAGTGGACCTACTTGATAGATAAACTAATAAAGGATGAGCGAGTACCCCACGAGAAACACACACACACACAGACACACAGTAACACAGAGACACACACACACAGAAACACAGACACACATTCACATACACACACACTCACACACACACACACACACCGAGAAACACAGACACACACACACACACACACACACACACACACACACACACCGAGAAACACAGAGACACACAGACACACACACACACTCACACACACAGACACACACACACTCACACACACAGATACACACATACACAGAGGCACACACATACACACCTCCCCATCAAAACAAAGTTAGTTTCTACTTTTTGTTTTATCATAGAGACGTCGGGTCTTAACCTTTCTACTTCTTTATTATCTTTCTCTTCAAAGCTTTTAGGTTCTTCCTGTTTAACCTTTGTATTTTAGCTAACTGTTGTCATTCAGAAAACTACAGAATTACTTATGTTTACATTTTTGATGAAGAGTCCAAGAGCATCATTCTTCCTTTTCTCGTGCCGACTTTCCACGACTTCCAGTGCTGTCGCACACATCGGTGTTGCTCCGAGTGACCCAGCACTGCTGACTCATTTCTGTCAAGCTTGCTCCAAAATGTGACAGATTTGAACACGTCAGCTTAGGAGTTGGCTGCTGGCCCCGAGGAGGTTGCCCTTGTTTGGGAGGTCGTGGGGTTTGAGTTTTGAGCGAATCCTAAATTGAAGCAATGACATTTTCATACCCCTCACTAAAATATCAAGGAAAACACTAGTTACTCTTCATAAAACTCCAACAAAATTATTCCTAAGATTAAGAGACCAAAAGTTAAACATGTATGTGAGTATGTGCAAGTGTCAGATGCATTTTTTTCTCCA
Source organism: Acomys minous (assembly GCF_964271855.1). Lineage (NCBI taxonomy): Eukaryota > Metazoa > Chordata > Mammalia > Rodentia > Muridae > Acomys > Acomys minous. Next base: position 12,797,460 of record NC_140499.1, on the reverse strand, counting down.
GAACCCCAAAGTTGTTCATTCCATATATATAAAATGAAAATTTGCAAATATGTGTTATATATATACATATATATGTATTAAAATTTAAACCCTGTGTCCCTATATACTAGTTTGCCAATAAGCTTTATGTGCAATCTGTATCTTCAAGAAGCATAGAGGAAATAATTCCAAGTAGCTCTTCTAGTGAGTGATGTCAAAAGAAAACCCAAGGAAGATAAACCAAACGACTGAAGTTCCATGATGGGCAGAAGCCAACACTCTCATTAAATCTGTCACTCAGCTGCTGTCGCTCCACAAGTGCTGTGCAAGCTATATGCCAGGTCATCAGTCAGGTGATTCGCAAGCCTTGCGCTTCCACAGAGAGCCCATGGTCTTGCTTACGTAAGCATATAAACAGCAGAAGCGCCGTGTAGGTTGTGGGTTCTCCGTCTCTGGCAGAAGATGCTGCTGTGTTATTTTGATGTGGAAAAACACAGTAAATTTCGTAAATGTGTAAGGTTTTTCTTTTTGAAGAGCAATATTGTACTTTCTCCCTTTGGGAAAAAGTTCCTGGCAAATTTGCTTCGGAATGCATATTTTTAAAATCTCACAGAATTCTTAAACTAGCACCCTAAACTAACAGGCAATATATATTTATATATATTCCCATACTTAATTTAAATATTAATGTTTTGCATAGAGATCCAAGCCCATATTTTCCACCTGATAGCCCCAAAGGTTTTACGCTTCAAACACAAAAGTAATGAAAATGAATGTAATGCAATAAAAATCTTAATGACGTTAAATTCCAAACACTGCCCATAAAAACAACATATCTGTCCTTAGTGCTGAATGAAATCAGTACTAAAAGTAAATCATATATGTATATCCCTCATAAGTTATATACGTGTGTGTACACATGTGTATATATCAATTTTATAATCACAGTATTCGTTCTTCATTGGAGAAGACAAGAGTCTTGATTGGAAATTAGTCTTAAGCAAACACAAATTACTTCCTGAAATTGCTGGTTATTTCAGGAATGAGAGTGGATGAAATAAATGGGAAAGTAACTTCCCTAAAGAATTTAGAGCCTTAACTATTTTGAGTCAATAATGAATTTGCTCTGTTTCACTTGTTATTTTAATTGGCCTTCAGCTCAACTCAAGGTTTCCTGTATGTTGGGCTGTATGTGTGTTCACAGAGTTTGTGTCTAGGATGTTTTCAGATCCCACTTAGACTTGAAGGAAGTAAAGACAGAAATCCAAGTATGGAGGATTCAGAGCTATAGTGTAAGGATTGCACAAATGCACGGACAGGATGCTTGGGTCTAGTTGGATCTGGACTCAAAGGCAGTTGACACTGTGTGTTTCTTGGTGTACTGAGTGAAGAAATGACAAGTACCAGCTAAGGGCTAAGTAGTGCACACATCAGGCCAGGGCCGTGGTCCTCAAGCCCCGGCAGCCTCAGATGTGGCCAAGGAGCTTCCTAGGCAGAGTGCACTCATCGCCAACTCTGTGAAATGACATCGGGCCTGAGAGTGTACATTTCTCAGTTCTCCACTACTGCTGTTGGTTTCAGAGCACACTCTATGACAATATGGTCTGAATCAGAGAAAATAGTGACTGCAATTCCCAAAGAGGAAAGGTATATGGGACCAGTAATGAATCTGACATCCAAGTGGCCATTACCTGGAAATCTAAAAGCCAGAATCTATAGGGACCTGATGCCATGGTACCTAAAAATCAGGTTGTCATAGACACCCACAACAGTGGTGCTTTGAAGACCCAACCCTGCAGTTGGGTTGAATTCCCTGCAGTCGTCCTTTTGGTCTTGTACCACAAGAACTGCTTTGTAAACTGGTGTCTTGTTCTTCTCCTCTAAGGGTTTATTTGGGGCAAAATCAGTAGGGCATAGCCGGTGCGTGTTGTTTTGAGCTCCTTGTACTCCTGGTCCCTCCAATTCAGCAAGCCAGAACCTTGAGACCTAGTGTAATGAAAGAACTTTCCCAGAGTTCCTAGTTTTCTATCAAGAACATTGAAAATCATGGACCCCTGAGGCCAGGGTCCAAATTCTGTACCCTCTGCAACATTACTGGTTGCTCGATAAATTGGTTAAGAAGTGATTTTTTTTGCCTTTCTGGTCTGCTCGTAGAAAATTACCACCTAGGAACTGAGATAGTTGCCCACTTCTATTACTGAGCACTCATGGGGATATACTCCCCCAACAAACACTTAACTGTCTACTCCCCTGTTGGCCTTTAGGCATTTCAGAAAAGAAAGGCTCTTCCAAACAAACAAACAAACAAAAGACCTGGACAGAATAAAACTACAAAGTTCCCTTCCCACCCCCAACATCTAAGAAAGGACTCCTAGCACACGAAAAACAAGATAATACACATTTTACCTAGCCTGAAACCTTTCCGATTCTCGCTGAAAAACTTATGAGAGGATCTTGAGCAGAAAGCAGTGCACATTGAAACTATTACTAAGGAAAATGAAGAAACAAAATCGAATTGCCCCTCATATCTCCAATAGCCCCAAGCCTTTCAGTAGGATTACAAACCTTGTGGTACAGTCTCTGTGAAAATAAACTGTGTAAGGGAGATCAAGGCCAGTGTCAAATCCAAATGAAAAAGCAAGGCCCAGATTCCTTCTGGCACTAACAGATAGACTGTCCTACCACCAGCTGGCTCAAGCCGTGGACTCATAAATAGTAAAAGGATGAGGGAATGTGTGTCACTGTCTTCTGGATTCAGCACCATCTGGACACTACTTCTTGGCTATATCAATATGGTGGCTTGGTTTATATATAATTCATATCCTGTTTGCTCCTGGGGGTTCCAGAGTGCTAGAGCCTGTCTCTTGGTGTCACATGGGACAGTTTCTCTGGTGCCGTCTCAGAATTCTGTACATCAAGAACAGAGGACCCCCTACCCGCTACCTACCCTCACTCACCTACCCCCAACCCCTGCTCCGCCTGGAGAGCCTGAAACAGGGGACTCTGACACTCAGAGAACTCAGCACCCCGCACAGCTGTGATGCCCTGACTGAGCTGGCAGTAGGCATAAGCTCATTAGCAATTTCCTCATAAAAGATTGATCAATGAGAAGTGGTTTCATAAAAAAGAAGGCAGATTATTTACCGTGCGTGTGAGTCGGCACAAACAAAGATTTGTTTCTATAGACCAATCAGTTCCATCTTTTCTGCGAAGTTATTTATCATCAACAAGTACGGTAAAGAAAGGGCGACATCTCCCATTAGGTTAAACAAAATTTTCTGGAATGAAGGCTGGGTGAGCTGTATTTTTTTTTCCAAATAGTATCACAAATATCAGGGACTCAAAAGTTAACCCCGAAGATTTGATACAGCAAGGGAAGAGACACAGGATCGCACATAACGCACGATGTCTTCCTCTGTGTTTTCCTTCTAAACTCGTATCATACACTCTGGCCGGATATCTCTCATTTCAACCCCATACACTGATTCTGTTCAGCAGCACCTGACTCTAGGGCAAACACTGGGGCAAAACCTCAAAACCTTCGTTTTAGAGTCTTTTCACAGCTTACCATAACGTGAGGCATTAGGCCACAGAAAACTTAGCAGGATGCTCTTCCTAAAGTGAGCCCAAGGCATGCAGGAGTGCTGAGCCAGGCTCGCTTGCCCTGGTTTCTGCTTCAGCTTTGCCCTCCTGAGCAGAGGAGTCTGGGGTAAGCAGTTAGGCTTTCTGTATCTTCAGGTTGTTGCCTGTGCTGTATAATCACGCCATCTGCACTGGCGTCTGTTCTGAGGCTCACAGGGGGACGCTTCCTTGGAAAGCCATGTGTCCTCTGGTCAGAGCCAGGCCTAGAATCTGGGGCCCCTGATGTTCAGTCTAGTGCTTTCCACAAAGCTCAGCTTCCTTGAGGGATAGTTGTAAATGGGTATTGTGTCACAAGAAATGCACTTTGTTATATGTCATGAGCCAGACCCTCCGCCACACGATGCTCAAGGCACTGTGACTGTAGCACACACACATGCCAGCCACTCTGACACAGCGTTAGGCTGGTTCCAGCCTGAATTCTGACTGAGAACAGGGAATGGCTGCATGGAAACGACGCCACTTTGGGAAGACCAAGCAGCTTGTCTGAGCCAGAGACTGTCCTGCTCTAACGTGAGGGAGATGTCTGTTCTGTGAAGCTGTTGAAAGGATGACACAGGGCCCTCAGTCCGAGGCTTAGCCACGTGCATGGCAGGTGATGCTTGCTTCCTTCACAAGTGGCAGGCACCGAGCCAAGCAATGGTAGGGTGTTGACAGCAACGTTGACAGCCCTACTAGCTGCAGGATTCTTTGGATCTGGGAGGGGTGGACAGAGCTATAAGGACTCTGAGCAATATTGTTTTCACTAGGGCCAGAGCTGTGGAAGCCTAGCAGGCACGGGGCCTCGGGTGTGGGGAGAGCAGAGGGCAGCGGCCACTTGGCGCACACTTGTGACTCTAGAGAAAGGCAGTGCATACGAGCTCCACTGATTGCCTACCGTGCCGGAAATGAGCCTCTAGCCATCACACTGTAACTGGTCAAGAAATATAAGTAAGCTGCTGCTGTTAAAATGTCTATAATCAACTTTAAGGCTTTAAATAGTATTAATCAAAAAAAAAAAAAAAAAAAGAAAAAGAAAAAGAGGAAAGTGTTTCTGTGCCTAGCCCTAGGAGACCCAGCTTGTGGACGTATGGTGCCCAGGAGACTCTGGGATCAAAGGCAGGCACTATGTAAACAGAGGATGGGGCCCACGCATCACTGTCTCCTCTGTCTTCTGAGTCACATTTCCCTCACAGCTATCCAGATTAGCTGCTGATCTGATTAACAGAGGGATGTTAAAGTATAGTTTACAGGTCATTTCAAGTCTTTCGGGAAGCTCAAGTTTCTTAGAAGGGAGCCTGGCAACAAAACTTCCCTCTTGATGGAGTGAGCAGAGTACACTTTCACTAGCAGATGACGTTTTGAGGACAGAGCAGAGACAGCCCAGGCAGGACTGTCTTTTACTTTTATCTCTTTGCTTGCCTGTCACTTCAGTGAACAGCAAGGTCCCAGCACTGGTCAACCTGCCTCTCCTCTCCCGGGTCGTCTTCCCCCAATGTCCAGACAATAATGCAACCCACCAAGATAGTTCCGTCAGCAAGAGAGAGAAAGCCTGAGTTTCTGTCCCCAGTTCAACATCACATGTTAATAGATAGCTATAAACTTGCTGCTTGCAGTTAAAAAATGAAAGGAAAGAAAAATAGATTTTCATGTTGGAAGTGTATAAATGTTAAATCGTTTTCAAACAACCCAAGGAAACCATGGTTTTCCTTGCTTCCTCTTTTTAGTGCCATGGGGCAAAGTGGTGCCAGCATGTATAGAAATATAAATGCATAATTGAAGTGGCGTGAGCTGACACAACGAGGGCAAAAATTATGTGAGCTATGAAAGTAGATGCAGAGGCAGCAATGCTTAAAGGCAGCCTGGGCCACTTAGAGAACACCTCGAGGAGACCCCTCACTGCGCTGCCTTAGAGAAAATGTGGGGCTTTGGCTTCTAATTTTCGTTTATAGATTCACCTGATTTATGTGAGAATTCTGGGCATCCTGGTTAGAAAGAATGATCTAATCCAGTTTAATCAGTGTGTTGTATGGAACCAGTTCTCACCCACTCCTAATAGACTCATAAGGAGGGGGTCTGTGTACACGGGTCCCTCTTATCAGAGAAGTCGGTGGGCAGAGGAACTTTGCATGAAAAAAACCCAGGAAGTTTAGTTATGTCGATTTCAATTCTATCCAAATAGGTGAGTCCCATAACAAGGAAAGAAGTAATTAGATGGAACTCACCAAGTTACTGTTCATCACAGAAAATTCTAGCACTCTAGTTTGCAAGCCTCAGCTGGTACAATCTACCATTGTAACTGTCTTACTAAATTGCGATGCTGTTTTCTTGTAGTGTGTGTGTGTGTGTGTGTGTGTGTGTGTGTGTGTGTGTGTGTGTGTGTGTGTGTGTGTGTGTGTCAGCATTTGGGTGGCCGTCAAAGGGCAGCTTGCAGTGCTGGTTCTCTCCTTCCTTTTGGCCCTGGAGATTGAAGTTGAATCATCAGTCTCCACACTAAAGGCTTTTACCTGCTGAACTATCTCTCTGGGCCAATGATGCTTCTCATCCTCCCTGCCAGGGCCTTATGTGGAAGCTAAACACTAGTCAAGCAAGAGTATTCCTTTGGGAAAATGGGCACAGCTACATGTCTGTCTAAGAGATGTTCGTGGCTGTCTATCACAGGCTTACTAGTCTTCAAAGGAAAGTCTCACCAACCTTGGGAACCTTTCCAAAGGATATTGGGAATGGGTATTGAAGATTTACAAAACGAATTTTGAAATCTCCTAAGCTTTTCATAGCTAGATCTTGTCCACACAGACATCTTTCCTTCCCCTCACCTCATAGGGCCACTCCCCTGACTCAATCCCTCCTCATCCCCAGGGGACTGTGGGGAATGCAAGGCAAGCCCAGAGTTGAGCACCTCACTTCCCAGTCATCCATCCTGAACTCAGGTGTGGATTCAGTCTAATGAGTCCACAGATGAACTCATCCATCACCGATGTGTCTGTGGTCTTTGAAAAACAGTAATGGCTGCAAATATGTGTAATAAAGTTACTTTAAAATTCAAAACTTGATAATAAAAAAAAAACAGCAAACGACTAGATAGACTACACTAATTTCTCTTTAATGTTTTAAGTTTTTCTTTACTTCTGAAATTTTTCACACATGTATACAATAAAATATGATCATATCTCCCCAAGATTTCCCTCCTCCAAATTCCTCTGGGTCTCCCCCAACATTCTCCCTCTCACCTTCATGCTTTTGTTAAATAACCTGCTAAGTCCAGTTAGTTCTGCCTGTGTGTACACTGGTATAGGGCCATTAACTGCATCATGGGAAGCCTACCAGAAGCAACAGCCTCAAAAGAGAGTGAGTTTCCCTCCTGTAGTAAGTGTGCACTGCCAATGAGTAATGCCTGTATAAGGGCTGGGATCTGAGATGCTCTACCCTTTCTGTACCGGAATTTTGGCTGGCTTGATCTTGTGTGACTCTTGTGCAGGCAGCCACAGTTGGCGTAGATTCATGCCTGCAGTCGCCATGTCCTGTCCGGAGGACAGAATCTCACAGTGCCTCCTCCATTCTCCAGCTCTTACTTTCTTGCTACTGGGAGACTTTGGGAAGGCATTTTTCTCTTCCTTTTTCTTTGCCATTGGACCAGGATGCCTGTGCTCTCTCCTGCCCTGACCATGTCTTGTTTGCTTTGGTTTCTCACCCATCTGACTTAATGGCCACATCCCTTCCTCTCTGCTCAGCACCGGCCTCCGGCTCTGGCCGCTGGGCTGTTTCTCTTACTCTGACACTGTGTAGACCAACTTTGACAGAAATGCAGTTCTGGCAAACCTGCCTTTTAGAATGCTCCATTGCTTCCTCCTCTTTCCTCCAAACAACTCCACGGTTCTGTCATCTCCGTTTTCAGTCATGCATTTGGCACGTGGCCTACTGCTAACCAGCCTTGCACTTCTCTGCTGTCTTGTGATTACAATACACACACCCAACACACAAATGACCATTCAAGTCAACTATCCTGTACTCCCCATCAAAGTATTTTTTGACCAAATGATCTCATTCTTGAAATGCATGAACAATTGACTTATTAGGGGCACGGTGGGAGAGGGCGCCATCTCAGCTTTGTGCTGGGTGATCTTGATAGAAGAAAACATTCATTCATTTTCTCCAACAAAATTATCTCATTTGTATAATTGGAGAATCACTAACGAATTTTTGTTGTACAAGAACACTAATCACAGAAGCCTTTATTTTCTCAGTCAAGGGTGTGCTTTACCCCTTGCCGGCACCTGGACCAGTGAGTCACAGTGCACCCCTCATGGGTTCCGTTAGCCAAATACATAGCTAACCCAGGATGAAAGAAATCAAGCGAGGCATTCAGAAACTTTTAAGGCTCAGATTTCACATCTTAGACAGTTAGCAAAGTAGCAACTTCTTTTTCTCAATTCAAAAAGGTTTTAATCTCCTATTCTGTCTCAAGGAGTTTGATTTAACAACCTGGTGCCAGGTCATTTCTGGAAAACAGGAACTTTGCCCTGTGAACCCCAGCACTGGTTGGGTTACAGAAAAGATGTTTCCACTATCCTCAAGGAAAATACAAACTGCAGCCAGCATAGTGGCTCATCCGTTAACAGTGCCTATCACCAAACATGGCCACCCAAGCTTGGTCCCCTGACACCTACATGCTACCCTCTGACCTGCACACATATGCCATGGCATGCATGCACCCACACATGTGCGCATGTGCATATGTGCATGCACGTACACATACATACACAAACACACATACATACATACACACAGAGAGAGACAGAGACAGAGACAGAGAGACAGAGAGACAGAGAGACAGAGAGACAGAGAGACAGAGAGACAGAGAGAGAGACAGAGTTTTAAAGTTAAGATGAAATACTAACTTCTCATCAAGGCCTGCTGACCATGTCTGCCATCCAGACCCTGACCTTCCCTGAGGTCCCTGTCTGGTGCCACCCCAGTGCCACACCCTACTTGCTGAACAAGTTGAAGTACCAAAGCACCAAAGCTCTCCACACTGCTGTACCTCTGCCTCCCCTGTCCTTCTGCCTGGATGTATTATTTTGATGGTGCTGAAACAGTTTACCTCATTTGTTGTGAAAAAAGGTGTCTAGAGAGCCCTGTTGTTTACAATGAGTATGTGCTAAGTGCTGTGACACAAAGACAACCTAGCCACTTGGGTCCCAAAACCAACAGAGCCACGTGTCCCTCTGCCTGTGGCCAGTCACTGCCCAAAAGGATAGCCAAGAGGCACTCAGAACCGTGAGGTAGGCACTCAGAACACAGCTGAGCACGCAGAACCGTGAGCTGTGCAATGGCTCCTGTCCCTGCCTGAGACTTGTGTTTGCCCTCCTGGTGCTCAGTGTGTTCCCAGGAGAGGATGTGGCCTTCAAGGACAGTTTGTAACAGCATTTTTGATCATTTGTCTCCACCAAGGGTGTTTCACAGGCCCAGGAAGAGCCGCAATGCCGGAAGCCTGCCTGGAGTCGGTGCTCCGGCCTAGGCATCAAGGGTGGGCTCTGAGGGGATGTTATGAAGTCTTCAGAGGAAATCCTCTGTATGCCTGGCTCTTAAGAATGGGTGTAAATTATTCTAATTTTGGTGTGGGGAAAGAATATGTTTTATTTTTGCAAGCAAGCGAAACCTTCATGGTAGGGCTACGAAAGGGAGTTGAGGCCAGCTAAGTGTCTCAGGTCCTTTCCTGGGAAGCCCTGGCTTTCCACATTTCCTCATTCCTCGAAGGGAAGCCATACAGTGATGAACCCTGTGACTCTGAGGCACCAACGACCCTTTCCTTTAAGCGTACCTAATATCAGACCACTTGAAATAAAAGGCTAACGCAGCATGCGTTTATATACCATTTACTGTGCATTCTTTTCTCCATACATTACACTGTATTTAATCTCTCCAACTACTCCAGGATACCACTACCTTCCCCACTTTACAGCACACAGAGAGGAGGGTGAGGAAGGGGCAGATTTTAGTCCCAACCCCCAGGGCTATGCCAGCACACAGCCTGCACAGCAGCGCACACTTATTCAGAGTTAGCAATGTCCTTCCATCATGCGTCTTATCTAGGAGGCCAGTTACAAGCCTGATTGTATTAAGAAATAATTTATGGTGGTATGATCTAAGGAGGGCTTCTTGTTCATAAAGAAAGGATACCCGTGACATAGAAACATTTAAATACAGTGAGGCTGGTAAATTGAACTATGTATTCTTGTTTCTGGGGTCATAAGCATGCACGCTCAAAAGCCAACATGCTTAAAAGAGCACCTGCCCAGTCCTTGGGTCAGTGGCCATTACAAGAGTTGTGGGAAAGCAACCAGTTCCAAGTGGCCTGGACCAGCCACTATGTGCCACTCAGTAAATTAAATGCTTGCCCTCCCCTAGAATTACCTCTGTGCCCACACATTTGAAATTTTCCACAGCTGACACTAGCCGTCACCTCAGCATTTGCCGAGGCGCCTTCTTTTGCGGAAGACAATGGCTCTGCTCTGAAAATGTCGCTCCATTCACTCACTGTCCTCCGGGGGCCTGACCTTTCTCTTCAGGCTGAGGTCCCTGCTGGAGTGTTCAGTCAAGGTCTCCCCCAAGCCCTTTGCAGAGCTCCAGAACCCCTATGTGCCTGGCCATGAGAGTTCTCAGGACTGACATGGTCTACCTGCTCCCAGCAGTCCCTTGTGTTTGCTCTTTGCCATCTTTCCCAGAGCATGTCTTCTCTAGCCTGAGCTCTGTCTGTCAGCTCCAGGAGGCTGATGCAGGTCCCTGGATCCCCTTCTCACTGGTCATATTGCACTTACCGTTTCAGACAGGAGGAATGGTACCAGGCTTGGGAATTCACCCCACAAACACATGGGCCTGAAGCCACCCGCAGAACTAATGTGAAATTACCTGTGGCCAAAATCTATAATCCCAGTGCTGGGGAGCAAGAGACAGGAGGCTCCCTAGGGGGCTCAGTGCCCAGCCTGTATAGCTTGCTTCCTACTTGGTGAGTTCTAGGCCAGTGGGAGACACATATGAACACACATGCACACGCAGTCACACACACAAGACAAAGCATACCTGTGAATGTTTTGTATTGTGGCGCTCAGTATCTCTATCTTCTCATTTGCTACTTAGTATTGATGGGTGCATTCTAATGGCCACCTTAGTTAGGATCTAGGATCTTAGGCATTTCATCCATGTTCCCACTTCCCTGTGCAGTGACCACACAAATAGTCTCCCTTTTCTTTTAGGATACTACTTATTAAATTGCAATAGACTTGTCCATGGCCTATGGGTAGGCAGGTCCTTGTTTTCCATGAAGTCTAGAGGATGCTTATAGGATCTGTGCAGGGTAATCTTCCCATGATCCTGTGGAAATTATGTCACGCATGTCACAATTGCTCCCCAAGACTTCAGGTTTAACCTGAATTATGTGTGGCAATTACAAGCATTCTGCTTTCTAAGGGCGACTGAAGCAAAATTTGCATAAAGTGAGTTCCCATGAGTTTTGTAGTTTGCTAAGACAGTAATTGGATTAAGTCATATTAAAGCCACAAAGCCCACAGGATATAGTTTACTCTGGTACCATACTCATTGAGGAGGCAGATGTATAGATTTGCTAAGGCAGTCTCAGGCCAAAAATAAACATATAGAGAATTTCAAACCCTGATATTGGAGTCTAAGCAGCTTATGTGAAGTAGGTACAACTCAAGGAGTTAGAGAATTGGACCCTGTGGCTGCTGAATATTGAAAGGTAAAAACAAGGAAATAATAAAAATGTATTTTAAAATATATGTAGCTTTATTATCATTTCAAATAAAACCTTTTTATTGTGACCCAAAAGGTGAAACTTGTGGATTAATGTAGAACCCTAAAAGTTACCAGAATCCACTGGTAAGACCTACCAATGACTTCTCCCTTGATCTTTAATGTCTAAGCCATGACCTCCCTGTCAGCAAAGAGATTTTTTCCTACTTTTATTCCACAAGCATTCTAGACGAATGTATTAATGAAAAGGAAAAGAATCATTTGAACCACTCAAAGGGGATTACTTCTTGTGAATCAGCCAAAAGATATATTCTGTCACAAGTAACCCAGGTTTGGGGGGGGTCAGTTTCTTGTGCTAAATATGGTTTTAAAAAGTAAATCAGAAATAAATAAATAAATAAAAAGTAAATCAGTAGAAAATGCACACAACACAATGATAAATTTTACATCAGTAGCAGCTGAGGTTGGGTGGCCATGAGGTTTATTTCATAAGTCTACAAATGATAGAATGAAACAGAATTTCTTTTTGAGTAACTGACGTACTCATGGTTTTTTATTGTCTTAAGAAGTTTGCATTATAGACTCTGCTTCTGAAGACACAGTATACAGTGGTCCCCATTCCTCATTTATTTTGACGCAGAAAAAAAAATTGGAAAAGCCAAATTTATGCTGAGACTTCTAACAGTGATTTGGCAACTGAGAAATTTCATACCCAAGTAAAAAGAACATACAGCATGTATCCCCTCCCCTCCAAGTCTATACAAATGTCTTCTGATTACATTTATTAACGGAACTGCATTTAAATTCATGTGTGTATGTGTGTGTGTCATTAGCGCATACAGTCATTAGTAGAAAAGTCACATGACATTTCTGGAACCATGAAGCCAATTGGCTTCAACAGGTGTCAAAGGAAAGGAGCTCAGCTACAAAGAAAGTGACACTTAGAGTCACCCTGCAGATTTAGCAGAGAACCAGAGCTCCCGTGACAGCCTGCCATTGAAGCAATTGTACCAGGCTACAATTCTAGAAAAGTTTGTAATCACAAGTGAGTTCCTGTGATTCTTCATTATTTTGAAATCTGCTTCTGCTCAGTGACTGGAGAAATGACTCAGCAGTTGAGAGCATTTGCTGCTCTTGCAGAGGACCAGAGTTCAGTTCCCAGCACCCACAGGGCAGCTCACAACCACTTGTATCCCCAGCTCCAGGAGTTCCAGCACCTTCTTCTGGATTCTGTGGGCATTAGCCAACGCGCGCGCGCATGCAGACACACACACACACACACACACACACACACACACACACACACACACACTTTGAAAGAAAACATTTTTAATAGTCTGCCTCTAAAATAAGGCATAGTAGGTTTGAACTAACTTCTTGTCAATCAGAAGAAATCCATCCACTAACTTTTTTTTTCTTTCCTTTTTTTATTTTTTTGGGAAAGGTTTAGAAATGCATGGGGAGGCAAGGAAGATAGGAGTCAAGGAAAGAGACACAGGGCATCTAAGTGGGTGCATTCTGTAGAGGTCACTTTCTAAGCATTGTAGGTAATATTATAAAGCTAAGTGAGTCAAACTTTAACACCACACGCCCCCTACCTACACCCCGTGTCCGGTGGAGTCACTCTCTGATGGGAATGGGGAGGAAATGAAAGCCATGGACGTTACACTGGTTGAGCTCCTGTATGTGTCAGACCACACAAGAGATGACACTAGTTGTTACTGCCATTGTTGTGATGGTTTTCACAAGGAGGAAACATTCTCTGAAGGTTTGAGCCTCCTCAGAAGAGTCACACAGAAGCATGAGGACTGGGGTACTGCTCCGTCAGGAGAGTGCTTGCCTAGCACGCATGGAGCTCCAGGTTCCATCCCCTGCGCCATAAAAAATGCTGTGCTGCATTTTTATTTTTGTTCCTGGTGAAAGGCAACATCAGGGAAGAAAGGTTTGTTTGGTTCACAATTCCAAATTACAGTCTGTCGGGGTTTTTTTGTTGTTGTTGGTTTTTTTGTTTGGTTTTTTGTTGTTGTTGTTGTTGTGGTTTTTTTGTGTGTGTGGTTTGGTTTTATTTTGTTTTGTTTTTAAGAGTCAAGACAGGAACTTGAAACAGCTAGTCATACCACATCCACAGTTGAGAGCAGACAAAAATGAGTGCACGCATACTGCCTGCCTGCCTGCCTGCTTGCTTGCTTGCTTTACTCTTACGTGGCTTACAGCCCAGCCTACGGAATGATGCCACTCACAGTGGGGTAGGTGTTCCTACATCAATTAACAATGGAGACAATTCTACACACACAGGCTCAAAGATCACCCTGATCTAGACAAATTCTCCATATTGTGGGTGATTCTAGGTGGTGTCAGGATGATAGTGAAAACTTACCAGACAGCATGGGTCATGGGGGTGAACACCTGTAATCCCAGAACTCTGGGATAGAAGCAAGATGATGCGGAATTGTTTTGGTCATCTTTGGCTACATACCAAGTGGAAAGCTAACTTGAGCTACATGAGATCCTGCCCTTCCTTCTCCCAAGGGAATATGGAGCATGCCTGCCTACGAAGGCCAGGCTCCTCCTCCATAAGCATCAAGAGGACTGCACACCAGCAGCAATGCATGCTGGTTCTTTGCATACTCCTAGCAGTTACTTCACAATTGCTGGCATCCATGTGAATTTTTAAAAATCTTTCTTGAAGCTAAAAACAAAAAGCCAATTAAAGCAAGGGAAGAGCTCTGACTCGGCCAAAGCAAAGCCCTGTGTCACCTCCTGCTACTTTTCAGTCCCCTCCAACCCCCGTGGTTCCTTGGAAGAAGCTGAGTTCTGAATTATGGAAGAGAGCAGGTGCCGGGTTCCCTTGAAACACAAGACACAAATAAAAATGAAAAATGCCTTGTCCTCTTTCCTAGTTTGTACACAAATATGTCTATATTTTACTCATAATTGGACTAAAGATAAATTTCACTAAAAAAATACAGTAGCTTATTTTTTCCAGGCTTGTTTCTCATTCTAAGAGGCCTGCAGCTCCTTCATTTGTGGCTGGGTTTTGTTTCCACCAGCAGTTAGTACCCAGGCTTAAATAGCGAAGACACCCCGCTGTTCTTAGACTTAACAGGGTCTCCAGGCACCTGAGGACATCTGTCTTCCCACCTACTCTGAGATTTATTGATTTGGCAATGGTAAGTGAAGTAAGATTTTCCCAAAGTAACATATTGCAGATGAAGGGGTGTGTCCAAGCACAAGACTTCCCCTCTGGGGATGTCCAACACCCTGCTAACATTTAGCCTCCTTAGTGACCTACTGAGCATCTTCTTTCTGTACTCTGGCTGGCCCTGGGCTCCCCTCAGCCCTCTACTCCTGTGCTGAGCGCATGGCGGCTTCTCAGTCTCTGCTCTATCTGCCAGGGATGCTGTTTGCATGTTCCCTTTCGGTGGAGCGCTTTCCACACCCCATTGCATCATTTTCATGCTAAATTGCAGGGAACCTTTCCCCCCTGGAACATAAGTTTCACCATTGCTGAAGATTCTTCTTTCTGAGAGATGTTCCTCCCAGCACCAAGGAAGCTAGGAAGGCTTAGGAGCCATACAGCTGTCTTGCTTCCGAAAACAAAACCAAATGGGATCTTTTGATGTTAGATTGATCACGAATATTTTCTGAGTGGTATAAACCTCTCTGGTTACATCTGCATATGAATAGATGAAGGGCTTTGCCAGTGGAATCTTACATAAAAGTAGCTCTGAGCAGGAACTGGAGCCACTTTGTTTTCCGGGGATGTGCTTGATCCATCAGTGTGGAACACCTGCTGTGGACCACATGGTGTAAACACCAGTCCTGCTCTTAATGCGGACGTGTTCACATGGGTAATTAATGCCTAACAAAGGGGCTTGAGTTGGCTCCATGTTTCTCTGCCTCACATGAATGCAGCATTTCACCCTGCAAGCTGATTAGGGGAGCTCAACGGAAATCAGGGGTACAAGGCCTCCTCAGCTCTCTCCCTGTCAGTACCTCCAAGGAAGCCCTAGTAGTCATTTCCCACAATATGTCCTGTATCCATCAACATGAATTGCAGGGAGTTGAGGGAGAAGGCAGGAAGGGCAAACAACCTATCCCCTTAGAGAGCCATGGAGCCCTTTTGTTTCTATTCCATTGCCCAGAATCTAGTCAAATGGAAAATGCAGGACAGTCGGGAGGGACTGCTCCTGGGAAAGAGAGCCATTGATTCTGCTGCCTTTGATGCATGTGACTAAGGAAAAACAATATTGTCAAAACTGAGCAAAACACAGGAAGTTTAACCCCGGCTGTCAATCTTGAATTGCTGCTAATTTCCCTAATGAAGTCCATTGTTTTGTATAGCTCATGTGCACTAATACAAACATCTGAAATACACCACTGGCTTCTAGGTCAGTGACAAAGACAAATAAGCACCAAGAGCGTGGTTTTCAGGTTTTCCTGGTCATACAGAGCCCAAGATGTGAACAGAAGGAATCTCTTCAAGGAGTGTCAGAAGCATGCTCTTGGGAGCCTACCATAGACGCCCTCTAAAAGACCCCACCCAGCAGGGGATCATAGCAGAAGCTGAGTCTCACAGCCAAACTTTGGGCAGAGGATAGGCTGTCTTATGGAGGAGTGGGGCATAGAAGAACCCAAAGGAGACAAGAGCTCCACAAGGAGATCAACGGAGCCAGCAAATCTGAGCCCAGGAGGGCCTTCAGAGACTGATGCACCAAAAAAGGACCATGCATCAAGAGGACCTAGGCTCCTGCTCAGATGTAGCCTATAGGCAGCTCAGTCTCCATAGGGGTCCCCTAGTAGGGGGAGCAGGGGCTGTCCCTGTCATGGCCTTGCTTGGTTTTTGATCACTTTCCCCTGGCCATAGAGAAAGAGGATACAAACAGTCTTGATTTAATGAGACTTGATAGGCTGGGGTCAGTTGATAGGGAGAAGGGCTTCCCCTCTCTGAGGACTAGGGGAGAAGCATGGGGGGGAGGGAGGATGGAACTGTGAGCACATGAGGGCGGGAGCTATGATTGGGATGTAAAGTGAATAAATTTTTAAAGTAAATTTAAATTTAAAAAAAGAAAAACAAATTTTAAAAAAAAACGTGTTCTTCTGCTTTGGCATTCAGCCAAGAAGAGGAAACTCACTCATTGTGCTTTTTTTTTTTTTTTTAAGTAAGAAGAGGCCAATAGGACTCACAGTTCCGTGACTGCCCGCACTGGCAGGACACAGATCCCACACCTTCTCTGTGAGCCTTTTCTTGGGAGTCAGAATGCTATCAACCCCTCAAACCTCCCCCACGCCTTCCTCTTCTCCATGAGTCCCTTAAGCGCGTTCCCTGCACAGCAGTCCTTGCCTCTAAGCACGTGGTACTCGCACAGCATGTGAGGGCACCTTAGCAAGCTCTTTCTTTTGTCTCTTAGGTAATTTCAGCTAGGCTGAAAGAACCTCAACAGCACAGCTCCTTACATGCTTCTGGGTCTGTCCCATGGTGCTCCAGTCTGGTGCTGGTGATGCTGGATTTTTTTAAGTGTCTGAAAATGAAGGAAAACATGTACTGTTAATACAGCTACACTGATTGTCCAGCACATTTAACGCAGGGCAAAGAAAATGGGCTGAAAGCCAGCCCGATCATCCAGAAGTCAGGACTGGGCTGCCATGTCACTGACCAAGAAAGTTTAGTGACAATGGGTAGTCTGGCAACACAGTCTCAGCCAGACAGCTCCACGGCACCCTAAGCAGACTCTATAAAGCCCTTGGGAGGTAACGAGGAAGAGGCTGAGCAATGGTAGGTGAACTGTAAGGGTTTCTACCAAGATGAGGACAGTTTGAAGCCAGCTGGTGAGCCGAGTTGTACAAGATGATCTGATATCAACATCATATCAGAGCGAACACTGATTATCAGTTCCATTCACAACACTCAGGACTCTCAGCTCCTGGCAGAGCGGAAATAAATGCTTGTATTGCTTCTCCGTGATCACAAGATGAATGAAGATCTCCCCTGCCCGACCGAGAGGGCTTCTGAGTCCGCTTGCCTCTCTGGGCTCCTGACTTGATCTGTAGCAACTTCCTCACTTGCGCTTGGTAACAAAGCTGACTAGAACCAATACAGGGCTGTTTATCTACACAGCATGAACTCAGGTGGTCTGAGGTGCAAGTCCACTACATTTTGCTACATGAAAGGAATGCTTGGGGCTGGAGCTTCACACAGCGGCAGAGGAATTGCCTAGCATGCCAGAAGCCCCTGTTCAAACCATAGCTCTGCCACCATAAAAAAGGAGTTCTTAATGGGTTATGAACCTAAAGGCAGCAATTGGTTTGTCTTTTATTCAAATTTTTAAAGGAAATAATTTCTAGTGTATAGTTTTTATGGAATACTGCATGTCGCATAAGCCCATGCTGAGAGTGTACACCAACATGAGGAATAATCTCACTACATGCTAAGTGGGAAACAAAGGCATGAGAGACACTTGCAAAGATCCAACTGTTCTTAAAACAAGAAGAAGAAGAAGAAGAAGAAGAAGAAGAAGAAGAAGAAGAAGAAGAAGAAGAAGAAGAAGGAGGAGGAGGAGGAGGAGGAGGAGAAGGAGGAGGAGAAGAAGAAGGAGAAGAAGAAGGAGGAGGAGGAGGAGGAGAAGGAGAGAAAGAAGGAAGAGGAGTTGTCTGCGTGATTCCTGGATTTTATATGGACACTTTAAATCATAACATGAAAATTAGAGTGAAACTGTCTAGGTAAACAAAAACGACTAATGGGAGGAGAGACTCAGGAACGGGGAGGGTAAGGAATGGGAATATTCAACTACAGTGCACACGTGTGTGAAAATACTATCACTTAACACTTCTTGAATATATTCAAGAAGAGTTAAAGAAGTGATTTTAAAATCCCACAGAGGCAACTACAACAGGGACAGAAGACTCTTAAAACTATAAAATATTAACAGTGCTTCTATCTAGGTGCTAGAATAGGGAGTGATTTTTTTTTAACTACTTTTCTGTTCTTAGCATTTTTGTACTTTGCCAGTCATCAAATTTCCTCAAACCAGTTGTTAAACATAGACTATTACCATGCTGTGTCAGGGGAGGGGAGGACACTTTCCTCAGTGATGTAGCCACTGGCTGGTAAGGAGCTCAAACACCTATAAATAACCTCATCCACGCTCCTTTGGTGACCCTAATGCACTGGGTCACAAACAACACAAAACCTGAGAGCAGAAAGATAAGAGGGAAGAAGAGGCGTCCATCAGGGACGGGAAGGGACAGAGAGGGATGTGACAAAAATATATTATATGCATGTGTGAGAAGGCTGAAATGAAATCTATTATGAACAATTAGTATAGTATAATATTACATGTAAAGTTTTTTTTTTCCTGAAACAATTAAAATCAGTGAAGAAAGTGTGTGCAGCCTGACCAGAAAGGGTGCTGCTCCAAACCTCAGAGAGAGAAAGAGCTAGGATTCATCTCCAGAGACTCAGTAGAATTATGGCCAGAAAAGCCAGGCGCACGATTTGCTTGCTGCTAATGTGGCTTTAATTAATACTATTAAAGTTTCTTCCCCAGCCTGAAGATATTCTGATTGCTTGAGTTTAAAAATGCAACATCAGCAAAACTGCCTCGAGAAACTTACGTAATCATGTTAGGGCCGCGTTTTAACAATGCACAGTACACAACAGCTCTGGAGGCTTCAGATTAATAAGCGAGTGCGGGGCCTCCACAGAGAAAATCTGAGGTCGGCATTCTTTTTGTTTGTCTGGTACTTTGTTGTTTTCAGCAGTGGCCATTGAGGATTGCAGACAGGGTGAAGGGAAGAAATAACACAGTGCTCCTACCGGTTCTAGAAGCAATAGCATCCTCTATAATTCTACCAAAGACAGGCAGGTCCTGGAGGGAGGAAAGCATTGCTGAGCTCTGACTTGACCTCTGCTTCCCCACATTTCATAGTGTTTCCCTCGCTCTGCTTGTGTTCAGATGACACTCCACAGTACTCATTTCCAAATCACCACTTCCTGCCTGAGACTTTTTCACGTCCTTAACCTCAGTTAAACAGAAGAGAGAAAAGACACGCCTGGGGGGCAGATGCTGTATACAGAGTCCATGCAAAGGCTAAAATCCTACAGGAAGACTTTTCGCCCAGGCTCTGTTACAGCGTCATTTGTGACTGCTGACCACTTTATAAATTTAGGGAGCTTTCTGTCCCAGGTGTAAAGACCACCGAAGCACTGGAATGCAAAACGAATGGATTTTTATTCTAATTATATAATATATGTATATAAATAATATAGAAACCAAACCTCAGTGTGCTTGGGTTTTCCTGGATGTTAGTGTATTAAGTTAATAAGACAGAATCTGATCAATAGAGGACAGATCCGATCCCCATTGTCACCACACACTCTCCCCCATTTACAAGCAATAGTTGATTACAACCTTAAAATATGGCTATTGCTTTAAAGTAAAGAATGCTGTTTACCTTGATTTGTAATGACTTGGTGCTAATTCCCTTGGTTCTGCAGTCTACCCATGGGGGACAGCAACTTGGCCATTCTACTGCTGGGCTCTGAACTAACTTTATACTTGTGGTTAGAGACAAGTTCCTTAGCCTTCTTTGCTTAGCTGAAAGGAACCAAATAAACACTTATAGCTACTTCTATAGTTAATGTGGGGACTATATAATACGGTATAGGATCATAATGCATAATGCAATTAATGACATTATAATAATATCACAAAACAAATACAATTACTATTCAATTAATGGAAACTATAATAAGGACAATCACCATCATCACCATCAATAGCATCATTGTGGCCGTCGTCATCATTGTTAGCGTGCAGACGATTCAGCTGGCCGACCTTCAGGGTCCTAGTAACTGTTTATGTCATCACCTCCCACGGCCAGGTGCTTTCTCCATCTGTCCTTCTCTGCCCTCATGGCTCTGCTCCTGTCTGTCTGTCTGACTGTCTGCATGGCCAGTCATCCGCCTCTACCTTCCCTCCAGGCCCTAACCCCTTTCCCCTCCATATACCAGACCTGTTGTGTGACATAATTCCCTGGGGGGGAGGGGGTTCACCTTGGCATGGGTCCACCATGGTACCCTCC
The DNA here is from genome assembly GCF_964271855.1 of Acomys minous. NCBI lineage: Eukaryota > Metazoa > Chordata > Mammalia > Rodentia > Muridae > Acomys > Acomys minous. The sequence continues at coordinate 12,777,009 of NC_140499.1, read as the reverse complement.
CACCCCTGCTGTCACATCATCATTATATATCATAGCAGTTGTCATTATCATGATTTTGTCCTTTGAATGCTCTGGTTGACTCTTCTGCAACACTGTATAATGCTCCGAAATTTCAACCTGATTTCTAATAAATGAGAATCCAAAAGCCCATCTGCATGCAGACTCTCAGATAAGTACACTTTCTCAGTTTTTCTCAATAAGAGATTTGTCACGTCCATTACCCTGATGGGTAATGTGTGACATCATTGTCTGAATTGTGTGAGAGGAGGGATTTCTGTGTCTCCTATCTGGAGAAGCCCCGTGCCATCCGACTACAGACCCACTGTTACTGGGCATCCCATCCACACAGTTAATGAAGACATGGAATATTGCTCATTGGTTATTTTCTTTCTGCCCATGCAAACATCCATGTTTATTGCTGCTGTCTGGATACTGTGAGAGGGGGCTCTTGGTGTCTGGGAGAGCCTGGTCCAGGAATCCCTCCAGCACAGATAGATGCTTTCCCAGAGGCAAGTGTGTGTTGCACCAGCTCAGAGTTTCCCTTTAGATGCACCCCCAGGTTATCCTGGATGCCTAGGAGTTCTGATTCACTTCCTGAAAATACGGCCAATCACAGCTTGTCTCAGCCTGAGCTTCTGCACTTTAAGTAGTCTTAGAAGTCTGAGTGCACCTGTGCTTAATAATTCAGTAACTTCACTCTCTTCTTTTGCTCTTGATCCTATCCCACCCGTCTGCCAGAACTTTCCATGACACAATCTTTCCACCTCTGAGTTTTCATCAGTCTTTACTTTTGACCTGTAAGAAATAAGAATTTTAGTTGGGACCAAAGGGGGCTAGCTGTAATATTGTTTTTAAACAAAACCCCAAGTGTTTGACTTTACCAGTAAAGGCTCGGGAGCCAGATGCTGGGGTGAAAGCCTGCTGCCTCAGAGAGGTAGAGAAAGTACCCAGCTGACCTTTCCCAGGAAGAAAAAGCCCCTTCTCCTTCTCCACACTGTCTTTAAAACCCTTCAAACTAAATGCCCCTCCTTTTACACTTCCTGTGCATCTCTCTATCCGTCCTCCAGACTTCCTCTCACTCTCTATACGTTTTTTCCCTGTGTCACTCCCTGGCAATTGTCACCTGTTCCCTTGTACAACTGTGGGCTCTTTATTTCATTTCCTCAATTTGGCAGCTTTGGTAGATGGATGTAACTGGTCTATCACAGAGGAAGATGAGGTTTACACAGGCTCGTTCCTTACTCTGCATCAACAACTAATGCAGTCTGGATTCTCAATGCAGTCATTTTTATTTCAAACACCTTGTGTTCCATTCACAACAAATGTCAAGATTGGAGCCTTGGATGGGGCTGGGGACAGCAGAGGGGTCCAAATGTCAGCACAGGGCAGGGAAAATGTCAAGCAAGGAAACAATGGCAGTGCTGCGCTTGGCTTGAGATCCACAAGCTTTCAGTTTTGTTTAGGGGTTCTTTTCATTTCGGTTCAGTTTGGTTTCTTGCCAACAATGAAAAATATGTGGATGCACTCCACGCTGAAACCGAAGAGGAGGCAGAAAATGCAGTGTGTGACTTTCAGGGCTATAACCAATGCTGAGAGAAAGTGGTGGTGGTGGCATGTGCCAGAGATTTTCCTGCCTAAGGGGCCCGCTGTGATGATGTAGTGACGGCAAGATGCAGGACATAAGGAGAGTCGATGCCTGCAGCATGCAGGAGGCAGGGGTTCTTCCGGAGATATCTCAGACATCAGTTGGGTCTCCCCATGTGGCATGCCCTCTGCTGGGCACAGTTGGAGCTGTCCAGATCAGACTCTTTTGAAAACTATCCTTTCAGGAAGCCTGACATACTAGGAAGTTCATACATACTATTTATTTAACCCTTATCATAGCCTCGGGGAAGCAGGCACCATTAACCTCAGGTGAAGAACGGAGATTTAGATGAAGAAAGATTTTGACCAGCATGAAATTTAAAATGACACGAATTACACCCCAGGTTGTTCATAACCATCCCTAATATCTTGCCTCAGTTAGGGCACCAGCTCAGACACCAGAGTCAGGAAACGAAGTGGTAATGCTGCAACTTTGGGCTTTAAACAGGCTCCCCAAACCAGCAAGCTAGCAAGCCTACTCTACTGGCTCTTTCTACATACTGGAGGTGCGATATGAAAAGTAAAATGGCGCCACAAGAGAGCCAACCGGTTTCCAGCAACAGCTGAAACTGGAGGTAATCTCACTGCAAGTGTTCCACAGTTCTCTGGCTTCAAATATGGTGGGTAATTCTGCAGTACAATGGGATTAAAAACAAAAAACAAAAAGATTTGGGGGCAAACTAAGAGTCTTCATTCTGCAGTCTAGGGAGATAGCTCAGCCAGTAAACTGCCTGCCACGCAAGCATGAAGGTCCAGGTTTGATCCCTGACACCCACATAAAATGGGTACAGCAGTGTGCACCAGTCATCTGGGCACAGAGGAGGAGGAGGACCCCTGGGGCTTGCACGCTGCCCATCTAGCCCAAATGGTGAGCTCCAAATTCAGTGAAAGGTTCTGTCTCAAAACTTAAAACATGGGGAGTGATTGAGGAATCCTAACGTAGGCCTATGATTCCACATACAGGGTGGGCATGCACACATACACACACACACACACACACATACACACATACACTCACACACATACACATATACATACACACTTACACATGCACAAACACACACAAACACACACACAAAAGAGTTCTTAGTGTATAAAGGTCTCTGCTGTTTCCTTCAATAATAAACTGCTCAGAGTACCTGCAAGTGGACGTACATTAAACTCTTACGGGGTTTACAAGAGTTGTCTTACAGACTCAATAGTAAGAGGTGTGACAGTCGCTTAGAGAGCACAGTTACACTGTAAAACAGCTGTGAGGGAACTGAACCGGAAGGGAGGCTGGCATTCCCTAAGTCTGGGTCTGACGCCACACTAGACTTTCTTTCCCATACTTCTCATTTACTTCTTATAATATCCTGCTGATAGAGAGTAAGTTCCATCCCCCATTTTCACAAATTAGCAAACTATTAAGATCTAACAGGGTAGTCTGGAGAGATGACACTGGCTGCTCTTCCGGAGGTCCTGAGTTCAAGTCTCAGCAACTACATGGCGGCTCACAACCATCTACAATATGATCTGATGCCCTCTCCTGGCATGCAGGTGTACATGCAGGCAGAACACTGTATACATAATAAATAAATAAATAAATAAATAAATAAATAAATAAATAAATAAATCATTAAGAAAGAGTTCCTTTATTTAAAAAAAAAAAAAAAGGTCTAGCAGGATCCTGCTAACTGTTCAGGACTAGATCTGAATTTGAGCCTCAGTTCACTGTTCGGCCTCCAGTGTTTGTACTTGCTGAAATGTGTTGGGCTTTGTTTGTTTGTTTGTTTGTTTGTTTGCTACTCTTGGTTTTTACCTTTATTTTATTGTGCTCACATAGAATACACAAAGTTATTTAAATTTTTCTGTTTCTTAAAGACTTACTCTGGGTCTTAACAGAAGGTTTCTTCTCAGCATTCACAGCTGAGATAAATGTGCATTCTGTGTTGTTTAGAATCAAGTATTTGTTAGGTCCATTTGATTTGTGATATTATTCAACTCAGCTGTTTCTCTGTTTTGTTCTGTTCTGTTTTGTTTTGTTTTGTTTTGTTTTCTGAGGTGATCCACTGGTGAAATTGGGGTGTTGAAGTTACTCACTAAGACTGTGTTGAGATGAGTCTGTGATTTTACATTTGGAGGTGTCTGGTTTTAGAAATCGGGTGCTTCCTTGTCCGGTGTGTATTTGCTTAGGATTATAATGTCCTCCTGATAGTCTCTTGGTCAATATGATGTGATCCTTATCTCTTCTAGAAAGCTGTAGGCTGCTCTGTGTTGCCAGATATTTGAACAGTAGCACCTGCATGTTTCTAGGCCCATTTGCTTTGAGTATTTGTTTGCATCCTTTCGCCCTGAACAGCATCTGTCCTGAAGAGGAGGTTGCATTTCCTGGAAGCCACAAATAGATGGACCCTGGTTTTCAACCTATTCTGCCAGTCTGTGCTTTGACTGGGGAGTTGAAGCCACTAATCAGCAGAGGATTTATGTGATGCTGTTTATTAATTCCTGATTACCTGTGCCTTGGTAGTGAGGACCTCGAGACCGCAGGCTTCTTCTTGTGAAAACTCTCCTGAATTTATGCTCCCCATATGCTGCAAAGCTCTGAGGACAGCCGACTCAGTTCATGTGAGTGGATAACTGTCTTTCCGATGAAATACCTGTTGACGCAGTTTTAAATTTTCTGATACAATTTTGCCGGTCTTAAGGTTTGGAGTGGCTCTTGACAAGAGTACGCTGGGGCTTGCCTCAGTAGCACATTCACTGAAAGCTCTTGGATGTCACAGTTGCTGTTTCTGCCTTGTTCATCCACTCTGGCTCAAACAGCAACCTACATAGAATGAGATGCTTGCAGTGATTACACTTTCTTTGACTGGATGTTTCTCCTAGCAAGTTTGTTGATATAGTCCTGTCAAAAGTAAGTGTCTCTTGACCTAAATATTTGAAATAGCCAGTTTTATCAGAAAGCTTTATCTGCTGTCTTTTCCTATGCTTTGCCAGGGGAACCTAAGTAGTTGACACAAAAAGGGAGAGGAAAATGAGGCAGGGTTGATAGAAATAGGGGTTGCATTGAGAATTGTGATGGAGCCTTCTGTTCTGCCTGTCTTAGAATCCCAGCCTTGGTTTTCTTCCTCACGCATAATGACAGCAGTGGGCACAGGTGTCACGCGCTTCACGTTGCCTCCCTGTCCCTCTCACTGGCATTCTCTACCATGTGGTAGGAAATCTTGCTTATAGAATCCAGACCACATCCAGCTTCCCAGTGAGTCAGCTCCCAGTGAGCAGGAACTCAGTTTCCACATCTAAATACTATAGTGAGGCACTGAACTGACTGAACAAAAGGTTCTGTTTGCCTCACAATAATGTATTGCAGGCCAGTTACTACTACACATTTTAATGCTCTGAAAACATGAATTAAAAGTCAGTTTTCATCTTTGTGCATCCAATTCATTAGATACTTTTGTAGTGAGAATTTGGGATTTTTGTTTTCTTTAAAAACACACAAAGATACTATGGGAATATGTTTTCATTTTAACCCCAGGTGTGGGGACATGGGGCTGCCATACTGCTGTCCATACTGCCCAGAGGAGAAAACTGAGATTCAGAGCACATTCAGGAATTGCCAAAGGACACACAGCTCACAAGTAGCAGAAATCAGAAAGCATATGTCCCACTGACTCAGTATTCTGCTTTTTCATCATATCAAGTCTAATTGATGATGATGGTGGTGATAATGATGATGATGGTGGTGGTGGTGATGATGATGGTGGTGGTGGTGATGATGATGGTGGTGGTGATGATGATGGTGGTGGTGGCGGTGGTGACGATGGTGGTGGTGGTGATGATGATGGTGGTGGTGGTGATGATGATGGTGGTGGTGATGATGATGATGATGATTATAATGGTGGTGGTGGTGGTGATGATGATGGTGGTGGTGGTGATGATGATGGTGGTGGTGATGATGATGATGATGATGGTGATGATGATGATGGTGGTGGTGGTGATGATGATGGTGGTGGTGGTGGTGATGATGATGATGATGATGATAATGGTGGTGGTGGTGATGGTGGCGGCGGTGATGATGATGATGATGGTGATGATGATGGTGGTGGTGGTGGTGATATGGTGATGATAACAACAGAGACAAGAAGGGAGCATCAACTGTAAACTGACTCTTTGAGATATTCTCTGACTCATGTTACTGCACACACTGCACACAGCGACCTTGTTCCTACCAAGGGTTAGCTGATCTTCTTGAGCTAGATAAGGGTGTGGGAGTGGGGAGACCTAGTGAAGAAATGAGCTTGGTCACCATCTTCTGATGTATGTGCCCCATGTCCTTTGTCACATGTGCCTGAGTAAAGACTCTGAAAACAATACGTGAAGCAGGTGAAGTCACAATGACTGGAAAGATGGGGGCTCTGTCCTTCAGAGTAGGGCCCCTGCCCAGGCGCTGGGGGACTTGAACACATACAGAGAGGGAGCAGACAGAGGCTCAGCCCCTCCCAGCCACCTTTGCAAATGCTACCTGGAGGCTGTTGCTCTGGCAACCGCACAGCTTCCAGTTTCCGGAGGTGACTGGGTTCAGAGTGGCAAAGCTCAGCCTGCAGGTACACAGTGTTCCGAAACAAATGGAAGCGGACAGAAAAGCAGCCATGGAAGAAAGAGATCTGGGAAACAGATGCCCTGATTCTTTGGAGATGTAGAAATGGCCGCCATGGCTACACTCAGTTGGGTGGCCACTTTCTGGAAGCTTCCATACACAAGTTGAGATAAAAAGAGCGTTCATCTCTGTGAGGAAAAGTAGAGCAGGCCTGGGATTCAGACCATCTATATTTTTCAAGGGTAGAGATATCTCATTCCTGCAGCAAACAGGTGAGCTTTAAAACCCCTTTTTAACTACCCCAACCCTCGCTGCCCCTAGCACATTAATTATTGCTACTGTTGGAAGCCTGTGCTTGACAGGGTTATGGACAGGTTCTCATCCAGGCCACTTTCACAGAAACAGCTTCTCAAGCTTTTAGTTACTTTAGAGACCGCCCCAACCTGGCATCTCATGGGTGTGAGTTCTCTGTCGTATCTAGCAGGCACTTCCCAGCATAGGTGTCCTGGTCACCTGCTCTTCCCATCCTTCAGCCTCTTTTTTTCTCACTGTTCCCTGACCCTCAGGTGTGAGGTTGTGGTGTGGATGCACCCAGTGCAGCTGGGTACCCTGCGGTCAGTTATTCTCTGCATTTGAAAAGTTGTGGGTCTCTCTCATAGCCGATATCTGCTAGGGGGGCGGGGAATCTGCTTTGATGAGGAGTGAGAGATACACCTACCTGAGGGTATACAGATGTTTCATTAGAATACAATTAGAATTTATATTGGTTTAAGAAACTGACAGCAATAGGTTCTTGTCTTGTTGGTTCCATGATCTCTCCAGCCATGAGCAGATTAGACTACCTTGCGCAAGCAAGACCTATATAGTGACAAATAGCAGATGATGTGGATAGACGGACAAATACCAGGTGACATGGATAGAGGGACAAAAACCAGGTGACACGGATAGAGGGACAAACACTGTGCCAACATGGATAGGGAGACTTTCACAAGGCTCTATGCCTAGATGAAGTGTTATAGGTAATCAATGGCTGCTGAGAAGGGACAGTCAGGTGGGGTTCTTTGGTTTGTTTTGGTTTGGTTTGGTTTGGTTTGTAATGATTCTTTGATACATTTTTCAAGTGGTCAGCGCTAAACATGCAAGCAACATTAAATGGCTTGTGTATGTGTGTGTGTGTCAGTATGTCTGTGTAGCAATAATTATAAAAGAAGAGGTCATGAATTTGACAGGCAGTGAGAGAACATGGAAAAAGGGAGAAATTGTGAGAACACAATACTCATGAATTAAATTCTAAAAAAAAAAATTAATTTTTAAATGAGAAAAAATGGTACCAATATGGCAGAGTTATGAACATTTTGTGAAGTAGTGTGTGTTGAGGGCTTACCATGACATTGTGTTGAAATAAACCAGACACAGAATCATCAATATTGCCTGGCTCCGGTCACAGGAGATATTAGAGCCCATCAAATTATAGAGAATTTGTAGCTGTAATTGGTGGCAATGGAAAGATCTTGTTTAATGGGAATAGAGCTCCAGGGCGGGAAGGTGAAACAGCTGTAGAAATTGAACCCCAATGAGGCTCGCCTAGCAAGTGAGTGTGTTTAATATCACTGAGTAGACCTGTACCGTGGCTAAGGAAGACATATAGGCTGTATAGTTACAGTAAATAAACATGCATACTTACCACAGTACTTAGCATAATCCTGTGACCCACCCTTTGTGTAATTGTATCACATGCCATTTTGCACTTTGTTTCATGTACTCTGTTGACCACTACCATGATATGCCAATCCTTCTAAGGTACAGGACCTCTTCCCTGCATCCAGCCAATCACGTTGCTCAGTGCACTTTCCTTCTGCTTTCTTGGAGCAGAAACCTGTGAACGTGCTATCAGAAGCACATTTCCTGTAAGATGCTCGAGGCCATGTTTAGGGCCGAAATAATGACCCCTAACACTCATGCACAAATGCATTGTCAGGCACTTTCATCTTCCCTTAATGAGGAGGAAACGTCTCTAAATTTAGTCTCTGAGGATTAATCCTTATTGTTCTTCAGGAGTCCTAGCTTGCTCTGAAAAATGCAGAATGAAAATGGAGCACAGGCTACTATTCTCATGCAGGGAATCCGACACCAGCTAGAGTATTCTATGTCTAGTGTGTAACCAGAAGCCCATATGGTCCAGCCCACACGCAGTATCATTTCATAGAAACGGCAGCCAGGCGTCCTAGCTCTGCAGGATGCCGCTGATGATAACGAAGCTCCTGACAGTGGTCACTGAAGGATCCTGTACCCCCTCCCTCACACAGAAAGCCCTCCATGGGTCTCTTCCTTCCTGTGAAAGACCCCACTTCCAGGGGCTGCTCAACTCCCACCCCTAGGTCCTGCTCTTGCCCACCCCAAGTTTACCCGTGCCTCACTGTCCAGCATACTGCCTTGTTTCCCAAGTCTAAGACCTTTGCATATATCTTTCCCTCTCCACATAACTCCAGAGAAATAAAACCAGGTCCCCTGCAATGCCTGGTACACAACACACTTCAAGTAATCCCTTCCTTCGTCCAGAAGTCCCCTTGAAAACAACTCCAGTCCTGCCCCTTGTGGGACTCTGGGAGGCCCCAGCCCTGACCGCTTCTGGCTTGTGCTCATGGAGAGCTGTTTGGCCATTTTATTTTATTTTACATCTGTCCTCATGGGATGACAAGCAAACAAACAAATACATGAGCTGGCTCTTTCTGTAAATTGGTGCTTACTATGTCAGTTCATGAGGCATACACCACAACATGTTGCCATGCTCTTCCTGGGCCGCTATGAGGTCTGGCTACGCAGACCTGTATGGTCACTCAGCATGAGTCAAAATTGACTGAAGGTGTTCCTGTCACCTCCCTGTGGCTGATGAGCATGTGAGCTGAGATTCTGGGCTGTAAGTAATAGAGGAAGTTAAGGACCGAGAACTGCCAATGCACGCACCCTTCATGTTCCCTCATGAATGAGGAACTTTAAGTGAACTCTGAAGGCGAGGGGCTTCCTTGATCCTGGTAGTCTGTTTATCTGAGGCTCACACAGAGAGACACGGAACTCATAGTCCCAGCTTCACTTCCCTCAGGCATCCTTTGAAGCTTTAGTTTCTTAAACATAGCTTTTCTTCTAAACACTCTGGCTAGCTGAACATGGAAAGGTACACGTGAGCACAGACCACACCAGCGTCTGTCTTTCTGGCTGGTTAGGGAATCTGCATTCCCGGCAAGTTCTCAGAAGACACGGACTTCTGCTCTGCTGATAACCTCTCGGGTATATGTATCCTTTACCAGCGTTTTCTAAGAGAAGCTTTAATCCTACATTCCAGGACTGTGCGCCCTGGGTTTCTTCTGCAGACATCTTCATTTTAAAAGATACCTCATCAGCGAAAACTTCTCACTCTGGAACTTGAACTCCCCACTCCCCACGATCAGAAGGCTATGCAAAAGTCATATGCTTGTGGGAACCCTGATAATATCACTTCCTTCAGGCATGAAACTTACAAAAGGAACAGAAAAGAGTTAGTTTTGGCAGCAAAACCGTTTTTACCCTGACTCCAATGAATTCAAACCGTCCTATCAAGGTTTTGGTCCCATAAAAAAAGATGCTTATTGTGGGCTGGAGAGATGGCTCAGCCGTTAAAGGCTAGGCTCGCTACCAAAAAGATGCTTATTGTTTACAGGTAAGTGCATCTCCCAGCCTTCACTGGAGAAGCTTCTCTTTAAAGAATTCAGTGATAAGCACAGAGGCCCACACTGGTCAAGGGAGAGAGAATGAGAGACTTCAGAGTGCTCAGCTCTCAGTAAGAAACCGGTATCACACCCTTTCTCCCATGGCTCTGGGGTCACCACGGAGGAAGGGACACAAAAATTATGAGAGCCACTGGGGGAGTTGATCAAAATACATTATGTCCAGGGGCTGGAGAGATGGCTCAGAGGTTAAGAGCACTGACTTTTCCAGAGGTCTTGAGTTCAATTCCCAGCAACCACATGGTGACTCACAAAACATCCATAACGTGATCTGATGCCCTCTTCTGGCCTGCAGGCAGAACACTATATACATAATAAATAAGTCCTTTTAAAAATGCATTGTGTACTTGCATGAAATTCTCCAACAATATTAAAAAGTCAAAAAAAAAAAAAAGCAGTTCTAACAACCACTGCTTTAGAATGTAACCTCCAGTGCAGAAACAGGTGACTAACCGGACACTAAACAGCAAGAGATACTAAGACGGAAGCCTAGTGGCTTAAGACAGACAAGCTCTGGTCCTTTTGGAAGTAACGTCGTAGATATGATAATATTTATACATTAGGTAATGGCTCAAGTTAGTTCCTAAAATGGGGGTGGTCAAGTCCCTCAAGAATTCCCAGGCATAAGTGGCCAGCCCTGCTAGGAGCAGCACAATCACTGGGCGCTTAGCTTCCTTTGCAAACTGAACCCTCTAACGGAGTCATTTCCTCCTTGAAGCAATTCTGTGCTGGACATGTTCCCTTTCCTTCATGTGCCTCCTTGTGTATTACCTTGTTTTGTGCACATGTACTCTCGTTTGCTCATGCCAGCTCCAGTCGATGCAGCGAGCTGTGCTAGAAATGGCGCCGCTCCTGCCTACCAAGTGTTCAGGGATGGTTGGGGAGTTCGTAGTCACTGGGCTGATCCACCCTCATATGGGGGAGCTCGTTAAGTCTCCAGACTCACGGGATCCTTTGAAGACCCTTTGTACAAATGCTGGCTGGGAAGTGGTTAGCCTATTAAGTGACATCCAAACTCTCGTGCTACCAAGTTAGAAATGGCCAACACAGCTGACTTGGGATCTGATTTCGAGATAATGGAGAAGCAGATGAGCAGGTGGTGGGCTGGGATGAAGCTCCTCACCCCAGTTGCTCCCTCAGTGCCCGCATTTCATAGAACATAATCACAGAGACTTTTATAAGCCTACTTTCTGTCTTGGGACTGACCTGTGGCCAGGTTGTTTCTGCCAAAACTTAGCCCTCTGTTGCCCAGAGGGCTTTAAAACTGACATTTGACCATTTGAAATGGAGAGGCACATAAACACGGTGACTCTAATTTATGAGATTATACTAGTGGAAGAAAAATAAACCATGTTAGCAAATAGTGCATTTATTTAATCAATTGCTACTGTAGAGGGCAATCAATTGCGGATGTGGTGGCTGATGGGTAATTAGACTATTAGCATTGAGTTTTTTGTGTGTGTACTCAGCAGAACCCCTCAAAATCATAGCAATATGTGGTGAACGGTAGATTGATAATGCTTTCTGGTTAAATACTTTGTTTGTGCTGCAGCAGTGCTGTTTCCTTGAGATTTTATGTGCATCAGCAGGGAGAACATAGACTCTGAAGAAGGCGTAACTAAAGGCAAATTCCAAGGCTTCCTCCATTCAGTGATTTTATTTTTACTACACAAGGTCTTTATCCTCTGAGCTTCAGAAGCCTCGCCCACTGAGTAAAGATCACGAGGCTTATTTTTGTCATGTCCTTTGTATTAGGATTGATTGAGACAATATGTGAAAGGGTCTTAGGTCTGCAGGGTGAGCAACACAGGCCTCCCGGACGCCAATTCTCTCTACTGTTTCTTTTCCCAATAGACATTTGGTTTAACCACTGATGCAGCCTAGGAAGCCTTTCCAGTTCCTTCTCTCTTCTCTCTTCTCTCTTCTCTCTTCTCTCTTCTCTCTTCTCTCTCTCTCTCTCTCTCTCTCTCTCTCTCTCTCTCTCTCTCTCTCTCTCTCTCCCTCTCTCTCTCTTTCCCTCCCTCCCTCCCTCCCCCTCTCTCCCTCTCTCCCTCTTTCCTTCTCTCTCTCATTCCCATCCTCTTTTACCTCCTATATGAATGAACGATCATGCATGAGCATGCGTACGTGCGTGCGTGCATGCATGTATATGTGTGTGTGTGTGTTTGTGTGTGTCTGTGTTTGTGTGTGTGTGTGTGTACCCACCTCAATCTAGAGACAATCCAGTCTCCATTTGAAAGCAAGCCAGTTGTGCTTTCTGCTGTGCTCCTTGATAGCCAGGCCAGATTGAGCACCCCCCTCCGGCTGACCCAAAACCATAGCCCTTTTGTCTTTAAGGCCCCATTGGTCCTTCTGTGCATGGGAACAGCTTTCCCAAATAGCGATGTGCTCTTCTTCCTTCAGGCATGTCAGGGTGAGCTACAATTCCAGTGTTCAGATGTTAGAAACAGACTGCAAGGTCACTGAGGGCGGCTTTTGCTGAGCAGTAGCTCAGCACCATCTAGCAGCAAAACAAGAGATTCACCAAAGTCCTGTTGGTCAGAATCTATGGGATGTGGCTGCCTAGGTGACTCTGGTGCTTAGTATAAAGCAATACAGTTTTCACCAGAGAAGGCTCACCAGGGCCCTACCACTCTTGGCTGAAAGGGCACTTGCATCCTTGATATGCCTGGAAATGGGTGAGGGAAGAATGCTGGTCTCCGACATAATTAGACACACTTGTGGGCAAGAGGTGTGGCTCAGGTGTTACAGTGGCTTCCTGGCTTGTACGCAGCCTTGGGATTCTATCCATACACAAACAGTGTGATGATTATAGACATGCATGAGTCCATCACTCAGGGAGGGAGATAGCACTCAAGGATGGTCAGCCATTAAAAATAATTCTCAGCAACATAACCAATGTTTAGAGCAACCTGAGCTACATGAGACTCTGCCAACAATGAATTAATTAATTGGTTAATTGCTTCTTTTATTGTTTTACTGATGTATCTAGTTTCAAACATCGGAGTAGTTTCCACTTTCAGCTAAAAACTCATTTGAAATGCTAGCTTTTTACTAATGGATTCTTCACTGGCATTGAAATTAGAGTTCCCAATAAAAGGAGAATTGTGCCTGGCCGCATGACCTCTGTCACTTAATCTGGGACAAGGTTTCTGAAGAGCCAGCATCAATAGCACAGCCATGGGACGGGTGACAGCACACGTGCACACAGGCTACGCAGCAGATTAGAGACATATCTGTGGCTGGCTTTAGACAGAGTTTAAAAAGAGATTCTGGGCATCCTGACAGAAACAATACTCAGGGTCCTGCATTACTGTCACCTCAGAAACAACACGCCCTATATAATGTCGGCCACCATGAATCGTTATATGCCACGCACAAAAAGACCAATCTTTCATGATGTCACTTGTATGTGGACCCTTTCAAACTTAGTCTTACTAGGTGTGGTAGCACATATCGTTAATCCCAGCACTTGGGGGGCAGGGGCAGGTTAATTTCAGGCAAACCTGGTCTACCTAGCAACTTCCAGGGCAGCCAAGGGCTGTGTAAGGAAACCCTACCTCAAAAAGAATTTGGTCTCATATAAGACAGCAGAATGATGCCTTCAGAGGGTGGATATATTAGCCAAAAGTAGCAAAATTTTACCTAGATAAAGGAATTGGCTTGAGACAACAGTCAATATCAGTGCGTTATGCTCTTTGAGTGGCTGAAACTAGATTGTAAGTGTTCTTGCACAAATAAATATCTAATGTGACACACTGATATGATTACATTTTGAAAAGTCTACTATGCTTATGAATTATTTCATCAAAAACATAGTTCTTAAAGGTTATGACTTTAAATGGTATTTAGCCTTCATTTTTCAAATTGGAACATAAGAATCAAATTAAATGATACTGGAAACTGTCCCTGTGGCTTTTACAGTGCCTTAACTGCGTGTGCCTGACCCTCATTCCTCAAGATCATAAAGCGGGACCTGGCAACATCAAACGTTATTCAGCATGGCTGTGTTTAAAATATGAAAACAGACTTTTAGGCCATTTCCTTCCAAGTGAAGATGCTTATATGGGTCTGTATGAAATTCATGTACACAAACGAGCCAAAATAAAAAGCAGCCCAATTTCACCGTCATGTGCAATCACTTTTAGCGTGTCTCTAACCTGTGTGTGTGTGTGTGTGTGTGTGTGTGTGTGTGTGTGTGTGTCTGTCTGTCTGTCTGTCTGTCTGTCTGTGTCTCGTCTCTGTGTCTGTCTGTGTCTCTGTGTCTCTGTCTCTCTCTCTCTCTCTCTCTCTGTCTCTCTCTCTCTCTCTCTGTCTCTCTCTCTCTCTCTCTCTCTCTCTCTCTCTCTCTCTCTGTCTCTCTCTCTCTCTGTACAGATAAGATCATATACCATCTGAAGCCTTTTGTGAAGCCTATTTTCTTCTTCTTCCTGTATCTTAGAAGTCATCTTAATCTTTTGTGTGTATGTTTCCAGTGTGTGTGTGTGTGTGTGTGTGTGTGTGTGTGTGTGTGTGTGTATGAACATACAAGTGAGTATAGAAGTCAAAGAACAACCTTGCAAGTCATTCTCCACCTTCTATTGTGTTCAGGACTTGGTCTCTTGCTGCTTTCTGCTGTGTGCATCAGGCCAGCTGGTCCATGAACTTCCAGGGACTCTCTGGTCTGTGCATCCCATCTCACAACCGAGATTACAGGTCCACACTACTGCGTGTAGCTTTGCATGGGTTCTGAGGTTCTCAGCTCAAGTCCTTACACTTCTACAGCCAGCACTGTACCCACTGAGTCACCACCTTAACCCACACCTCATCTTCTGTATGGGTATGTGTGTGCGTTTAACATATAAATGCGATATGCTGTAGATAATTATAGTGTAAGCTCCTAATTCTCCATTTTGAGATATTCTATTGTTTTTTAAGTTTCCCAGAGCCCAGAATATGATTGAGATAAGCATCCCCATATGTGGATAGCTTTCCTCTAATTTTATCACTAACAGAAGTAAATAGCAGTGAAATGGGTGATGGAAGACCATGTGTATTTAAAAGTTTGAATCTGCTATAGAGAGATGGCTCAGTAGTTAAGAGTGTTTGCTGCTCTTGTAGCGAGCCCAGGTTCAGTTCCCAGCACCCATGTCAGGCATTTCACAACTGCCTGCAACCCCCATTCCAGGGCACCCAAAGCCCTCAGCCTTCACTGGCACATTCACTCATGTACACAAACCCACATACACTCATACCCATACTTTCAAAAATAAAGATAAATCTTTAAAAGTTAGAGCCCATTCCAAGATCTTTTTTTAAATGGCATTTATTCGTGTGGAGATGTGGGTGAGCACACATAGGTAAGAGAACAGAGAGCGCGAGTCAGTTCTTCAGTCATTATTTCAATCTTTACCAGAGAACAGACAACAAATAGACATCTTGTTTTTTAATACAATCTTTAATTACAGTTGAACTTCATAATAACTGAGCATAGGTTCCTTACAAACGTAGCCTCCACTCCGCGACCCTGGGCCTCACAAGTGGGTTAACTGGACTTTGCAGTACCCAAAGGTTTTACATTTATACACTTAGAAACATTGCACCATTGAACCTCCTTAGGGAAAAAAAACAAGTTTCTGTCACAGGAAGCAGGGATAATTCAAACATATCAGAGCATACAGCTTTAGCATCTTGTCATTTTTTTTAAAGAGCGTTTATAATTTGGGAAACAGCATTCCTTTCCAGTATCTTCTGTCATTATAATCACAAAACCTTATTTCCAAAGCTGATCGTCAGGACTGGAAGTGTAAATGCTTGGTTCTGAGTTCAAGCCTCGGAAACCACATAACAAAGCTGGGTTCGGTATCGTGGGAAGTAAGCCCACTCCTGGGGAGATGGAAGCACACAAGATGCCTGGGTGTGGGAAGGGTCCATGACAGCCTGCAGAGTCACTTTAGCCCAGTAGATCTGACTCAGCTAAAAGATGGACAGGACCTGAGTGAGGGACAAAGTTGTTCTCTAGTGGCCAAATAGACATGCATGTGCACGTGTGCACACACACACACACACACACACACACACACACACACACACACAACACACACACACTGAAACCATTGAGGTCAGCCACAAATCAACTCAGCAACCCTTATTATTAATTATACATTTACAGGCCTTAGTTTCCATCTCCAAAACATTTAAGGGGAGCTGGAAAGACGCCTCAGTGGGTAAAAGGATGTGCCATGCTTGTGTAAGGGCCTAAGTCCAAATCTCCAGTGTACATGAAAAGCAGCCACAGTAGCACATGCATCCATGATCCCAACTCTTCTAGATTGCACGGGAGCCAGAGACAGGAGAAACCTCAGAAGCTTGGAGGCCATCAGTCCTGATGCCCTATCTGCAGCAAGAGACAGAGCTGCAGAGCAAGAGACTTCCTCTCAAACAAATGGAAGATTAGCGCCAACACCCTGCGCGTGCATGCTCCTGCACAGCACACTCACACACCTGAATGTACACACACACCACGCCACCCCTCCCCTGCCAACACACTTCTCATTTGTGGATGTACCGCATACACACAAAACTTTAAGTGAGAAAGATTAGCTGGAGAAAAATGAAATGTGTTGAGCAAATATTCTCCAAAATTGCCTGAAACCCTGTGTGAGAATGATCTTCATCCAAGTGACGGTGGCCTTGTCGCCTCTTGGTGGCAGATAGATATCACCTGGCATGTTGGTCACATTCAGGGACATTTTACAAGCTAGACAAGGTAGACAAGCTAGACAAAGGTAGCTTTTGTGTTTCCTTGCATGTGCGTTTCCACCCATTCCTTTCTCAAGTTATTTATTAAAGGCTGTTCGTAGACCACAAGGCAAGGCAGAGCTCCCTTCCTGGAGGAGGGCAGCAAGCAGCGAGCAGGCAGGCGATCTGATCTGCAGGGAGATTTTAAGTCAGCTTGATAATACTGTTTCTCTCTCCAAATTCTCATCCGTATAAGACGCCACTCCCTCCCTCCCCATTTTTAACGCAGTTGAGATGCTGAAAGGTTTGAACGAGCATAAATCGCCTATCCAAAAATAAACTGAAGAACACAAAGGACAGGAAAAGTCCTAGGCATAGACGCAGTCAGCAGGAAGCTGGCCTCCAAGTCACCGGTCACCACAAACTGCCTTGTAGCCCCAGGGTTCCCATGGATGGACAGAGGTTGGCATCACAGAGCCAGGTGGGTGAGAGCTGCATTCCAGGAGCGACAGCCTTGGCAGCTGGGAAGTTAGCCTGTGTGTGAGAAGAGCCCTACTATAGGCCTGGGATTGTGCTGAACTGGAAGCTGCTGGGTGGAGGGTAGAAAGTGCCCTGGCAAAGATGCTTGCACAGCAGCTGATATCACAAAGCAGAAGACTGTAGAACGCACTGCACTACATATGATCTAGTCCGGGGATTCTTGGACTTGAGTGAGCTCAAAAATCACCTAACCGGCTGAAAGGCTCCAGCTGCCGAGGCCCATCCACAACATCAGATTTGGCTGTCAACCAGCAGTTCCACAGACATCCCAGGAAAAGCCAATGTTCCCTGTCCTGGGGCCTCCATCTGAGAACCAGAGGCAGAGCAGATGGGGTCACTGAGCTCAGCATATGGAGCACAAAAGCCTTGCTTCCCCAATGAGGACTCCAGAAGAAGATGACAGCTCCACACCCGTCACTTCAGCCCCCAGGGTTGCCCTGACCTGAGGCGCAGTAAAGATGGATAGGGGCTGCAAAGTGCTTCTGTACAGGGCACCAGGACAGAATGAAGAGGGGACAGGCGGAGATGACCATCAGCTCGGGAACAGATGTCACGCAGACTCAGGGTCATTGGCAGGCTCAGTTGGGAGGGGCAGGGAGAGGCAGGAACAGGACCAGAAACAAGAACTAGCTTTAAAATCCACCCAGGGGCTGGAGAGATGGCTCAGTGGTTAAGAGAACTGCCTGCTTTTCCAAAGGACCCGGGTTCAGTTCCCAGCACCCACATGGCAGCTTACAACTGTCTGTAACTCCAAGATCTGACACCCTCACACCAATGCACATAAATTTTTTTTTAAGTAAAAAAAAAATCCACCCAGGGACATCATCACTTCTCTGAACCAATGGCTATTTCTGGCCAAGCATGTGCGTGTCGTTTGTGTATGTTGAAGAAAAGGGTCATATGTCTAAACTATACTCCACAGCATGAGATGTAACCCCATGAGAGAGCCCTAACTTTAAAGTGTTGGTGGCGATCTCGTCAGGCACGATTTAACCACATAGGAACTATAGAGTACGTACAGAACAGGGTGCAATCTACGTAAATGCCGCACTCGTTATGCCTCTGGCAGCCATCTTTTCTAAGGCAGACATACAGGGAGGAATCTGTGCTTGGGTTTTCCACATTTCACGCTGAGCGCTTTGAGGATTTTTCCATCTGGAATGTTCCCTCCTTGAAACTGGCCCAGAACTGACTTTCATCTGCTGCCCCCTGCTGCCAGCGAGAAAAGCAACCCGATTTTAATATTTGGAAAGCTAAGCTGTTCTTTAAAAAAAAAAAAAAGAAAGAAAGAAAGAAATCATGGTTTCTGATCATGTCACTTAGGATTATCCCTTGTTTCAAGTAATCCTTGCTATTATCCTTCTCCATTAAAAGATTAAAAGAAGGCTTACTGGGATACGTGGTTACAGCTGTCTAGCGTGAACCCTGTTGGTGTGGCCCACTTCCCTCTTGCATGGGAACTTAGTGGACTTAAAAAAAGAGGGCTGTGCTTACAGCTGGACTCTTCTTTGGACACAGCAATGGTGTGGACGTCTATTGACTGGGTTCAGTCAAGAGACTAAGGAGAAGGCAGTGAAAGGAAAGGAGCCAACAACCTTGGAAGTTGGCTTGGTTTTTTTTTTTTTTTTTTTTTTTTTTTACCCTTGAGTTGGCTTTTAACTACCTGAGCTACCACTGGCCTTCATGCTTGGGTGTGACCGTTTTCCCCACATAATGAAATGAACATAAGCTGCTTTAGCCCTTTGCCTCCGGTTTGTTTCGGTCATGTCAAAAGAGACCAGTGGGCTCTATGGAGAGTAACCCAGTTTTAGAACTACCATAGGATGTCGGGGAATGAAAATAAATGTGCTTTCAATTCAATCTAGAGAGCCTGCTGAAGAGTTTTGGCCTGTGACTCAAATGCACATGGTTTAAATGCCATGGCTTTCTCTTGTCCCATTGATCTTAACACTTCTGAAAGACAGCTCCTCGGTGTTCAAAGCTCAAGGGTCCCAGAGTTGTGTCCCTGTGGGCCCTGGCCCCCGCCACTCCCTACTCTCAGCATTTGAAGATGGGCCTTACCCTTCCCAGACAAAGGAGTTTCAGACAGATGACCAGAAAAGAAGTGGTGGGGCTAGAGATATGTCTTAGTGCATAAAAGCTGCTGTGTCAGCGTGAAGACCTGAGTTTGAGTGCTAAGCATCTACATAAGAAGGCAGTCATGTCTGCGCATGTCTGTAATCCCAGCACTGGAGGTTCATAACAGGACCCCAGGAACTGGATATGGATGGCTAGCCTAGATGAAACAGGAAGCTTCTGATTCGGTGAGAGACCCTGTCTCAAGGCAGGAAGGCAAAGAGTGATAGAGAAAGACACCCAGATCCTGCCCTGGCCTCCACATGGGCACACATGTGCATGCACTGCACCCAACATACAACACACAACACACGCAAAGAGAGTGGTGCTAGCACAGTCCAAACCCTTTGGAAATGACTCTTCTTGTTATAGATTTCATCGAATTATGCAAATATTATTGAGTATCTCTTTGTGATAAAGTAGGCTTGGGAACACATAAGCACATCAAAGCCCAGGCTCCTCTGGGCACTTGTTGTTTGACGTCACTGAATTACTACCAAAGTGCATGAAATTGTTACCTAAAATGATGCAGAAACAACTTAGGTGCAGATGAACAGAAAAGAAAACAAGAGAAGGTGAATGCTCCTGAGCCACATGCTAGGACAGGCAGATGGCAGGAAAGAAGATGTGGCTATAATTTCTCTCTCTCTCTCTCTCTCTCTCTCTCTCTCTCTCTCTCTCTCTCTCTCTCTCTCTCGCTCTCGCTCTCTCTCTCTCTCGCTCTCTCTCAAGAATGTCTCTAGATGGAGAATAAAATAATGGACCAAGAGAGAAAACAACTTCCAACATAATTTCTCAAAAACCGCAGGCTGGTGACATTTACTTTAATAATTTTATCTATCTACATGTTGTACTATGATTCATTATATGAGTTCTAAGAGATCTAACCACAGTATTGGAGTAAGAAAGTAATTGAAATTTTGAAATGTCAATACAGTAATTGTACAATTCTTATTTGGAGGTTGGATTTTATAGGGTTGGTTGGTTGGTTGGTTTTACTAAAAAGCAAGATCATGTCCCTAAATTTCATAATAATGAGCTTAATCTGCCTCTTGGAAAATATTTATCCCATGCAATATCTTGTTTATTATAGCATTAACTCTAATTGGCAAAAATAGAAAGTAATCAGCAACAGCAGCATGCCACAGTAAATAACTAAAGTATGGCCTGGCAGCTGAGTTTTGGGGATAGATAATAAAATTAGAACAGTTATGTACATGTATAGGAAAAGCTTGAGACATATTAAGAATGAGAAGCAAATTGAGGCATAATTGTTACCATACATTACCAATTGTCATTGAAAGGATGAGAAAGCACAAATGTGTATTCCCTGCACTTGATTGCTTCCTTGACAACATCTACGTTGTACTTGGGAATCTTTACAGACTGTTTCTCAGCCCTCCCAAAACTCAACTCCTTGACGATCAATCATATCTGTGTATCCTGTTTGCTCCCCAGCCTGGTACAGTGTCTGACAGTGTTCACTGACTGGTTACTTACTACTTAGTGTTCTGGAATCCGAACACTACAGGACACACACACACACACACACACACACACACACACACACACACACACACACACGGCCACAGTGTTCACGGATCTGTTTTGATAGCTTCGGAGGGGGAGTCATGAAGAACGCAGGCTCTGAGGAGGGAAACTTGGGCGCTTGTTTGCTGCATTCTGCAGAAGCAACCTGATTCCTGTCCCCTCCCTCAAGCCTTTACCCAAAGCACTTCTTTGAGATGCTTTCTTCCTTTGAAATGATATCTGGGCTAATATATGAAAAAAAACACATGCTGTTGGAAGGAAACTAGACTTTAATGAGGCAAAAAATAAAAACATCCTGTGAGTCTAATCCAGCTGTGTGGATATTTCTTGCCAAAGGTGTAGGAGTTGGGATGGAAAGGGCTGGGCCGGAATTCGGGTGTGAATGAGTGTCTCAAGACACAGATGGCATCAGGCTATCTCAGCAGTGCAGATGCCTGTGCTCCATTACCAGGCTCCAGATGAGCCCCCTACGGCACTGCAGCCTCCATCCGTAGCCCTGTAGGGCATGCAGGATACTGGTGGAGTGATAACTCTGGGTGGGTTACAAAGTATTGGAAGACTAAAGATGAAAGGGAAAGGTATTTTAAAGCCCCACACGAGCTCTTGTAATTTAGCTAAAATGACCCAGCTTCAAAAGGATGAGTTCTGTCTGTGTAGACTGCTTACTCAAGAAAGTCCTTCAGTCTGTGAGCTTCCAAAGCCCACATTTGATTAGCGTGAAGATGCTTCCTTTAATATACTCCGGTTCAATACCACTGGATAATGTAGAAAGAATAAAAAGAGGCCGAGGGGCTGGAAAGATGATTTAGTGGGTAAAGGGCTTGCCACATAAGCAGGGGACCTGAGTCTGAGCCCCAGAGCCGTGTGAAAAATAGGTCACAACAGTACATATCTGTAATCCCAGTGCACAGAGATACAGATAGAGAGACACAGAGCAGAGAGAAAATCCCACTGGGACATGGAAAAGGAAAGCATCTCTTACCCCAGAGCCTGTTTGAAGCCCCTTGCTTGCTGAGACACAAGAACCCCAATACCGCTAATATTCGCTGGGGTCTGTTCCCAGCACTACACACACGAAGCATGAACTCAGCATTCAAGAGGTAGGGGAAAGAGGATTAGAAGCTCAAGGCCATCCCAGGCTGTACAGCAAGTTTAAAGCCAACCTGGGCTACCTTGTTGGAACAAGTCTGATTTAAACCCACATCAGAAAACAAAATGAGCATACATATAATTTATACATAGATATATACATATATATACAAATACATGGAGGCTGGGTGATTTTTATATTTTAAATAGCTTTTTTTTTCCTCATACAATATATCCTGACTGTGGTTTCCCCTCCCTCCCCTCCCCCCAGTTCCTCCCCCACCTCCCCTTCCCTCCAGACCTTTGCGGCTTCAGTCTCTGTCTTCATATGAGCCTTGCTCATTTGTTTCAGAGGCCATGTTATCCTGGTGTCCTTCAGCTCCTCTGGCACTTACTATCTTTCTGCCTCCTCTTCCGTGGGATTCCCTGAGCTCTGAGGGGGAACCTCCAATTCAGACTCTCTCTCTCTCTCTCTTTCCCTCTCCTTCTCTCCCTCCCTCTCCACTCCTCTCCTCTCCTCTCCTCTCTTCTTCTTCTTCTTCTTCTTCTTCTTCTTTCTCTCTCTCTCTCTCTCTCTCTCTCTCTGTGTAATATTTTGATGTTGGTCTCTGCATCTGATCCAATCTACTGCCTAAGAAAGCCCCTCTGATGATGACTGTATAAATCACTGATCTTTGAGTATAGCACATTCTCTCTAGGAATCATCTCATTGATTGTTTTTTAGACCAGTCATATTTGATTTTTACCTTAGGTCTCTCAGCTATCTAGTCTCTGATTCTTGGTTGCCCAAGCAGTGTTAGGTATGGATTCCTTCTTGTAGGATAGATTTTATTAAAGGAACAACCCGACTAAATCCACAAACGTTGAAAAGGCAAGTCAAAGAAGCTCATGAGTTTTCCTCTAACAATGCAAAGATTAAGAAAGAAGCTAGCTATCTTACAAGAGAAGGGAGAAATTATTGAGCACCATGGAAGCACATGCGTGCACGCGCGTGCACACACACACACACACACACACACACACACACACAGAGACATCTCTATGGGTCCTAAAAGATACATATCATGAAGATTGCCTCAGAAAGACACCATGGAGATGCCCACAGACATACGCAGTGGAGGTTCTGTCCAGACCACAACCTTCAGAGTTCCTCTCTCTTGTCCACTCTGGCTTTCCTCTGGGCAGTAAATTTGAAAGCAGGAAACTAGGGGACACACCTCCTTGTTCTTTCTGATGGACATTTTGTCAAGTGAATCTCTAGAAAGCTAAGAAAGGCAAGCATTTCTAGAATTGAATTATTTTAAGGAAGTTATTTAATTTGGGGGGATTTTAGTCTTTTTTTTTTATTTCAAAGGTAAGAAAAATGTGTTCATTGCAGAAACACAGTGTGCGCATGTCCTAATCATGAGTCCCTTCTTAAAGCAGACCCGCTGCCCACCCAGAAGCAGCATTTCTATCTGCAGCTGGATTACTCAGAAGAAACATACGTTCATCTCAATGCTGGGCTGGCAAACGGACGCATCAATGAAGCCTGGAGTCCAAGTTCTATCAAGTGTGACTCAAGGGTGCCTGTGGCCCTGTAATGTTTGCTGAAATGAGCTTGAGGAGCCGTTCTGCCTGCACAAGGTTCTCACGAGCCTCAGAACTATTTGTCGTTTAGTTCATGATGGCTTTTGGGCTTATAGAAGGAGGCGGCTTGCTATAGCCGTGGGATGATGTTCAACTTCAGAGTTAAACCCAGTCTCAAATCCCAGCCCTGCTCCTTCACTCCAGGACTGTCAAAGTATTGCTGAAGGGCCATAAGAATTCTGTTTGCTCTCCCACATGACAGGTGGAGCAGTGTTTTGTCTCCTCCCTCACTTTCCCTTGTGTGTTCTGCTGGTTAATACAAAAAAAAGCAATCTGCACAGGATGTGCATAGAAAACCACTAGAGTGTAGGACGAAGCCAAAGCCTTGTGTGGAGGATGGAGCTTCCTGGTCCATACCTTAAAGGCTTCACGTGTTTTCACTCCACTGTGTGAGCAACCATGTGAGTAGTAGGATTTGAACCTGGGTCCTTTGGTAGAACGCATGCAAATACATGTGCATGTATAGGAGGCATCGTAATTACATCATTTAAAATCACCTGAGAGTGTTAGAGAAATGGCTCTGTGGTTACAAACACTGGCTTCTCTCCAAAGGACTCAGGTTGAATTTCCACCAATCAGGTAGTAGCTCAGAAGCATTTGTAGCTCCAGTTCCAGGGAATCTAAGACCATCTTCTGGCTCTGGAGAACACCAAGTATACATGTAGTACATACACATAACATGTATGTAAAACAACTATTCACATTCAGAAATGCCAATTTGGCAGTAGGACTGGGGAGACAGCTTAATCAGTAAATCATTTGCCTCAAAGTATAAAAGACACCACAGAACCCCTGTTTTAAAAAAAACAATACTGAGAATAATACTGTGTGCATATAATCAGCAATAGTTAAGAGAGGGGATCCCTAGGCCTTGCTAGACAGCCAACCTGACCTACATGATGTGTGTGCCAGTCCAATAAGAGAAACAGGCTCGAAAGCAAGATGGATAGTGCCTTAGGAATGACAGTGAAGTTGTCCCCCCCCCCTCTCTCTCTCTCACACACACACACACACACACACACATAATGGTGAGGTCGTTTGTCTTGCCAAAAAGAAGGGGCAGATGAGGAATAAAGGACCAAACAAGGAAAAAATGAAACAAAGTTTTCCCAAGTACCGATAATGCCCAGTCCCTAACCTGGCTTCTCCATCACAACACTGTGAAATGCAGAACAGCGTCCCACGTAATAGATCAGCTAGCACAAGCACAGAAAGACGCTCCTCAGCAAGTGGGAGTGATTAAATTTAGGCTCTTTGCCTCCTGATGGCCATGGAGAGAGAAAGTTTTACTAATGAATCACTTCCATTACACCAGAATTCCAACATAACTGTCCAGGGCAGAGAAGAAGAGAGGACACAAGCTTGTGGCCAGATACAGGGCACAGATCCCGGCTCTCCCTCCACCGACATGGCCTTGTGTGACAGAAGGGTTTATCCAGACAGGCTGCCTAGAATCCATGGGCTTTGGTCCATGAAAGAAGTGACAGTGTAAATCCTAAATATGTGGTGGAACCTCCCAGTATATAGCAAAGGACCTGGCTGCTGGTGTGGATGCTGATATTGACAGTCAGCCTGGCGGGAATGTGGATCTGGTACTGACAGATTCTGTTTCCAATCACAGTATTGGAGAAAGCCAACAAAAAAACAGTGGCCAGAAATGCAGAGTCTGGGCATACAGCTTAGGTCTGATGTTGGTGGTCCCTCCTGCTTTACCTTCTAGTCTCAGTTTCTTTATGGTCTGTAAAGTGGGTGTGAAAAAAAGCATGCATTAGAAGATCTCTGTTGATCTAGTGGTATGCAGCGCATATAAAGTTGGGCAGGGAGTTGGCTCCATGAGTGAAGAGCTCTCTACACAAAGCATGAGGTGAGGACATGGATGCGAACTCCCAGCGCCCATGTAAAATAGGTGGGCTAGGAGGCAGTCTGCACCTGTAATTGAAGAGGAAACAGGAGAACACCGGGCTCTGTGGACAGCTAGCCTAGACTAATGAGCTAATCTCAAGCCTCACTGGAAGACCCTCTCTGAAAAGAGAGACAGACAGACAGACAACAGACAGACAGAGACAGAGAGGGAGAAACTGTAAAGAAATAGTTGAGGAAGATACCCTACCCAACACTGTCCTCTGCCCTCCATGTGCATACATATGTGTGCACACCAGTACACAAACCAGAAAAAAAAACAGTGTTTATGACAGTACTTGGTACATTTAAAATGCTCAATAGATGATTACAGTTGGCCCCTGTGCCCCTGGATTCCACGACACTGGATTCAAACACCCTCAAGTTGAAAATACACAAGAACAAAGCTTATCCATCCTAGCATAGCTTTTCTTTTACGGCATAGTTCTCTAAAGAGTGGGACGTAATGACTTCTTACATAGTGCTCACACCATTTTAGGTGCTTACTCTGGAGATGATTTAGAGGATGTGGGAGGATGTGAGTCACATACCAGTTCACGTAAGGAGCCTGAGCATCTTTGGATTTTGGTACCCAAGCCATGTCCTGGAGCTAGTACCCACCCAGGTCCCTGAAAGCTAAGTATGTGGCATCTGCTACTATTACCACTTGAGTAACTAGTTGCTCTCTTTGGGCAAATTTTCCATTGGGATTCACATTTCCCTTCTATGAAGTGGAGACACTATGGTCACTAACCTAAAGATGTGTTGGTAGCATTCAGCTGGGAACTCTACCGTGCTCCATGCCATTTCAGTATTATGTCCACTAATCAGATACCCCATTGTTCAGTTCTCCTTACTATGGCTGCTTTCACGTAAGCTTGAAGAAGCTGTTCCACATCAAATAAAGGAGTAAGTGTTTTTCCCTTGGAGGCTTCACGTGCCTAATAAGAGGCACCTCCTCCAAGGCTAGCCTCATCTGCTGTGCCCTGTGTTTCCTCTTACAGATATTGCTCAGGAAATTTGTTTAACTGGAAAGATCAGGAAGGGCTCTCTCCCTTCCCCAAGGCAGAACACACAATTACTATATTCTCACATAAAACATCTCTGCAATTTTCAACTTTTCCAATAATCTTCCAAAACTGAGCGAATCTTGTTCATATCTCTCCACTAAGTTCATTTGTGTGGGTCTCAGTACCGTGAACTTGAATTCACAAGGCCTTCCTTAAGGTACTTTTTTTATTACAGTTATAGTCTCTTCTCTGTGGTTTTGTTTAACCTCTATGCCAGCTGGGTCACCTCAAATCTTTGGATCAATAGAAGATTGACTCCAAGCTCTCAGGCACTGAGATGCAACTCCTCCACCAAGGAGAACTCTGGAAATATTGAACCCTTTGAACTCTCTGGCTGCTGCTATCAATATTTAAAGTTTTATTCTTTGAGAATTTTGCACACACATACAATGTGCCTTAATCACATTTACCCTACTCATCCCAGATCTACCCCACATCCATATTCCCTCCCGGCTTCATGTTCTTTTTGTTTTTCAATAGTCCTCTGATTCTTCCTTGTGCTTCTAATAATCTAATGAGTGCAGGTCCACCCCTGGAGCATGCTACACTGGTCAGGGTTCATACCCTTAAAAAATAAACAAACAAGCAAAAAACAAAAACAAAACAACATCAGCAAACATCTGATTCTTCCACTCCCAGAAGCCTTCAACTGTTAAACGCTCCTCAGCTGGGATATGATTGGCCTCCCTACTCACTGCTGGCATGTGATTGGCTTCCTCACTCATTGCTGGGATATGATTGGCCTCCCTACTCACTGCTGGCATGTGATTGGCTTCCTCACTCATTGCTGGGATGTGATTGGCCTCCTTATGCATTGCTGGGATATGATTAATTTCTTCACTCATTGCTGGGATATGATTAATTTCCTCACTCATTGCTGGGATATGATTAATTTCCTCACTCATTGCCGGGATGTGATTGGCTTCCTCACTCATTGCTGGGATGTGATTGGCTTCCTCACTCATTGATGGGATGTAATTGGCTTCATCTTTTGCAGACAGCCAGGGCTGCTATGAGCTTATGAATGTAGTGGGTTTTTTTATGTCAAAAGACACTATTTTAGTCCAGTTTCCCCCTTAGCTTTGGCTCGTAAAATCTTTCTGCCCCACTCCCTTATGCAATAGTCCCTGAGCCAGAGAGGGAAAGATATACACAGCCTATTTGTGGCTGGATACTCCGCAAACAATTATTCTGCATTTTGAGCAGTTGTGAGTTTCTTGGTTAATCATGTCACACTATACAAAAATATATTTTGATGAGGTTGGGGGGGCTATATGAATATATAAGTGTTAGGATATGAACTTAGAGGGCAGCTTGATGTTATGTCGATTTAGCAAAACACTAATGACATGTTCGCCTTGGGCCTAAAGAGCTCCCGATCATGAATTCTTGTCCAGATTGACAAAACCAGACACGTGTTCCCTCTTGTGTAGTAGGCCTCGAATTCATGCAGGAAGCAGTGGCTAATTCCACAGCGTGCATGCCACTGTCACACCGGTGGGCACACCGTGTGCCAGCTGCTATTGCGGCTCCCAGGGTTCATGTCCGGGTAAGACTGTTTGTAAGATGGTAATGCCGTCCCTCCAGCTACCTGATTAGCACTTGATGGTACCATGACAGTCAGCTAGGAAGGAGGAGGCTTCCTGGTCAGCACTGACGTCATTGCTCTATGCCCAGTGACCAGTGTGGCTGGCCAGAAGAAGGGTCTTGTCATCAAGTTTGGTAGACATCCTAGAGCAGTAGCAATAGCCTGTGTTATAGTGGGGTCTCCAGCACACCTACGACCAATGACTGGTGGGGAGTGGGGGTGGGGATGGGGGATGGGGGTGGGGGGTGGGGGTGGGGGATGGGGGGGTGGGGGGTGGGGGGGTGGGGGGTGGGGGTGCCTTAAGTACCTGCTCTGTGCCAGGTACTAAATTCTGGGTTTTTCCTTAATGACGATGAGCTAATATAGAATGAATGCAATCACTTTGGGTTTTTTTCCCACTTTTCCATACCTTGTTAATCGAAATCTGGTATATGGCTCTATCCCTCCACTATAAACAGAAAAGTGAAAAAAAGACTGTTTCTTACGACAGATCATGTGGGAGAAAGCACACTAGAGAGCTTCAGGGAGAAAGAGGAGGAGGATCCCGCAGACCTCTTGGGCAAAGAAGTCTGCGATTGCTCTTCGCACAGGCAATCTCGCCATACACGACTAAGAAAGAAAGCTCAGGTCTTCATGGGGGCAAAACTAGAAAGAGCTAACAAGAGTCTGCAGCTTCAGAAGACAATGGAACCAGAAACTAGACTGTGCACAGATGAATCTATTCCAACAGTTGTGTGTTCTTCCCCCAAGCTGACGCTTCCTCTGTGTACGGTGACATGCCTTCTGTTTTATTCTTCTGTCCAGTGTCTAAATACTCATTTCCGTTCCCAATTCAGTTGTCTCTAAAGAGTGAAGGGTTTTCCCAATGAGAGAAAACTATAGGCAACTTTGTGTTGTTTACTTTTCTGTTGATGTAGAAAAATACCATAACCAAAAGCAACTCAGGGAAGAAAGAGTTTATTTTGGCTTATGATCCCAGATGGATCAGCTCTTTAATGGAGAAGGCAGGTGGGCCTGACAAAGGACAGAGAAAGCTCGCTGACAAGGGCAGGAAATGGGCTGAGTACATTTCACCTACACACAGAAGTCTGAGAGAGCAGGAAGTGGGTGGAGCTATGAGCCCCAAAAGCCCACCCCCAGGTGACATACTTCCTCCAGTATGGCTGTACTTTCTAAATATTCCATAGCTTTCCCAAACAGCATCACCAGCTGGGGACCAAAATGCACAGGCCTGAGGGGAGCATTGCTCATGAAAATGCCCGCTAACTTCATTTTAAAGATAATGCCAAGCACTGAGCCTATTGGATAAATTATTTTTAAAGCTCCAGGGTAAGTTGGCAACAAAAAGAAGCCATAAAACTATTTTGCTGCTACTTTATAGCTGTAATTTTGCTACTGTTATGAGTCCTAAAGTAAATATCTGATATTCAGGATATCTAATATAAGACCCCTGTGAAAGGGTCCTTTGACACCCCCCCTTCCCCAAAAGGGGTCTCAACCCACAGGGTGAGAACCACTGCCTTAGATGGACTGTCCTGGCAAACACTCAACAGTCACAGCTTGGAGAAAACACCACCATAAGGTGAGAAATTAAAAGGGCATCTTTGAGATGTAGGGTGCAATGGTAAAACCTTACATAACAAGCGCAGTAGGAAGCTGGGGTGCGATCACTCAGTTCCCGTGTCCCAACTTGGAGAAAGGAAGTCATGTCCCTTCCTCAGGGGCAGCTCACTCCACATTATCTGCACAGCACCAGAAGCATCCTCTTTCCTTGGAAGCAGGGAATGACCTCAGCCTCAGGGCTGTGTCCATACCACATTTGTCCTCTCCAGGTGGCCCTCCCAGCTGTGTTTTCAGACATGTTGTTAAATCCTTCTCGACTCTGGGACACAATGGGAACATTTTTTTCTTCATGATGAGAAATTTCCTAAAGGGGAAAAAAAGATTAACTTGTGGGATTCTTTTGTATATTGAGTTTTTTGTTTTTGTTTTTGTCTCATTGCTCTTAAGAAAGTTATAAATGGCTAGATGTGGTCTGTGTAAAAGGGAGGAAGTTGGAGCAAATGTAAGCTTTTAGACACACAAATGTCAGTGGGAGGAAACTATTTTGAGCTTTCTTTAATCAGTGTTTATGGGAATAATTTAGCTGGAGAGTCTAAGACTGCTGCTTTCTGAGGACCTTTCAAATTGTAATAAAAATAGTGTGTGCTGTGCTGGTGAGATGGCTCATAGGCTGACAACTCAAGTTTCATCTCAAGGTCCCACATGGTAGATGGAGAGATCAGTCCCCCTCAAGTTGTCCCCAGTCCTCCCTGCATGTGCTTTGGCACGAATGTGTCAATATATATACATATATAATAAACAACTGTACTGATAAATTATCATATATTAATATGGAGATAGCTACAATTTAAAGGCTGAGGAATGATTTTTCTATATCCATAAGACCTACCCAGGCTCAGTATCAATCTCAATTTATCTAATAATTTATCAGAGCCATGCAGTTCTGTTTATCTAGGGACCTAAGAGACTATAATGAATTATCTAACAGATTGGGTGGAGCTCAACTCAAAGCTATTATATGTTTATATATGCATATATATACATATATATGTGTGTGCATATATATGTATATATATGCATGTGTATACATATATGTGTGTGTGTATATATATATATATATATATATATATATGTATGTGAAAAGAACATCATATGCAACTTAAATTTCTGCCCATTTTGGTGCACTGACACAGCTTGTGGACTGCTTTCCAGCATGGAGGATGTGTGTGGCCATGTTTCATGTGCAGGACAGTAGAAGTAACTCAATACAACCAAGAGCAATATGGTGTCCACAGCTGTGCTAATGCTAATCTTTCAGAATCACATGCAAGATACAGAGCAGGGAAATGGCTCCAGTAATGAAGTGTTGGCTTTGAAAGCACCAAGACCCAAGTCTGATCTCCAGAACCTACCTTACAAAAACTAGGCATAGCAGTATAGCCCTGGAAACCCAGTGACCAGGAAACAGAGACAGCCAGATCCCTAAGTTACTGACCCACCCAGCTTAGCCTGCTCAGTGAGCTTCAGGCTAGCGGCAAACCCTGTCTCAAAATCAAGGGTGACAGCACATGAAGAATAACATCCAAGGTTGTCCTCTGGTCTCCACATGTATGCATACACATGCAAGTGTGTACCTACACACACATGTATAACTACACACGCATGAGCACTTACTCAAGAAGCACAATATGAAGGTGATGCCATGCCAGTTGTCAGTCAAACTAGTGAACCTTTTTGTAACTATTGAAAATGTTGTCAGAATCTCAGTCTTCTTTGTTGAACTCTTTCTTAGAATTTGCAGGTTGAACGCCATCATTGCCTCTGTCATACACACTTGATCGAGTAGATTTGTTCATATGGTACCATGTTTTGTTAACCCTAAAACACAGGAAATGGCCTGCGGGATCCATCACAACCTTACAGGCCTTGGAAGGCTACATCAGTACCAGAAAGGGCCACATCAGACTCGCTCAGGTTCACGTTGTCATGGAGTCTGTTCATTTTTCACCTCATCACAGCACACTCCACCAGATGCTATTTCAGCGTAGTACATAGTTCTTTCAGATACTATGGGCCCCCAGTGCATATGGGCGACAATTGACTCAGCTAATGGGATTATGCTGATTGAAGGCATTATTAGTGGGTAATGAAAGTCGCCCTCACATACATTATCCATTTCAGTCTCACAAAAGCTCTGCAGGGACAATGAGGCTCCTTTCCCCTTCGTTCTTACTGACAGCTTAAAGAGAACCAAAGTTCTCTGCCCAAGGTCGAACAAGAAAGGAAAGTGCTGTTCCTCAAGGCCAGCCCTCGGGTTCTAACTCCGAGTTCTGTTCTCTGTCAACTCAGGTCACACTCAGCCTCAATATCCACACACACAGGGAGCCAATATTGTCACACTCAGCAGGTGGGGTATGCACAGCATCTTATAGCCGACATTCAAATGGTATGATGTTTGGGAAAGGCAGAAAGTTCCCTTCCATTCTCAAAAGTGTGCTAATGCAAACATAAACTACAGTTGGTGGGAGAGGGAGGCCGGGGAAGGGATACGGGGGGTATCTTGTGTTTAGCCACCATGTCAACACTGACTGTAGAGTCACTATCCTGACTGTCTCCATAGCCTTCCAGGTGCCAATAAGGATGGGTCGGAAGAAAATGGAGTGCTGTCTTGTGGCTTTGTGCTTAGGCGCTCTCTCTCTCTCTCTCTCTCTCTCTCTCTCTCTCTCTCTCTCTCTCTCTGTGTGTGTGTGTGTGTGTGTGTGTGTGTCTGTGTGTGTGTGTGTGCGTTTGCGTGTGCATGTGTGTGTGTGTGTGTGTCTGTGTCTGTGTGTGGCCAGAGACTGATATCGTATATAAGTCACAATAGACCAGTATGTGGTTGACAGTCAGGGGCAAGCTACAGCTTAAGAATGAACTCTTGGTATTTACTCCATAAATTAATACCACCATAGCATATTATTATGTTTTCAGACTGGCAGAGCCCATGGGCTCAGCAGTTCACAGCTTAGCAGTTGTTGTGTACCTCCCATAAGCCAGGAATTGTGGGAAATGTTTTCACATAACTGTGTCATATTTTTGAAGCACATAGTCTTGATTTTCATAAGTAAAATGGAGGCTTAGCAAGAATATTTATAAGAGGCAAAGCTGGGGTTTGAACTCTATCTTGAGTCTAGTTGCACTGAGGCCAATAGGCCCAGTGTCCTCCCTTCTCTTCCTGACTGGCACCTGTAGCTGGTTATCCTTCAGTCACACCTGGCGTGACTGACTGTGCCCACCCACCCCCCAAGTGCAACAACTCTGTGTGTCCCTCAGCTCCCTACAAGATTAAGGAGACAATTATCTGCCCTTATGGGACCCAGGGGCATAGTAGGGTAGGCAGGCGGTCCCATGGCCTCAGTCCTATCTTGGGTCGCTTTAGGGAAGTCAAGCCATGGGGCATGTTAGCCACAGATGTTCTTGCCTAGGAGCTTATGAACTTGGCCTACTTTCTGGAACTCTCTTTTTCCTAAGTTATGTCAGCAAAACTATAGTGTTTTAATGCCTGGGAAAGAAGACAAAACAAAACAAAAAACAAAAAAAAACCCTGCTAATTGGTCTCCAGGGCCACAATTTTGAGACATCATTTAGAAAGAGAATTTTCCTGAAATATTCATAATGAGG
Organism: Acomys minous; assembly: GCF_964271855.1. Classification (NCBI taxonomy): domain Eukaryota; kingdom Metazoa; phylum Chordata; class Mammalia; order Rodentia; family Muridae; genus Acomys; species Acomys minous. The sequence continues at coordinate 12,743,598 of NC_140499.1, read as the reverse complement.
CAAATTCTAATTCACTAGATAGCAGTTTGCCTCCCGAGTGAAAACAGATATATGGTAAGTGTACAGAATAAAATCTAGGTAGATTTCCTAACTCTGGTTCTGTAATTTAGAAACTGTACGTTTCCAAATTTAGACATATGGTCCTTCAAGAAAGGGGTCCAGGAGGGCCTCAGATTAACCTTCGCTCCAGGGTAACCATACCCAGTATTTAAAGGCCACCACTTTGGCAAGAGGATGAAATTCTTTTTTTTTTTTTTTTTTTTTTTTTTTTTTGGTTTTTCTGAGACAGGGTCTCTCTGTGTTAGCCGTGGCTGTCCTGGACTCACTTTGTAGATCAGGCTGGCCTCGAACTCACAGCGATCCGCCTGCCTCTGCCTCCCGAGTGCTGGGATTAAAGGCGCGTGCCACCACGCCCGGCTGAGGATGAAATTCTTTATGATTTGTTCTCTGCTTCAGCGTGTGTACTAGAATTTTGGGGAATGCATCCCAACTGTGGTGCTAACAAGGCCCAGAGGTAACCACATTGACTCAAGGGACCCCTTCCTGGTGACTACATATTTCTCTGTAGAGATTTCCATTTGTTCTGTTTATCTTGGAATATGTTCCAGTTATAGACAATGTGGAAGATAATAAAAGAACCCATGTGCCTCCTCCCATTCAGTATCGTCACTGCTCACCGTTCTGAGAGCATCTTATTTCACAGCTTGGCCTCCTGCACATACGGAGGAGCCAGGCCCCAAGACTCTTCAGAAAGGGGCCATGCGCCCTCTTCCTGGGCCACAGTGGAGTCCCAGGAACTACATGTGCAGGTGGCAAGTGACCTTTACCTCAGCCCTTCACTAGCGCTGGGGCCCGTGTCCATCAGTACAATGCTGCTCGCACTGAAGAGGGCATGAGGAGCTATTGGCGAGTTAAAAAAATAAAATCTTTCCTTTTCCTTAAAACTAACACTCCTCGAAGGGTACGAATGATCTATGATATTTGACAAGAAATCAAAACTAATAATAAGCCTACCCCGGGACTGTGTTTAGGGGACGCATTCTTCACACAGCGATCAAAGACCTTTCAAAATATAATAGATTAGAGATTTATCATGCACAAATGCATTCTATATTTATTTCTTAATTTCCAAATACATTATTTATGCCATCTCCAATATAAAAATGAGGTCAGAAGAAAAGAAATATTTTAAATCAGTTCACCCTAAGCAGAAAAAGTTGCCTGCAGCATAACAAAGGACTTGCTCTGGAGGGGAAGTGATCTAGATGCCCCCTTAGTCATTAGGAAGCCTAACGCTAACAAACCCGTAATCCAGAGTGGGCAGCCAGGGAGGCCTGAATGCTGCCTGTCACCTTGGCCATCTGTGGAGGGCAAACATGTCTGAGGACACAATGGGAGGGGAGAAGGCCATGTTTGGCATCAGAAAAACAAATGGCATGCTATTTATGAACAAAATGGATCCTGTTAATTAAAAAAAAAAAGTCTGTGCTTCGGAGCAAACTTCAGGCAACTTCACCCGGCAACACTTTATTAATTTTAATGAAGTTTTATTTGTACGTGTTAAGTTCCTTAAACAGCTAATTAAAACTCTTCCTCTAACTTGGGATCACCTCCTGCCAAAGTTGGCCATGTTATATAATGTCAGTATCTTAAAGAATGAGAAAACGAAAAGCCGAGAGGTATTATGGGATGTACTTAAATACCTATGTGCCCCGTGAAGGCCTGAGCCAAATAATGTGAAATGGCTCAAGAGAAATAATCTTCATTCTCCTGAGGCAATTTCACTGATGAGACATAGCTGGTGCATCTTACCTCATAAAGGATGACAGTAAGGGCCTAGGAGGAGTTCAGATTGCTTGTGTATCTCAGCAATTTAGGGTGCTAGGCAAGCTGACAACTGCCTGTAGCTCCATTTCCAGAGGATTCCTGTTATTCAAGGGCACGCACATACATACAATAAAAATAATAAGGTTCTTTTTTTTTTTTTTTAAGGTATAAAACATTGGATAAGGAAACTCAGAGCTCCCTTAGAGATGGTTTGAAAGGAGAACCAGTGTGTCTACATTAGTCCCGTTTCCACAGCTTTAGAAAGGACCAAAACACTGGGCACGGGAAGTCTCAGGGCACGGGAGGTCTCAGGGCACGGGAGGTCTCAGGGCACGGGAGGTCTCAGGGCACGGAAGGTCTCGGGGCATGGGAGGTCTCAGGGCACAGGAGGTCTCAGGGCACAGCAAGGAGAGTCAAATTCAGCCCAAGCGGAAGCCGGCTTTGTGTCAGAGATCAACATTGGTGCATCTGCCTGGGACCGATCACAAAATGGCGGCAGGAATGGCTGGTGCTCAGAGGCCACTAGGGAGCTCTGCCCTAAGCTCTTCTCCTACTGAGGTCTAAAGAGACCTGACACTCATCGCACTGTGGCATTTACCTTCTGGCTCCAAGCAGGCCAGCAAAGGGCACCTGTCTGAGATCAGCTTCCTGCAGGGGCTGAAGCCCCGGAGCACAGAGTGGGATCAGTTTACAGCATGGACAAAACTGAGGAACATTTCAAAATTATGAAGATGGCAGGTGTATGTATTTGTGAGTGAGTACACGATCGGTCACACTCACACTTATGAGTGTGAATATCTCAACCCTTTAAACGTTTATCCTAAGAAATATTTACTTTACAATATTGTCAAAATAAACTACAGTGCGTGTGGAAAATTTAAGAAGATATGAGCTTCTGTTTGTATTTTCTCATTTCTGACATGTCTCCATTTGGAACAATACTATGTATTGATTTTTTAAATCAAAGCCCAAAGGTTAGACCTTAAATCCCTGTTAATATCAGGTTAAGAAGGGAATCTAATTTTGTCATCTTTTGCTTTTTCTCTATCTTGCTGCATTTCCATTTCTTTATTTAGAATCTCTGATAAAGAGATAGACTAAAGATAATTAAAACCTTTTTTGTGACCCTTTTTTATTTTATTTTATTGGTTTATTCATATTACATCTCAATTGTTATCCCATCACTTGTATCCTCCTGTTCCTCCCTCCCTCCCACTTTCACCCTATTCCCCTCTCCTAGGTCTATGACCGAGGGGCACCTCCTCCCCCACTATATGGTCATAGGCTATCATGTCTCATCTTGGTAGCCTTATTCTTTCTTTGAGTGCCATCAGGCCCCTCTACCAAGAAATGGTGGTCAAATATGGGCACCAGAGTTCATGTCAGAGTCAGTTCCCGCTCTCCACATAACTGTGGAGAATGTCCTGTCCATTAGGTAGATCAGAGTAGGGGTTTGATGTTTACTACTTGTATTGTCCTTGGTTAGTGTAATAGTTAAAACCTTTTTTAAAAATTACAAACTCCATGGGGGCAACAAGATAGCCCAGTGCAAGTTGGAGCCCCAGAACCAGCATAGTGGAAGAAGAGAACCAACCAACCACTGAACTCCACATTCTCTCTCTCTCTCTCTCTCTCTCTCTCTCTCTCTCTCTCTCTCTCTCTCTCTCTCTCTCTCACACACATACACACACACACACACACACACACACACTGCAGTAAATGTTTTAAATTACAAACTCTACAGCAGCCTTATTATTAAAATCCGTAACTAGTAGATTGATCACACGTGAATTGAGCATCTGTCCATTGTGAATGATAAGTGTTTTAGGCACCCAAAGTAGATGGGAAGGAAATCTTGATAACAATGGCAGAGTGACACTCAGCGTTAATAAGAACCAATGGAGTGCTAACATTCATGAAGCTGCTACAATCTAAAATAAAAAAAAATGATCACATGCATGAAATACTTGGGTTACTTGTATATGAAGATCAATCAGACAATAGGGTCTCATTCTTCATGGTTGTGGGGAGAGAGGGAACTGCCTCTGGTATGGTTTGGTGCCCCCGATTTGATCACTTCCCCTTGGTGGGGAAGCACACAGAGGAAAGGGAAGCAGGCTATCCAGATGAGACCTGATAGACTGTGACCATATGGTGGGAGACCATCTGTCAGAGATCTCCAAGGGAGGAATAGGGCAGAAGAGGGAAGGAGGGAGGGAGGGTGGGAAAGGGAAGATACAAGCAAGAGGATAACATTTGGGATGTAATCTGAATAAGCTATAATAATAAATTAAATTTAAATTTTAAAAAGAAAAGAAAAATGTGCTTCCAAGTGAGATTATGGGTGACTAATTCTCCTAGAATGGAAAAAGATTTCCATAATCCTAGCACTTGGGAGTCTGAAGTAGGAACATTGACACAACTTCAGGGCAGCCTGCATTATATGTATATACATATACACATTGTGTGTGTGTGTGTGTGTGTGTGTGTGTGTGTGTGTGTGTAGTAGGACCAGCTTAGGCTACACAGTGAGAACCTTTTACAAAACCAGAAACTAAGAGCTTGCTTGTGGCTGGTCTGAGTGACTACACTAAGAAGTGACATCCCTAAAATGGGGCTGAGGATAACAGTCATGTTAGTGGATGTGAGGAGGGCTGCCCTCAGCCCTTAGATACAGTGATGTGGTAGGAAAGGTGGACACAGGCACAGCCTGCTGGTCTGGGTCCCTCTGTAATTCAGCTGCAGATGAGCTGTGGCCACATTTCTCTGGTTTTCAATCTTATTCGCAACTGTCAAAATGAGGTATATCACCCCACACAAGTTGCCATGAAATCAAGTCCCCAAAACCTTGTCAGGTACCTAGCATAATACTGAACTCATGGCTGCATCTCCTGGTGGCTCCATGCCCTTCTCTGAGAGGTAGGGACTATAGCAGCATGTCCTCAACTGAAGACCTACATTGACTCCCCAAGAGGAGGCAGCCCCATGACACCCAACAATGCTCAATATCTTCCGTTCCGCATCTCCAAAAACAAAAACAGTGAATCAAAGCTGTGCCTGCTTAAATGACAAATGTCAATGCCACCAGCCAGATCCCTAGATTTCGATGGTATATTCCCATTTTTCCCAACAGGAGTTGAGAAAATTGTTCTCAAGAATTGTTTAAAAGGCTATCATTTATTGTTGAAGAAAGCAATGCTAAAGAAATGAGTTCTTTCCCAGGAGTTCTCTCGGCAAAGCACCAAGAAAATGTTACCCCTTTACACACAGTTTTCTAGCTTAAAACATCTTAACAAATCCAACGAGGATATGAGGAGAAAGTGAATTTCTCATAAGATCAAAAAGGACGCATCTGAAATAATAGTCAAGGCCGTCCTGAAGTGGTAAATCTAATCTCCTTCTAACCCACCTCTTTCCTGTTCTTGTTAAGCATAAGGTAAGAGTAGCTGGCCTCATGTAGTGTGAAGCATATAGCTTACTTCTTGATTGAGTATATTTCCAGTTGTATTTTCATGTTGTTGCCCTCATGTTGTTTCAAGGAATGAGTCAGTGTTGGCCTTTTGGTACAGTTACATTTTTTAAAAAGGTGAACTATTGTGTATATAGGTTTCCTTGAATGTGTTAAGCGACTGACCTCTATAAAGATCCTCACACTATGGTGGCTCTACTGTTAGTGATGAGAGCTACTGATGGCAAAATTAAACAGTCGCCATATTGCATACCGGCCGCATTCTAAGTTGTAAGAGCAGCATCCCACAAGTTAGGAGGAAAGTCAGCAAGAACAGCCTAAATGGAGGAAACTGGATGAAGGTGACAGTACGACAGGAGGGGTACCTTGGTAAATGAGGGATTCACTGGGTACAGCAGCCTCTCAAATACCTTTCCTGCAGCCACAGAGATGTGATGTGCAGAGCTCCCTCTGGGCTCACACTGTACCACATTGCTAAGAACAAGGCTCCTGGGGTGTTGGCTCTGAAGCCAGCAGCTGCAACAGGGAACTAACCCGAGTATCATGACTCTTTCCAGGTAGTAGGTGTAACCTTGAAGAAAAAATGGCACTGTCTTCAAAAAAGTGACCTGACCCTGGCTTTGGTGGGTTTTTCTGCAAGAAATGCAAAGCCCCGCATGTGTTTATGACTCAACCTTTCAGCCAACCACTGCTTTGTTCTAGAGTTCAGCATGAAAGGACTAATTTTTGTTTGGTTTTTGTTTCTGTTTTAGTAAAAAGCATGTCTGTTGCTAATTCTAGCTATTATAGTTGCACATGTAAAAATTCTCTCTCTCCCTCTCTCTCTTTCTGTAGTTTATAGATTGGTAGCATTTCAAATAAATGACATTATGAAAAATTCACCTAAATTTTTTTGAGATGCTTATCAATTGATATCTTCCTCCTCATCGCAAGAAGAGTCTGAGTGATTGCTTTCCTATTATACCCTATGATACTAGAGTTGTTCTTTTCCGTACAGTAGGGATTTGAACACAAGCATGCCACTTTGTTTATTGCTAATACTAGTAGAACGTCTTAGAGCATGGAAAGACTTCTTCGCAAATGATTTTGCTCTTGAAAAGAAAAGTTGTGAAACTTAATGTCATAAAACCGATTTTTTCCTATAAATGAGCACAGCTTATAAACATATTGTAAGTTAACAGCATGCACTGTTTCAAACATATCTGAAAGACATGTTAAACGGACTAATAGTACACCCCATACATCTTTGCCCAGAATTCAGAATTGTACTATTATCTATTTTAGGAAGGTCACCACGTTGCTCCATTAGAGAGGAGACCTGGAGTTCTTATCTACCCCAATTGGCTTCGCAATGACACCTCACTTCCCTTTACTCTTCCAGAAGTTAGTGAGTCTAAAGATCAAAGCCACGTAGTCTTTAGAGAACACATATGAAAATTATAACTGATACATGTGGGACATAAGCGCTCCAGTACTTACAATCCCTTCTTGAAAAGCAGCACATGGGCATTTAATAATGCAGTCGTTACCCCAAAACAGAGCTACAGAACTACCAAAAGGCCCACACATCTTAAAATCTATTAACTATATAAAAAAAAGGTTTCCTTTATTTATGTAAATATAAACTATGACTGGCTACATTTTAGGAAGTTAGAACCTGAGTAAATGGAAGGGCTTGCTCCCTAAATGGAACCTGCTCTCTAGATGTCCTTGGAACACATAAAAAGCTTTTGTGTTGCATAAGGTGAGGCTATTGAGTCTTAGTGAGTTCTGGAGTTAATTCCCTTTCCACACAATGTTCCAACAATACACACACACACACACACACACACACACACACACACACAACCTGTCCATGTGTCTCTTCACTTGTGAGACAGCTATATCTTAAGTAGATTGACAACACCCATATTATATATACAATTAGTATAAAAATTATTTTCTCTAAGAAGACCTGAGAAAAATCAAAGTTTTTTATTTGAAAACATTGAGATTATTGGGAAAGTGGTGTTTTGTTTTGTTTTGTCCTATGGTGACATCTCCAGATCTATTTTAATAAACTTGAGAATCTGATCTAACCAACCCAAAGGACAGAAGGCTGACATCCCTGGCAGACTCACAATTCTTCTTATGTGAACAAACTGACACCAGATACAGTGAGGTCACCACCCCCAACAGGACAGATTTACATGTGTACTTATAGAAATCAATTAAAAGACATTTCTAAAACTGCATTGAAGTTCCATGGTCTCAAAAACACTGAAATTAGGGGAAGAAACTCTACTTTACTCAGCTCAGGCCATCTCACAGAACACCATGAGTAATGCCCTGGTATGTGAAGCCACTGTAGAATAATTACAAGATGAGATTTGTATACATGTTATGACAAATTCACTGCAAAGTCAGATATTCTAAATACCACCCAGAGAAAGTTCTCAGCAAATCAGATCCTGGCTCTCATCTCTGCCCTAAACCAATGTGTCTAAAGCTGTCTAGTCATAATTCACAAACGAACACAACAGGAAAGCCATAGCATGCTAAAGTTGATACTATAAAAATATGTTCATATCATGTTAATTGCTTCAAATATATTATACATATAAAAATACTATGTTAAACAGGTCCGCTGTGAAGGGTGAAAAAGTAGCTAACTAAAAGTTCACAAATAATCTTTCAGATTTTGTGTGTTTTCTCCTCAGCCAAAAGCCTCAAGATTCCCTGGCACCAGCCCACCTCTTCACTCATGTCGGATTGCTCTTTAAACCTTAGCCTGTCTTGTCATAAATAACTTCACGACGCCTCCTGACACATTCGTTGTTGGTTTCACTGTTGTAGGGAAAAGGCTCTAGGGCTGCAGATAAGGCTGTTGCCATGGTGATGAAGGAGATACCGAGGGAGGAGTCTGCAGAAGAAAAGCCCCTCCTTACTGTGACATCACAGGTGGGCAGACCCATAGGGTTCCTGTAGGAAGCTGACATATGTTAATGTATCAAAAAATGTGATCATCAGCTAAAGAAAAAAAAAAGGCTAAACGGTAACTCAAGTCAATCTTCTTAAATCAGTTTCAATGAAACAACTGTACAAATATAAGTGAAAGCCAAAATTTCAAAAGAAAAAAAAACAGTTCTTGATCATGAATATCGATTTTTGTTACTCAGCATTAGTTTTAAAAATTAAGACAATATATGTACAAGTATAACACACTACTTCTTTAAAAGGAGTCTTGATAACTTTGAGAAATACCAATAACAAGCAAAAAAAAATTGAATTCCTGATAAATCTAGTCATATTATATACATATGTCAGTTTACCAGTAGATGCTCTAAATTTTCTTAAATGTTAAATATATTTCTGTTGTGACTTTGCATACTGCACATTTGTGTATACATATTTATGTCGATAACTAAGTTACAGGAATGAGCCGGAAGTCCCCACATCTCCTTGCAGAAAATGGCTCTCTGCTCCTCACACTTGGTGGCTTTGATGAGAAAGCACATTCTCTATTTTGATCACTGAGAGGCCATTTTCAGCCTTTATTGTGACACACATAGAAGAAGCCTGCATTTGTCTCTGAAGGCTTGCTGAAACTGACCCTGTACATACCCGGGGACTCCCGAAACACCCTGTAAAAGTGTCCATAAATATCTATGGCACGAATCATCGCCACCCTGTGCAGTTCCCAGTTTTAAATTATGAGATGAAAAAATATTTCTCTTGCATTTATCTTATAATTTAGTTTAGGTTGTTATGTTAAACATTTCATTTCTTCCATAACGCATTCGTAAATGCAGCGATTCTCTTCTGAATATGCACACGCCTAGAATTAGAAAAGTGGCCATTTACAGCCCTCGTGAAGCGCATTTCTGTCTAAGCTAAATTATGGCGGCTTATTTTCAGAATATCAGCAGATCTGGTCCCCAGCTGCTGCTAACATGTGTGGTTTTATTTTATTCTAAATGCCACGTTGTAAGTAATGAAAGTTATATAACACCCAAAATTGAATAAATTTTTAAGTTATTAAAGATGTCTAGGATTGGGGAATAATTGTTATGTTGTCAGGGTGGGTTTGTTGTTGTTGTCCATAAAGAAAAGATGCTTTTTCTCTGGTGTCACCAAGTTGTCTGTCCTTTACTGACTTGACCTAATGACGTGCATACCATTTTACAATGGTCACCTGCCCATCACAGTCAGACCTTTGTGAAGCCCGTAGGCAAATCACCCAGCCCATAATACCTCTACCAATGACTGGCAGGTGAGCGCACTTGGCAGTGCTGGCAGGTGACGACCCTGTGCTAATGTTGGCTCTGGTGCTAAACCATAGTATCTTGGGATACCACAATGAAGACGGGCTCCGGTGCTCTCCCAGGCCTTACAGTTTGCAGCTACTTCCCACTAATCATTTCCACATGTATGATATTATCATTATAATCTAAGCTTGAATTTAAAGTTTTATTCGCAGTGATAGTTTTGATTTTTTTTTTAATTTAGAAAAGAAATCATGCATATCAGCATCCTCGCACATTCCGAACATTTGTGTGTGCCCGGTTCCTTTTAAATCTCTGTCTAGTGTTGTGTTGACTGTTTCTGAGACACCAGTTATGACTTTACTGCATGAAAACTGTGTAATGCTTTCTTTGATGCTTCGTATTCTTACTGCATACTGGCCGGTTTATGAATCAGCAGGCAGAAGTCTGATTCATAAAACGTGATGCACCTTCTGTAATGATTACTCTATGGAACTCAGTGACAGCTGTGATAGAACAATTTCTCAATCGAATGTAGTTTTGTTAGATGACATTTTTTTTACATCACACAAGTGGCTTTTCCCCTGGTGTGCACCAGTGGCATGCCCAAGCCAAGCAGAAGCCGAGTGAGCTACAAAAGTGAGTACTTCCCACGGCAATCACAGCATCCAGTCCGTCTGCCATGCCAGTTCTTATTGTTAATCTGTGTGACTGTCCCAGTGTCTTGACATGTTTGTTCCAGTGTCTCTTGTAAAGTCCCCTCTGGCACAGCGCTGCATATTGCTGAGGACAAGGACTCATCTTCATTCCTGGTGTATCAACGCCAGCTGTCATTGTCATAGAGGCCGGATATGTTTGAGGCCAATTGCTACCTTCTCGGGATAACCACAAATGATAGATACAGAATAAGCCTCTGTAATGCATTACCTTGTTCAGTGTTTATTCAGCAGCCCGATATTTCAGCATCTTAAAAGTGTGATTATAATCGTTTGTTTAAGAACTTTTAGATGGATTTAGCTAGCTATGCTCCAGGAAGCATCTTCAGTAGATGGAACAAAACAGAAGAACTAGCCAGGTTCAAAATCTAAACCCCAGAAAATATAATTACAAATTCAACAGAAACAAATAAGTTCAAGTTCATTTTGTCATAAATTAATGCTAATTCTAGTCATTTGTAAACAGGCATGCATTGAGGAAAGGTTTAAAGGAAAAACACATAAATTGCCAGATCTTTGAGGAGAATGCTTCTCCCAGCCTGTGTTGTCTGGTGCCCACTGAGCAGTTCTGCTTTCTGGAACTTGAGACATGCTGCAAAAATTCTAAGAAGGAGGAATGTTTTGAAGGCCTACTTCACAAATATGCAAGCTATACATTAATAATTTTTATTGATCACATGTTGAAATATTTTGGGTATGCTGGATTAAATAAAATATGCTATTGAAATTATTTTTAGTTGTTAATGACCACTGAGGTTTTTATAATGTAACGTTCTTAATTTTTATATTAAGCAGCACTACTCTGAACTGTAATGCTATAAGCAAATCCAATTTTATGTACCCATGTACCCAAAGATTATGCCATTGAAAAAGAGGATTTATTTTTACAAGGCTAAAATGTCCTTAGTGAATACATTCAGAAGGAAACTTGAAAAAGTTTCATTTTGACAAATTTAGTTTCCTGATTTCTTTTTTTTTTTTTTTTAATCAAGGTATCCCAGCTCCTGTTTCCTACAGAGCACAGTGTCTTAGAACTGACTGCCATGTCTCTTCTGCATAGAGCTTTTTATTTCCTACTCCACCTGTGTGCTCTATCTGTTCCCCCTTCTTATCCCTCAGTAGGAATTTAATTTTTCTGTGTGTGATAAAGGGAGAAAGAGCAATGTCCTTGACTGGGAAAACATTCTCCAGGTGACTAAATATGGTCTCATTTGGGTTCCTGTCATCAACTCCCTCAACTGCATGTACCTACTTTCTTAGTAATAACACCGCCCAACTGCCGAATGGCAGCATCAGTCCCTTCCCCACAAATGGGTTAGTTTACTCTAACTGTCTTGCCTGGAGAAAGTCTAATTGTCTGATCTTGTTCAAGTCAAGGGTTTGGAGGATGTTTGACCATTATAAGAAGAACTAGCACGGCAATGGGGCTGGGCCTGCTCAGTGATGTTAGTACACAGATGCCTGACGTTCTCAGGTATCAGAGTGGGCGTGGCCAGGCTCTGAAAGTAGCCTTTAAGGGACGCACGATGACTAACTTAGCTTATTAATAGCCTGAGAGAATATCCCACATAAGGTCACTATTTTGATAGACATTGCATGAATCCTACACTTGCATGGAATTAATAAGCTATATAGTGGTCCCATAACAAAATGATAAATGAAAGCATATTTGACAATGACATACACTTCAAACACTCACTAACGCCATGCACAATAAGGTTTTTTTAATGCACAAATGCATATTTCTGTTTTGTTCCTATAGAAACAAAACAAGATTACAATACCTGTTACTGTAATATTTTATGTCAATGTTACAAACGTGAGATTATTTGTCAGTTGTTTCCAATTTATAGCCACCCTGGTTTCATTTCTATTGCTGGAACAAATACCCTCACAAAAAAATGACCTGGGGGAGAATAAGAGTTTATCTGGTTTACAGTTCCAGATGGCAGTCCATTATTGTTGGGAAGTCATGGCAGAAAGCTACAGCACCACATCCACAGTTAAGAGAAAAAAGAGAACATATGCATCCTTAATTTCTGCCTCTTAGCCAGCTTTTTCCTTTCTTGGACTATTGGAGATCCCCTGCCTAGGGAATGACACCACCCACCATGGGAGGTGTGTTACCTCAGTGAGCAATCAAGACAATCCCGTACTGACATGCCCACATCCCAACCTGACCTAAATAATTTCTTATTAAGACTCTCTGGTATCAAGTTGAACACTAAAACTGACCAGCACACTAGCCTTATTGTTTTAACTTTTTAAATTATTCTTTAAGTATTGAAATGCTTAAGCAATTAAACAGAATGTTTACCTTAAGTGAAACCGGCAGTGTTGCCATGAATTAATGTCTTGTATCCTGTTTGATTATCTGAAATGCATTACTGTTAATGCTTAGTAATATGTTGACACAAACTTTTCACTCTATTTCTTTTAATAAACCACCTAAGTGATAGATTTATTCAAAGATAAATAAAGTTAAATTTTAGCCACAACATAAGGGACATAATTATGCTCTCTTGTTTAAGCAACAGAATTTATTTAAAAGTAAAATATTTTCCAACGAGGTCATAAATTTGAAAAGGAGCATGGAGGGTTTGGAAGGAGGAATGGGAAGGGAGAAATGATGTAATTATATTATAATCTCAAAAAAATAAAAGAAACACCTGAGCAGTGGTGGCTTATGCTTTTAATCCCAGCACTTGGGAATCAGAGGCAGGGAGGTCTCTGAGTTCGAGACCAGCCTGGTTTACAAAGTGAGTTCCAGGGTAGCCAGAGCTACACACTGAGAAACTTTGTCTTGAAAAAAAAACAAACAAAATAAATAAAAGGAATAATTTTTAAGTAAAACATTTCCTTACAATGTGGTTCAAATAGATCACATAATAAAACTTTTTAAACATTAAAACTAGAGGAGTTAAAAATAGAACTAAGGCAAGAGTATTTTCTTTTCCCTTTCTTAAAAAAAATCTGAGTATAGACTCTTTTTTTTTCCTCTAAGATTTATTTATTTATTATATAATGCCAGAAGAGAACACCAGATCTCATTATAGATGGTGGTGAGTTACCATGTGGTTGCTGGGAATTGAACTCAGGACCTTTGGAAGAACAGAGAGTGCTCTTAACCTCTGAGCCATCTCTCCAGCCCAGCAAGGGTATTTTCAAATGAAGTATTAGGATAGCAGTCCACTAGAGCTGAGTGATGTTGCCTCCATCTTTGTGACAGCATCAACTGGCCAGTCTCACTAGGTCACAATTCAGTTGAAATCATTTGACTGAATATTTGATTACCAATAAAGAGTAAAGAAAGGGCTCCATTGTTTTTTGCATCTTGATTTACAAGGAAGCCCTTCATGCAAATTCCTACCAGCCTTCTTTTTCTATAGTCCCCAATTTCTGTGTCTGCTGAAGTATTCTTCCTTCAAACTTGGCAGATCCCGGTTTCTGATTACAGATCAGAAGTGGGGTTCGGAGAGTATGTGTTGAGGTAGCTTTGCCTTCCTGTTCACATATGTCCATGTCCTTCTGGCCAGTGGGGACGGTGCTGAGTCCACATAGGCCTGAGTGTCCACTGCTTTAGATGTTAACTCTTGTCAATCTTTACCTCTTAGGAGAAAAATAAGCATCCTTGGCAGCATCACAAAATGGCCCTTAGGTGCCACCATATTCCCCACTTACAAAGACACAACTCTGGAGGGAAGTGGGCCTGAATGTCTAAGTTAAGGCTTTGCGGGAAGTTTCTAAACATTTTTAAAGACCACTGATGTCTCCATAGCGTGCTCAAATTCACTCTGACCTCCAGGATGCCCACATGATCATTCCATTGTATAACCAGCCAGTTTCACCACATAAAGCTGGTCCACAGTCATTAAACACTGCTATAGTATGTGAAAAAAAATAATGAGGGCTCCAATGTCATGGCAGTTGTAGTCTAACGAGGAGGGGAGCAGTGAGACTAAGCTGGGGACACTACATAAGAACAGGTATGGAGAGGACTCAGAAAGGTGCTCACTGCAGTGACTCAGGTCAAGGTGTGCCCATTACAGGGACTCCTGCAAGAGAAGCAAGCATCTATTACCACCACGGAGCTTGTTTTGCTTGGGCACTTAGAAATGAAACTAGAGCCTTGCATATGCTAAGCACGTGTTCTCTCACTGAGCTACACTCCCCACCCCACCCCCCCCAATGACCTCTGAGCTATGCAAACCCTTGAGAAGAGGCCACAGCCAGGTAATAAGTGGAAACATGAAGATGCGAACAGACAGACAGAGCCCTCGCCCGTAAGAAACTGAGCCTCTGGGACGCAGATGTGATGATCTGATTAATCTAAGAATCTGGTTATCAAAATTACACCCACCAGACTCAGTTCTTAGCAAAGAATTAGAAACCTTTGAATCACATTTTAATAACTTCAGTGTGCTTTGTTCCCAAAGCCTTAAATGGGGGAAATTGATAAAGCGTTTTTCAAATGAGCTGAAGTAAATCTAACAGCCAATAAAACCTGCTGCTCAGGAATAAGAAAAGAACCCATAGCACGCGATTTGAAAGTAAAGTTTAGAGGTGTTGTGTGGGGACTCCATTCAATTTGAGCATTTCCTTTATGGCCTGAAAGATTTTTTTTTACTTTGAAGTAACCACAAGAAAAACCATCTGCTTGTTTAAGAATGAGGAGGAGGGCAGGGGGAGAGCTGTTCCTGTCTACACACTTTAAAATACCACTGCCCAGACTAAAAGATACAGTTTACTTCCACTATGTGAGATACAGATGTTTGTGTCTTAAGTTCCTGCCAAGCCATTGTTTCACTTGCCAGCCATTTCCTAGGAGCTATGAAGGGTGTAAGTAAGTGAGCTGCAGTTGTGTCTGACCTCGGACCCTGGAAGGGAGTCTTCCTTTGTTTTCATGATGTCTCCTACCTCAGCCTCCACATCTTCACTGAAGCCCAAGCTCTTTCCGACCCATTTTAGTGACTTTTCCAGGCTGTCATTTGGCCTTTCATCTTCTGCATCTGGAACCCCAGCATCACCCCCCACTTCAGCAGAGCACCGCCACGCTGATCCAGCCTAGGGAAACGCTAACTCTAAAGGCCGTTCACTGTGCCCTCCTGTCTTGTGTCTTCGGAGCAAAACCTCAAGAAAATGACGTAGTGACACAAGGTGGCTGTCACAGTGCTGCCATCAATCCTGGAGTCAGCAGTAGTCAGAAGCAGGACTGGACACTGAAGAGGTACCAGCCTGCAGAGCTCTTTCTGAGCCACCATGCCCTGCCTCCCGTGCTGCCTGAACCCAGAGCACCGCTGGTTCTTCCTTCCTTCGGGGAATCCATCTGAAATTTGAACAAATGACTCAACAACAACAACAAAATTCTATTGCCTTTGACCAGGGTGGCTTCCGCAAGGAAGCCCTTATCCAATAGTGCCTTTCATTTGTTTTTCCATCTAGATGTTGGTATAAGCAATGTTTTTTCTGGAATTAACCAAATGTACAGGGTGGTTTTCAGCATTACAAAAATTATCTGCAGAAGTTGATGACTCTGATATTCTAAGCTATAGTAACTCAGGCCTGTTCTGCATGTCCTGTACCCGGGATCAGGATTCAGGGATAAATTCTTAGCCCTTCATTGTTTTGAAAAAGGGAGTACCAGAGAATGTTTCTTGTAATATAACTTGTCTTTATCTATATCAAAAAGTGGTACAGGTTGAGCATTTCTAGTTTGAAAGTCTCTTAAGATTCCAAAACTTATCCATATGAAGCCACAAGTAGAAGCCCCTGACTTCACACAGCAGATGTCAGCTGAAACACAGGCAGACACACAACAGCCACCACATAAACTTACCTCTGGGCATGTGTGTGAGCTCTATATGAAATACAAGTGATCTTTGAGTTTACACATAGATCCTATACCCAAGTCAGCCCCTTCTGCAGTCATGAACATTTCAAAAACAAGCAGTATCTAAATTCTTTCAGGAATTAAAAATCACAGTGAAGAAATATTCAAGCCATATTTTTTAAAGCAACACAAAGAGAATTTAGTTATACATACTTATCTGTTCGTAAATTTAAACTCTCCTTAGGTAAGTCCTGGTTATCAAAGAAATAGCTGTGACATCATAACTAAGTGTTTACATTTTTAAAGTCACAGTTGTGTGCATCTTATACACAATAGCCAATAAGCCAGGAAGAACAAAGGCAAGTAGCTGGTCATCAGAACACGTTGCTTAGTGAGTGCAGGTCCTGTTAGAGTAGCATCTCAGAGCATCGTGTGATGCCATGGTGAACTTCAGCCTCCACGAATCTTGACATTGTGGCATCCAGACTCCATTCCACAGGAAAGATTCATTTCATTACTGAGGGTCAAAAGAGCCGGTGCCACCAGAACGCACAGCATTGTCTGGGTCCTAGAGACTGTCCCCTGCACAAACTGCCTGTATGAGAAACTGACCTGGACACAGAATCACAAGGGATTAGCCACTTTGTCATTTTTCTGGTGTATTATGTGACTTGTCAATGGTTTCAGGTACATTTTAGGATCATAAAATCAACTTGTGCCAGAAAATATTTCAGCCACTTCCTAAACTTGAGTTGTTCACGACATCTTTAAAAATTCAAATGTGTTACTCAAAAACTACAATGAGTTCACAGACCCCAACACCTTAACTATCTTAAAATAATAATCTCAGGTGATGCCAAGAGGAATGGAAACAAAAGCAAAGAGATGGGATTTCATTCAGAGGCTAAAGGAATATCTTTAAAAACAGTCAAACAAAATGCACAGCCGCCTTAGAAAACGTGATTCCTGCTGACGTGTGTCTTTGTATGTAGTAACATTAAAACTAACAATAACTGATGAATGAGTAACACCATTGACTTAGACACTAAAAGAGCGATGTTCTTTGTGGTAGCTCTCAATAGTATCCACAAATATGCATGAGAACCAAATGCTTAATTCTCTATAAAAAGCTCCTGTGGAGGAATGAGGTTTGACGCATGGAAGTCACAACAGCCCTGTGTCTGGTGACCTTGAACCACTTTATTGACACTGAGCAGAAGGAACAATGACACAGCGATGAGTGGATCTCTAAAATATTTTGACTCGGCAATATTCCAAAACCCATAGTTTCTTCTTTTATGTTTCCTTGAGAAAAACTCAAAACCTTGGCAGGTAGTTATTAAAATTCTAGATACTTCGAGGCATGTCTTCTCTTGACCATATGTTGAATCAAACAACTGTGCCACTCCCAAAGAACCAAGATGCCCAAGTTAGGGATGAACCACTTGTGTATATGTTTATTTTTCTCTCTTAGCCAGAAAAGGGTGGTCTCAAAATGAAGCAGAGCAACTAAAAGTAAATAGCTGCCCACTACCAGTGATTAGGGACCCACTAAACCAATCTCTCAGTTAGAACTTTAAGTCTAACTGAAAGATTATTAAATTATAGAATGAATTACTGGGAAAATAAGATTATGCTTATAGGAATCTATTCCCATAGACTAAAGGTTTTTTGCAAATACCTTCTAGATGCCAAGACAGGTAATATATAATACTATTTCTTGTCTCAAATATTTGTTATGTCCTACAAAGCCATTCTAAGGCGAGGAGGTGGTTTGTTCTAGGCACCTTGAGCTACTAAGAAGGGAACAAAAATTGTGTTCATCCATCCAACCACGCAGGTCCATGTGTGTGCACATCTCACCCATAGACATCAATCCCTCACCAGAGCCCATCACCATGGAGTCTGAAGCCATGTTCCAATGCTTTCTAGACCAATGCAGAGTGGCGTTAGCCCATAGCAACTGCAATGGATCAAGTGTCTTTTCTCACCTACTGAAATTAGAGGCTAAATCTAAAGCCACTCCCAGGGGGGGGAAGGAACAAACAGGCATAAGCTTAACCACTGAAGTTGGCTGCATCAAAAATACATTAACAGTGCTGAAGACTCATTCCCTACCCGTGGTAATGTTTTGTTTTCTCTACTGCCTTACCCCATTATTTATTTATGTTTGTGTTTATTTCAGTAGGCTTGCTTGTCCCCTTGTGTTGCAGGGCTGCATTTTTCTTTTACGTGCTTCCACAGCTTAACAGAGAAGACCTTTGACACTTGTGTCCTTTGTTCTCAGCTGGTGAACGAACAGCAGGAAAGCCGACCTCTCCTGAGCCCCTCCATCGATGACTTCCTCTGTGAAACCAAATCTGAGGCCATTGCAAAGCCAGTAACGTCCAACACCGCCGGTAACGCATTTCTAACTATGCTCAAGTGGAGTGCATTTTACCTCCAAATCCACGTATTTTTCCTCTGGGCATTTTGCTAAAGAAGTGGGGGGTAGGGGTTGTTATATATGGACATTTGCATATGGAAACATGCCTGTGGAGGTCAGAGGACAGCTCATGACAGATGGCTCCTCTCCACCGCCTGGATCCCAGGGATTGAACTTACTCTACCAGGGTTGGGTGGCAGCAAATGCCTCCACCTGCCAAGCCACCTCACCATCCCCCCCTCACCATCCTCCCCTCACCATCCCCCCCTCACCATCCCCCCCTCACCATCCCCCCCTCACCATCCCCCCTCACCATCCTCCCCTCACCATCCTCCCCTCACCATCCCCCCCTCACCATCCCCCCCTCACCATCCCCCCCTCACCATCCTCCCCTCACCATCCTCCCCTCACCATCCCCCCCTCACCATCCCCCCCTCACCATCCCCCCCTCACCATCCCCCCCTCACCATCCTCCCCTCACCATCCTCCCCTCACCATCCCCCCCTCACCATCCCCCCCTCACCATCCTCCCCTCACCATCCTCCCCTCACCATCCCCCCCTCACCATCCTCCCCTCACCATCCTCCCCCCCTAGGCATTTTAAGTGCGAGATAATGTTTGCAACCATGTGACTTTGGGGTGTATGCATTTCAGCAGAAGCTAATAAATGCTTTTTGATTACGTAGGAACCTACACTGTTTACCTCCCACTCCATTTTGCTTGCCTTGAACGCACTGCTATTCTCACTTAGGTTTTTGGTTCATGTACTCCTGTGTTTCAGAACCCACCGTTTTATAAATGACAGCCGTCATTGCAGAGTGAGAGACTGGAAATTCAGCTTGACAGTCCAATTCATTTTTTAAAAATGCTTTGTGAAACCAAAGTCCAACCAAATAAAAAATGTTGTGACAGACTCAGTAGAGTTAAATGGCGGTTAAAACAACTCTACAGACATGGGATAGTGTAGAGCCGTTTAAACGTGTTCCCTGACCTCCCTTACAACTTATCTGCACACTCCGACTTGTACATACACATCCCGGAGTTCAACAATCTCAACAGAACATGCTTATCCGCTCGGTGCTTGGCACATGTGGAGCGAGCACGCAGTGACCCTCAATGTGAGCAGTGAGGGCTGCAGGCCACGGGCCAGATCCGCATGTCTCCTCCGGTCCTCCTTTCTAGATCTGCCTCATTTGGCCAACATTTGAGATCAAAGATGTGCTCTTCCAATAGTAAGCAAAGCTTGGTGTTTAAGGACGGGAAACGGAGATTACAGCGAATGGGCGATACCAATTAATATGAGAAGACCCTGATCTCTCACTTTCTCCTTAAATTAGTCCCACTTTCCCACGGTGGCCTCCACTGGCGAGTGGCTTATTTTCTCACTTCTTGCAATCTTCAGTGAAGAAAATCAGATAGCAAACAAAAGGTGGTGGTTTTCTCAGACTGCTAAAAATTACTACAGAAAGAGGAGCTCTTGCCAGGTGGTGGTGGCAGGGGTGGAAGAGTGAATAACCGGAAAGTTCAGGCGATCAGACCTCGTGCGTTCTCCTCCCAGCTCAGCATCTTGAGGTAGCTTCGGCTTCCCCCAGCCATCTGGAAAGCATAGCTGAGCCTCCACTTCCTTCTCTAATAACTGTGCCACCCTTACCTTGTAAACCGCTTCAGAAGGTGGATGAAACCATCTAGGGATAGATTGACGAAGGTAAACACTAGCCAGGGAGGGGTCACCCCATTGCTAGCAGGGGACAGCATTCCTGACACGTCCCTCTCTGCTGCTTAACATCACATCCAGGTGACTGTTCTCTAAACTCAGCTGTCACTCGGGGTGCTCAGGGCCACAGAGTGGAGCTGGCTGCAATCTAAACAGAATGTTCCATCTGGAATTCAGACTGTCCATTCTGGCTAACGCTGACCTCCGAAGCTGGACCTCAGCCCTCTGAAACCAGATAGCTACCTCAGAAAATACAGAGCCTGTGTCTCTGGAGCGCTAAGGAAGCTCGTCTTCACTTTTCTTTTCTTTCTTTTTTTTTTTAATTTTATTAATTTATTCAGATTACATTGCAATTGCTGTCCCCTCACTTTTATCTTCCCGATCCTCCCTCCCTCTTTCACCCTTTCCCCCTCCCTTAACGTCTTCACTTTTTTAAATTTTTAATTAATTTATTCAGATTACAACTCAATCGTTCTCCCATCACTCGCATCCTTCCGTTCCTCCTACCCTCCCACCCCCACCCTATTACCCTCCCTTAGGTCCATGTCTGAGGGGAATCTCCTCCCCCACTTTATGGTCACAGGCTAACAAGTCTTATCTTGGTAGTCTGCCTATTCTTTCTTTGAATGCCACCAGGGCTCCCCTCCAAGGGGAGGTCATCAAATATGTGGCACCAGAGCTCATGTCAGAGTTAGTTCCTGGTCTCCACATAACTGTGGAGGATGTCCTGTCCATTGGCTAGATCAGAGTAGGGGTTCGATGTTTACAACTTGTATTGTCCTTGGTTAGTGCAAAAGTTTGAGCAGACACCCCTGGGCGCTGATCCACCCATCATGATGTTCTTGTAGGTTTCTAAGATTCTCTGGATCCTTCTATTTCCCCATCTTCTATATTTCCCTTACCTAGAGTCCCAGTAGGATGTCCTCACATCTGTCTCAATCTCCTGGTAAGTGAAAATTTTCATGGGACATGCCTTTTGGGCTAGTGCCCAAATTATAGGTGAGTATATACCATGTAAGTCTTTCTATTTCTGAGTTAACTCACTCAGAGCATCTTCACTTTTTAATTCCTGCTGAGGAAGCCACTTAGAAGCAGACAGCCCTGAGGGCTGAGAAGTGGCTCAGCCAGTAAACATTGGCTGCATAAACGTAAGAACCTGAGTTCAATCCCAGAACTCATGTTTTTTAAAAAAAAAAAACCTAAAACAAATGCTTGAAACCCCAGCACTGGGAAATGGTGGCAGGTGCCTCAGTGAGGCTTGCTGGCCTGCCACAAGCTGAGAGAAGAGACAACAGAGTCGTGGATCTCTCTGTAAACCTCACAACAAAGCACTGGCCTGACGTATCCCTGCAGCTTCTTGGGAAGATGTTGTTCCGGGCCTCTCTGGTCCTTTCTAGTGGTCCTGGGTTGTAACAGGGCTCCTTCTCCAACCTTCACATGGTACTTTATCTGTGTATTGTATCTGTCTGCACACCTGCCTGTGTCCAGATTTCCCTTTTAATGAGGATTTCTGTCATCCTGGAATGGTGGCCTGGCCTCATCCAGGACAGCTTCATCCTTAGTCACATGTCCAATAAGGTCACCTTCTGAAGTGCAGGGACTTCTACCTAGGAACCAGGAGGCGGAGCTCCACCCAATCCATAACGTGATATTCTGACTCTTTTCTGCCTTACAGTGATTTCTAATCATTCTGTCTTGGACACTTTGTTTTACAAGCTTAGAACTATATCTCTGGGCAAAAATCGCTACTTTTTAATCCCTAAAGAATGTAGTTCTTATAAAAAATCAATACAAAGTAAACAATGTATGAAATGTTTTCCCAAATTGATGAAATTTTTCTCTAACAAATTTTAAAATAATGCGTCTTTAGCTTTATTGTTTAATAAGAGAAAATAATTATGTATCCATTTTTTTTCTTGCTGTTTTGGGAACTGAACCTAGAGTCTCATACATCAAACACATTCTCGCTAAATTTTCCAGGCTGGCCTCGAACTCACTCTGTATCTTAAGCAAATTATGATTGTCCTAGTTCAGCAAAATCCTTGATTTTAAAGAAGCAGGTACACAGATGTTATTATATAATATATATGCACAAATATTATATGCAGGCTGATAACAATAAACATCCTAAAAGTTATTGAACAACAAATATTTTAAATGATTAGAGTGTCACACATGTAGTGTGACAAAATTTGCAGTATCGTATTGTATAATCTAACAACTCTAATTTATGTTTGTTAAAGCACAGGACAGATTCTCTGGACGTGGGGGTCTTTGCCATGATTTATGAAGCTACGTAACAGGGGGGCATTGAGTCATTACACCAACAGTGAATTTGGAAGGAGTATATTTCATAGTTTATAAGTTTTTTATCTCACTCTTATTTAGAGTTAATATACCTATGTGTGGGGTTTCTGTGTGTAAGCCGTGTAATAAAATATCTTAACCATCACGTTAGCATTAGCTTTACAGGATACATTTTTATGAAACTCGCCTGCCATGAAGCTAGTGACGTGTCTCAGAAAAGCTTAGAAATCTGGGAAGCAGGGGCTGGAGAAATGACTCTATTGTTGAAGCACTTGCTAAGCAAGCTAGCATGAAGGCAGAGGCCAGATCTCCCGGGCATTTGCCTGTAAGCCTCCCTCTGGACATGGAAACAGGGCCCCCAGCGCAAGCTGTCGAGGCTCACTGTGGTGGCGGTCTCTGGCCTTCCGAGGCCTTTCCTCAGTAAATAAGGGGGAAGAGCAACTGAGGGCTATCCCTGGTATTGTTCTAGGATGTACCCACACATGCAGAGCATGCACACACACACACACACACACACACACACACACACACAAAGACTCACAGGCACATACACATGCAGAGTGTGCAACACACTCAGGCACATACAAACACACACACACGCAGAGTATGCATACACAATACCAACAGGCACATAGACACACACATGCAGAGTATGCCTACACAACACATACAGTTACACACATACAAATGGAAAAAGAAAGACGTGAGGAGTAAATTCAATGACATGCTGCAACAAAGAAGAGAAAGTTGACTTAGTTCATTAACTAGTTTGTCTAGTTGGTAGATATATGTGAAACTTTCTATGATTGCCTGTCTAAGTCATGCTTCATTACACAGTGTTAATAACAGCCTGTCTTCTACCAACTTATCAAATTAAGACCTTTCTGTTTCTTTTGACAGGGTTTCACTATGTGGCCCTAGCTGGCCTGGCTCTCAAAGATCTGCCTCTTCCCGCCTCCTTACTTCTAGGGTTAAAGGCAGGCGCCACCGCACTGACCTCAAACAACACTTCCTTCTCGATGCTTTTCTGTTCCATTCTGAGTGGCTTTTTGAGAAGGCGCCTGGGAGAGCCTTCTGGTCTCATAGGCAACCACCCTCGGGTGCCTCGAAATGGTTAGAAATGGCTGTACATGTATCGCCTTTCACTGCCAGGGAACATTATCCAGTGGAACTTGGTTATCTAAAACAGACAGCTTCTGAGACTAGCAGCATGCCTCAAACTTTGAAAATCAGGAGTTTAAGGGGCAAGGGGAGCCATCTTATTAAGAGCCTGCATGCCCCCTCCAGGTGTAGGCGAAGGAAGTCTAGCTAGGTTTACATGGCATGCCTGCATTTGAGTCTCAGTGGAGACACCCTCTGCATTAGCTTCCTTTTGCTGCCATAACAGGGAATCACAAATACAGTGGGTGGAACGCCATGATTCTCTATTTCACATTTCTGGAAGTCAGGCGTCCTCTGATGGAGATACCGTCAGAGTGCAGCTCCTCCGCAGGCCAAGGGCATTCGTCCCTTGCTTCCTCCCACCTGCAGCTGTTGACTTGCACTTTCTTCTTCAGTCATCACAAGCAGCTTGCTCCTCAGATTCATCTTCGTATTCCCCCCTGAAACTCTGACCCTCCTGGATTGACCTTATGAGGACACTTAGACAAGGGGACCCACAGCCTGTGGCCTGTCCATGGTGACTGATAGGGGTCCGGGTGGGAAAAGCTGCAAAAGTGAAGCTACGGTACGTGAAAGGTACTTCCTTAGGCCTGCACTCACAAGTGTGTATACATGTGTGCACACTCTAACACGCACTGCTTGAAAGCAAATAATTGCTGTACTCTTACCTTGAACACAAAAGTACTGGAACCCAAGTCTTCATGCGTCTGGGAGAATGTTTTTAAATTGGACCAAGATGGTCACCCCCTCTGGGCTTGGGCAGCTGAAAGCCCTCCTCTTTAAGCCTTGACTGCTTTGCACTCTACTCAACAAAGAGCTGTCCCCATTAGACACCCAAGGCTGCCGCAACTTTCTTTGCTTTCAGAGCTGTCATCCTAGGGGACTGTCAGCTTCAAAGTCACTCAACCTCTCTAAGACACTGCTTCCATGAAACGGGCAGCAAGTGGGGTCTTCATGCCTGTCCGGCTCCAACTTCAGGTTTACAGAAAAAACAATCAAGGGACGGAGAGCAAACATAAGAAGGGGCCCAAGATGCTGCAGAGTGGACAGTGTGCCTGGCTGGTTCGAATTTTCAGTTCCCTTGCTCAGGTGCAGATAGAAATTAAATTAAACCCCCACCAGCTACTATTTTGTAGCAAATGTACTTTCAAAAGACAAGTTCATGATTCCTGTAAAATTTGTTTCTAAGACGTCTAGGGGCAAGAGGCTAATTCTTAATTGTTTGCACAGTTGGTTAAAAAAAGATAGCCAGTATTCCTTCTACCATAAGAAAACCTAGAGGCCTTACCATTCCAATGGTGTCTAGAAGTTTCATTTAACCACTAAGAGGTTAGGAAGCATGGACATCCATATTTTGGCTGCCTGCTGTGCTGAGATTTGGCTTAGTAAGCCAACTGCCTCAGGCCCAGAACCTTCTTGACACCCACTTTCTTTCAACTCACCAGGCAACACTCTCTCCAAGCAGTTTCTCGTTAGAAAGTGGCTCCCATCTTCTCGGGAAAACTCAGCCATGGCAAATTGGGTCATTTCTGGATAAGTTCACTTCATAGACTCCCTCTGTAGAGACAAAATCCTAATTGCTTCTTGTTTTATCCTCAGGAACATTTCCTTTCTCTCTGTGTGTAGATTTGATTGTGGCTTGAAACAGAACAGAACAGAGCCAGAAAACTGATGAAGACTAAATTTTAAGAATTTGGCCCCTCAAAAATAGAAAGTGTGTGTGTGTGTCTGTGTGAGTGTGTTTATGAGGGTGTGTGTTAGTGTGTGAGTGTTTGTGTGAATATCTGTGTGTGAAAAAGAGAGAGAGAAGACAGTGTGTGTCTGTGTATGAGCGTGTGTGTGTTTGTGAGTGTGTGAGTGTAAGTGTGAGAGAAAGAGAATGTGTTATGTGTGTGTGAGAAAGAGAAAGAAAGTGTGTGTGAGTGTGTGTGTGTGTGTGTGTGTGAGAGAGAGAGAGAGAGAGAGAGAGAGAGAGAGAGAGAGAGAGTGTGTGTGTGTGTGTGTTTGTGTGTGTGTGAGTGCGTGCAGTGCTGAGGATAAACCCAGGGACTTGTGAATGCTAGGCAGACTCTGGCAAACTGTATACTATTACACTACCCCCTCCCCTGCCTGAAATAGCATTTACTGAGTGAGTACTTAGCATAAGGCTTGTGCTTGTATCTATTGGATCATTAACACTTCATCTCACACTTATAAGACTATTGATTCTCCATTTTTAGGATTCTGTACCTGGCGCTCAGGCTGCTTAAGAAACTCACCTCAAGGCATATCAAAAGTGTGGTAGTAAGGGACTTGAGTTTTAACCACACACCAGGGAATCCCCTAGGGATGGCTAGCTCACACACGCATGCAGCAGGCCATGCATGGAGACCCCTCCCCCTCCGCTTGTGAGCTCAGTGAAGCTCTGCCAAGGTGACAACCAAGTGGAAAACAGATGGAATGGGACTGATCTGTCAATCATACCCAATCTCCACCCAGAGGACAGGCTGAAAAGTGATGACTAGTGGTTGGGGAAAGTGCTAGAGTGGATGCTGTAGACTGTAGGAAGGGTCAGCATGGGCTTCCACTACCCACTTGTACCTTTCCCAGGCTGAGGAAAGACTCCTAGGAAGCCATCAGGCCAATGGCACACTCAAACTCTCCAGCCCAAGGTGAGGAAGAGCTGGAGGAACTGTATCTCCTCTTGACTTCCTGCTTCTTGGCTAGAGCTAGGCAAATATGAGCTGCCTCTACAGGAAAAGGAACAGGTCACAAAGATGGCCTCATTAATTCTGATTTGCCTGGGTTTGCTAAAGGAACATACTATCATTTCTGCCTTTGTTGGAGCATTTAGTACAATGAACCCAACCTACTAGGAAGTAAAAGTATAGCTATTTTATAGCTGGTCATCTGGAGTTATAATTGGCATATTAAATGTCAAGCCATCAGCATTCATACGTGTTCATCAACTGCATTATAAATCTTCTCTCCAGTGAGCCCCAAACACATGTGATCTTATGACCAAGTAGTCTAATTCAGCAAAAAATAAAAATAAAAATAATAATTTTTAAAAAGACACTAGCCTTCCTGAACACCCTGTACACTTGGCAGGTCTGAAGAAAAGAAGCCCAGAAACGTTATGGAATCTATGAGCATTGACCCTTTTCTGGGGGAAAAAAACAATCTAAAACAAGCCTTCTCTAAAATTAATCAGAACATAGAGCAACTGCACCTAGACTGAGGCTGAAATTTGTTTTATTTCTGTCCTTACCAACCTCACTGCAGAGGCAAGTCTGGGTGATTTTTTGCATGGGTAAACCTGGGAGAAAACACAGCTAGCATCCCACTCTTAGAGACCACCCCCTGACAGTACTGAGCTTGCCTTGCTGGCCCACTCTGTCCTATCAAGACAGAGGCATCATGTGCCCAACTGACGTGACTGTTAAAACAAAAGCTACTAGGGTGGGGGTGCTAGAGAGTTACCTCAGTAGGTAAAGCAATTGGCTTGTAAGACAAGGTTCTGGGTTCCATCCTCAGAAACCATGTTGAAAGGGAAAAAAGAGGAAAACGGACATGGTGATGTAATCCTAGCTGTGGGAAGGTAGAGAGAGGCAGATCTTTGGGACTCAAAGGCCAACCAAACCAACCTACTTGTCCAGTTCTGAGACAGAGAAAGAACCCGTCTCAAAAAACAAAGTGGACCGGGCCCGAGCACACCTAAGATTGTCCTCCGACCTCCCCACACATGTGTGCTCCCGCCCACACTCTTTATCATGCATACACTCATACATGCATACATACATACATACATACATACATACATACATAATACATACACACAATACATATATACTTACATAGTACATAAATACACACATATGAAATAATAGTAATAACCAGAGGAAGTAAACAGGCTGTGTTTAACTTCTTCTGTCTCCCATAGTGTTGACCACTGGCCTGGATCTCCTTGACCTGAGTGAACCCGTCTCTCAAACCCAAACCAAAGCCAAGAAATCTGAGTCCTCATCAAAGAGCTCGTCCCTCAAGAAGAAAGCTGATGGCTCTGACCTCATCAGTGCAGACACTGAGCAGAGAGCCCAGGCTCTCCGAGGGCCAGAGACGTCATCCTTAGATTTAGGTAAGACAATGATTTGCAGAAGCCATGGGTTTAACCTTGTCTTGTTGGTGCTAATATGACAGTCAAGTTCACAGATGACATTAACATGGTGAACGTATGTGTAGAAAGATAAAGCTCTTGTGGGGAGCTGGGAAGATTGTGACATCTTTCCTGCTTGTGCTGAGTAGCCATCAGGACCTGAGCTTCATAAACTTGGTGTTGACTCATCCACTTATGTGTTCCTTCCAATGGATTGGGCTGTGGTGGGGACCAGGCATCTCTCTAGGCCCAGGAGCAAAAATGTACATCTTGTTCTTTCGGGATTCTCAGTTTAGGACAAGAGGAAACAAATGAAACAAATAAGAGCATTGCAGGACTTGGGGACACGCAGACAAAAAACCCTAAGCTAAAGCCCAGGATGAAGTGATAGCTACTGACGACCTCCACTGTTGGATTGCAATACCAAGGAACTGCACTGAATCATTGCGTGTGTTGTCTCATTATTACAGCCCTGAAATATGTGAAAACCGGGCTTTAAATTTTAACTTGTCCAAAAATCTCACAGATAGTAAGAGAAAGAACTCAAAATGTGCATCTGGCCCTAGTTAACATCCAAGTTCATTCTTGTATGTACATCCCCCTAAGAAAGGACAGCTTACTTCTCAGTTCATGCAACCAGGCAAATCAAGACAAGATCTCTCTCTCTCTCTCTCTCTCTCTCTCTCTCTCTCTCTCTCTCTCTCTCTCTCTCTCTCTCTCTCTCTGTGTGTGTGTGTGTGTGTGTGTGTGTGTGTGTGTGTGTCAGGTAAATACATGTAGATTCATAAAACTGCCTCTTGAAATTAATTCTACTCGATTGCTCCAACTGTAAAAGCAATCCAACTTACCTTAAGAAGTCTTGTTTTTATTTAGCTACCTAAGTTTTCATTCCTTGTCATACACTCTTAAGAAGGTAAACACCGGCCTTCAGGTCTTGCAGGATGGACTGAGTATAGTTTGGCTGGACTCTCAGTCCTAACTAACTCACCTCTTCTTCTGTGCACCCTAATGCTTGGTCCTGGGCTTTCTCTTCCACTTTCTTCTTCCTTAATAGACATTCAAACACAGCTGGAAAAATGGGACGACGTCAAGTTTCACGGTGACCGGACAAGCAAGGGGCATCTCATGGCAGAGAGGAAGTTATGCTCGTCTAGAACCGGATCCAAGGAGCTCCTGTGGTGAGATGCCCTTGTGCCGGGGAGCAGCAGCTTGTGCTGGCTGAGGCCGAATGAGTGTGCCCTTCGTGCCTGGAAATGGCCAATGAGCAGATACCTGAGGAGGCTGGATTAAAATAGATCACAACAGAATAATAAGCTTCTACATGCTGTCACTTCCACAAACCACTTTGACTGAATTGTTTTTAAAAGGGGGGTTGCAAATTTAGTCAGAAAGAGTTGGAGGAGGTCCTCGTTTGACAATTTTAATAGCTTTTCTAAATGTGTGGCTAAGCTATTAGCTAGCAGAAGTGCGTGTGTGTCTATGCGGGTGTGGGTGTGTCTAATGTATCGTTGCACCAATGGTAGTCACATTGTTTCTGGTTACTGCCACTCACCGTAGTGATTACAGATGAGCCGTACACACTTAGGAAATAATGCGGCCACTTGAATTTTACCAGGTGTGTTAGCTACACTCCTGTTGCTGTAATAAGGCACTTTGAGCAAAAGCAATTTGGGAACGAAGTGGTGTAGCTCACCTTAGAATTCTCAAGTCACAGTCCAGCACTGAGCCAGGAGCACTGCTCACGGGCTTGCCCTCCTGCCTTGCCTCAGTTTGCTTTCCTGTACAACCAGGGACCACCTTCGTATGGGTTGCACTGCCCACAGTGGGCTGAGCCCTCCCGTGTTAATTAATCATGGAGAAAACATCCTACAGGCAAGGCCACGATTCCTCGGCTAGGGTTCCTTTTTCCCAGGTGACTCTAATTCATGTCCAGCTTAGGAAAAACTAACCAGGATGCCATGTTTTTAAAGATGATCTGAGAAGGGCAACCTCCTATTGCTGTGTCCTTTACAGTTCCCCATATCGTGGCAATACAGATCCATAGAGATCTACCTTATGAACTATCTCCAACAAGAACAGAACACTGTTTTTTTTTTTCAAACTATAGAATTACCTATAAGAAGAATGGCATCACATTCATTTCCTCTTTGCCCATAATTCAAGTGAATTCTAAGTTACAAAAACAGGGATTTCATAGCTCTTTAGCTTCTGGAAGGGAAGTGGCAGTTACGGAGGAAAATTACCAAAGTTTGTTTGGGTCTGAATTCTGGCCAGAGCCTGATTCCTGGCTGCGTTTATGGCTGAGCTTGTTGTTGCTGTGCATAAACGTCCTCAATGTCTCGTTGCAGGTCCTCAGAACACAGGTCTCAGCCAGAACTGAGTGCTGGGAAAAGTGCCCTCAACTCCGAGTCGGCTTCCGAGTTGGAACTCGTGACTCCGGCACAGGTAACAAAAGCAAATTTCGGAAACCCATCTGCTCTCGCAGGGACTGTATCGTAAATATTTTTATTTAAATTTTTGCACAGAAAGTTTGAAATGTTTTTCCAAACTTTGCATTTGCAAAGTGTGTTCTTCCTCGGGAGCTGTCTCGGTTGCTTAGAATAACTGATTGTATACACTTCCATGCATTTGGCTGGGAAACGTGTTAATGAATTCACTGTGTACTTAGCACATTTTCCTTGCGCTGCCATTGACTGGCCCGTTATTTGGCAATATGAAAATCTGTTCTGGTCCAGTATTAACACTACTTATGTAACAAAGCACAAAGAAGAGGAAATGCCATCCCAAGTGTTCATTCACGTCTTTGCCCCGTGGAGTAAGAGACTAAACCCAGTACTCTGGCTCATTAAAATAACTATTATGCCAAGGATTATATTGTTCCAGCACCAGGCATAGTGGGAAGCATAATGGGAGCTGGCACTGAGTGCCCAGCAGGGGGAGCCATTGACACTTACGGGACACTTTTCTTGTGTTATATCTAATACTGTGAAATTCTGTGCATCAGTGCAAGCTTAATTATACAGATACTTCTCACAAGAGCCTATCAGTTTCAGTAAAGTCAGGCCTGTCTTGTGGGGCAGGAAGAAGTGGCATAGGAACTCTGCCTGCCTGTCCAGCGGTCAGCCCTGGCCTCCCCTCAACAGACTTCACTACGGCTACTTACCTCTCCTACTCTTCTGAGAGAAGCAATGGCAGTCTCTGTCTTTCTGTCCCTGGGATGTGTTTTAAGGCCTTGTCCTTCAACCACAAAGATCTCCTAAGACCTGTGTGTGCACATTTCCTGCCGTCTATGGTCCAACTGCAAATATGGAAGGAGATGAGCCTAAGAAATGTTCTTGGATTTGCCATATCACGTACTGTGACCCACAGGGCAGACGTAGATCTGAAGTGAAATAGGGGTACTTGTGGCTGACCCAACAGTAAGACCACACACAGTTCTTGCAGGGGACCCAAGTGTGGTTTCAGCACCCAAGTTAAACAGCCCTCAGCAGTCTGTACAAGACGTTTCTGGGTGTTATTGTTGACTATGAGAGTTTCCACTATAAATTAGAGCTGGTCTGGTCCTGAAAAAATGGTGGGAAGCCCCACCATTGTCCCAGTGTCCAGACAGAGAACCAGTGAAATGAAGGAAGTTGCTTGTGGACCCACAGCTAGAAAGTCGTAGCAAGAAAGGCCCAGAGAGGCAATGATGATAGGGCTCTGGGGACTTCCTAAGCCACCAGCAGTCTTCCTACACATTCATCACCCTCAGGAGAGAGGACAAAGCTGTTCCCAGGCCACAGCTGGACGTCCAGTCAACCCACTTCCTCAACCCATCGCCTCACAGACTTTAATTAATTGCAAATGTAGCATGAAAAATGAATTTTTGGTGCTCACTTTAAATGTATCTTCTGAAGATAAAAATGACAACATCCATTAGAAAAACAGTATTCATAAGAGCCTGAGCGAGCTCCACTCAGCTCAAGTAATTGGTGCTGCTTCATGTTTCTTCCAATGCTGTCCCTGGAACAGTGAAACGCAGTGACAAAGCATTTGTTCTGAAGCAGGGAGAGACTTGGCCATTCTACAATAAGCTGGGCCAGAGGAACAGCTGGGGCCCCCAGTTGCCATGGAAACTCACAATGTATTTATCTTATTATCCCTATGACTACTAGTCTCCTGCTGGTCCCTTAACTCCATCCCACCACACTGTCCTGCTTACCCTAAGCAAACACAACACACTTTGGAAATTGTTTATGAGCTTCCTCATGTTGTCTTCCAGAAAACACCTTCCAGTTCCCCCATGAAAGTGCTGTGCCTGGGTGAATCTCAGAGAGTCCTCTGAGATACTAAACCATCTGTTTATATTTATGTTTATCTATATATTTAGCTTTCAAGGCTTGCTGTAAAGATCATGCTCTTCTAGTTTTAATTCCAATGCATAGCTAATTTAAAAAAAAAAAAGTTCATGAAATGCAGGCTTAATCCTATACCTGACACAGAGTCTTTGAAACAAAGTGTGAAGCGAGCACACAGATGTGTGATGAAAAGACTGCTAGGCGGATGGATGCTCATCAAAGCAACTGCTGAGGAGATGCTCATCAAAGCCCTCGTTTTAGAAGCATGAGGACTTGAGTTCCATGTAAAGAGCTGGGCATGAGGGCACACACCTAACAATCCTAGCACAGGGGAGCTGGGAGCAGAAGGCTCCTCGGGGCTCACTTTCTGTCAGTCAGCCCTGCCTAAATAACAGGTCAACATCCACCGCCTCAAAGAGCGAGGTGGATGGAACATGAGGAATGACGCCAGAGGTTGGTCTCTAGCCTCCGCACGCACACACACACACACACACACACATACACACACACACACACACACAGGAAAATGTGTACACTGTGATAAACACACTATTCTCTACTGCAGGGCCTCTTTGTGTAGATGCAGTAGATCATAACAAATATAGAACAGAATCTCATCTAAAGGCTGACTCACAAATCACTCAGACAAGCCATTTTGACTCAACAGAGCCTGCTCCACACTCACCCCTATGGTTCACAGGAAACCCAGGGGAATGGTTTCCTCTCCCTCAAGCCAACATAAATTATCCCAGGCAGTGACTCAACAGGTGGGGAGCTCATTTAAAAATCACTTTTCAGAATCACAAAGAATATGGGAGCACGTACTATGAAAACTTAAGTTTTCTTATTTTCTTTTCAAGATGGGGAAAAGAGAAAGTATGGTCTAATCTCAAATGGGGCCTTGAAGACAGAAACCAGAGAAGTAAGGGATCCAGTGAGCCACATAATCAGTGTGTACTTAAGGACACAGGCTCTTGCCTTTTGACACAAACTATATAACTGTCACTCCACAAACTTAACTGCTTAAAGAGATCAGACAATCTGGGAAAAAAATGTAAAGTACTTGAAGAACTGAAGAAAGTACAAAAGGAAAGGCTACAAAATTCACTTTTCCAATCTAGGTAAGATATCGAGGGGTGAGGCAAGAGAGAGAAACTACAGCTTCTTCTGCAGATGTGGCCCAAGCCCCTCCCTTCCCATTTGCACAGTGGGAGCTCCAAATTGGATTCAAGCTTCAGATTCACCAGCATGAGCAGGTGCTCCAGATGCGGCCATAGTCCTGTAACTCACAGGTGACCCAGGTGATCTAAGTGCTCCAGGTGCTCCAGATGCAGGCCATAGTCCTGGAACTCACAGGTGACCCAGGTGATCTAGGTGCTCCAGGTGCTCCAGATACAGGCCATAGTCCTGTAACTCACAGGTGACCCAGGTGATCTAGGTGCTCCAGGTGCTCCAGAAGCAGGCCATAGTCCTGTAACTCACAGGTGACCCAGGTAATCTAGGTGCTCCAGGTGCTCCAGAAGCAGGCCATAGTCATGTAACTTACAGGTGATCCAGATGCTCCAGATGCTCCAGATGCAAGATATGGTCATGTAACTCACAGATGTTCCAGGTGCTCCAGATGCTCCAGGTGCTCCAGATGCAGGCCATAGTCATGTAACTCACAGGTGATCCAGGTGATCCAGATGCTCCAGATGCAGGCCGTAGTCATGTAACTCACAGATGACCCACTCCAGCACAGCAGAACTTTCCCACGTGTCATCACTGCCCTTCAGTATTTATCCTACACTGTGTGAAATGCCCACTGAGACCTGAGGTTTTTCTATTATCTCCATTTCACATTAAAAAGTAAAAATTGTTTCCTGGGAGCTGTACATCTAAAGAGGAGTGGAGCCAGGATTCAAATCACACCCATTACAATTGGTAAAGCCCTTGTTCTTAACCACAGACCATCCCTGATATCAGCCGCCTCGTGCTGCTCACCTGAGAGAACTCATAAGCCATTGTTACTCTTATTACTGCAAAGCCCAATTATTATTTAATTCTGTTGGGTGAACGTGAGTTGAGGAATATTCAAGAACATCAGTTACTTTCTTATAGAAACTTCAGAAAACAGTTAGACTTCTTACACAACTTGTTCAGTGCACAATTCATGCTCTTCCCAAATTCATCTCAAATTTTACTTTTAGAAAAGCTATTAGCTTCCATGTCACTTCAACAAATATGCCTGGACATCTTCCGTCCTTACAGACATGAGTGAGGCAATTAGCAGGACACATGAGTTCCACTACAAGATTCATTTAGAGGAATCCAAGTCAGCATTCCACAGAGATTCTGCACAGCGTGTTATTGAAGGACTACTCACTATAATGACCTGGATATCCATCAGCAGATACATAAGGAAATGTAGTACATATACCACTGAGCATTATTAAGACAGTAAGAAAGTGAAAAACCTGTCATCTGCAGGAAAATCAAAAGACCTGGAGCTCACCATGTTAAGTGAAATAAGCCAGATTCAGAAAGACTTAGAGAAAAATGTTTGGAAAAGAGGGGTAACTGTTTGGGAAGAGAAAGGAGACTAGATGCATGTGGACGGTGAGAGATAGGATCAAGCAGTAGAGTTAAAAGTGTACACTGCTCTTAAAGAGGATGTAAGTTTGGTACCCATGTTGAGAGGCTCACAACCATCTGTAACTCCAGCTATAGGCCTATGGACTCCATAGGCTCTTGTACTCATGCATGCACACACACCTCACTTAAGATAAATATTTTTAAAGTGTACACAATACACGTGTATAAATGAGAATGTCATAAGGAAGCACATCCAATGACTATACACTGATAAAACAGGAGTGTCCTCAAAGAAGTATTAGGCCTATGTCTCAGGAAATGATCCAGTCCAATGCTCTGTAAATACTTGCCATTCTCCCTCTCCGTGCCACATATAATGAACTCTCAGTGGGTTAAGAAACAAAGATGGGAGAGAAGAACAAAGGAATAAAGGAAAAGATCTGAAACATGGTTTTCAACATAAGACATCAACACAGTAGGAAATTCTCAAGTATTTGCCACAAGAATAAATGAGAGACCCTAACAAGAGGGGGAAACACAGACCTGACAGCCGAAGTAGGATCCTGTGGGCCATTGAAACAAAAACATGCACATTTCTCTTCTGAATCATTTTTTAAAATTATATTTTATTAATTTATTCTTGTTACATCTCAATGGTTATCTCATCCCTTGTATCCTCCCATTCCTCCCTCTCTCCCGCTTTCCCCCTACTCCCCTCCCCTATGACTGTGACTGAGGGGGTCCTCCTCCCCCTGTATATGCTCATAGGGTATCAAGTCTCTTCTTGGTAGGCTGCTATTCTGGGTCATTTTTAAGTGGTTTTAGTAGTAGTGTCTCAGTGTATCTGAGCTGGCCATCTCGCTCCAAAGTCAAGGTTTTCTTGATCTTCAGCATGAGATGCTGTAGCAGAAGGGATACGGTGACAGTATGTTAACACACTCTGAGGAAACGAATTTCCCCGTACACATGAGAGATAGCTTTTGTGTGTGCATCCCACACGACAAATGTCTGTTGACTAACAATCAAAACCCCTTGGTCATTTCAGTGAGACTAGTATTTAAATGGTCTGAGAATTCAAGCTGTCTTCATCACCTATCAAACAAAGTGCTATAAACACAAAACTTTTAATGAAAGCACTAACCAAGCAACTAACAGAAGCCAGGTTCGGCAGAACACTTGCTGTGCATTATGTATTTATGTGAAGAATACTACTCAATTAATTTTTACAGGGACTCTATGGGTAAATATAGACTCTGCAGATGAGAGTTTGGGAATTCAGTATTTCATTCAAGGTCTCTGGATGGCAATAAACTAGGAATTGGCCTTAAACAACCTGACTTCAGAGACTGCCTTTAACAATCATGTCACACTACACGCAAGGTCGAGCAGCCATTGCATTGTTATCTTCTAAGTGAGCCCACTCCTTTTCTGTCTTTATTTTAACAGTGTTCTAATTTTATTTCTGCTGCTGTGATAAAATACCCCCACAGTGAGCAAATTCGTGGAGAAAGAGATTCATTTGGCTCACAATTCCCAGTCTTTGGTCCGTCCTTGGGGGAAGTCGGAACAAGAGCAGGAACAGGGCGCAGCTAGTCACTTCGCATCCACAGTCAAGATCAGAAAGAATGGAATGAAAGCATCCTTCCTTAACTGCACACTTGCTGGCAGCTAGCTTCCTCCTCTCTACCTAGGCAAGGAATGGTGCTGCCCATAATGGGCTGGGTCTTCCTACATCATCTAACATAGTCAAAATGACCCCCCAGAGCCAAGACCACAGGCCAACCTGATTTAGACAACCTCATAAGACTCTCCTTCCCAAGGGTCCTGGTTGTTTTTTTTGTTTGTTTGGTTGGTTGGTTGGTTGGTTGGTTTGGTTTGGTTGTTGTCGTCATCCTTGTTTGGTCAACTTGACTTAAGCTAGAATTACCTAAGAAACTTCAATTGAGAAAATGCCTATAGGCCAATATATAGGGCACTTTTGTGATTAATGATTGACATTGGAGCACCCAGCCCAATGTGGCCTGTGCCCTCCTTGGGCAGGGGGTCTAATAAGAAAGCAAGCTGAGGAAGCAAGGGAGAGCAAGCCAGGAAGCAGCCTTCCTCCTTAGCTTCTACATCCCTGCCTTGAGTCCCTGACCTGACTTCCATCAGTGATGGAGTGGGACCCGAGAGTTTTAGCATGAAGTATACTCTTTCCTCGCCTCCTCCCCAAGTTGTTTTTCGTCGTGGTGTTTTAACACAGAAAGAGAAGAGGAACTAACACACCAGGGGATTCCAAGTCGTGTCAAGTTGACAGTAAATGCTGTGCATACTCAGAACACACTTATGAGCTTGAGATTTACCTACATACACATAACACGTATGTGGATCAGGTTCTTCTTTGAGGCCCTGAGCCAGCACTCCCAGGATTTGTGGCATTGCAGAGCTGAGGCTCCTCACCAGACTTACTGAATCAAAGACCCTGGTGTAGAGGCCAGCCACATGGATTTTAAAAGACCTTGTGGGTATTCAGTTCACTCATGTTTTAGGACGATTGTTATACAAACTATGATGCTAAGACAGCTGCCACTCAAACTGACAGGTGTAATTGTTTTGTTTATAATGCCTCCTATCAAAGTGCCAAACAATATCAACAACCCACAAGCACTGCTATATTTTCCCAAGCCATGGGTTTTTCCTCTGATAAAATTAGATATGTTTAATGTCTTGGTTTCCAGGAAGGCTGGTTTTAGCCATGTATGTTATCATCTGTATGTGCTCAGATCCTTCTATTGTTTTTTAATTTTGTGTATATGAGTGTTTTGCCTGCATGTATGCATGTGTGTCACGTGTATGCCTAGTACCAAAGAAAATCAACTGAGAGCATCAGATGCTCTGAAACTGCAGTTACAGATCATTGTGAGCCAAGAGGTGAGTGCTGGACATTGAACCCAAGTCTTCGGGAAGAACAGGTGCTCTTAACCACTCCCAGGGCCCTATGATCCGTTCTTAACCAGCGTGTTTCAGCACGACACTTAAAGCATGGAACAGTATCAGAATTCTCGCTTGCATATCAACTGCTATTTATATTCCATAACATTTAACTTATGCTCCTTGGGCCAAAAACTTTAAAAATGGTAAGTTAGATAACACTTATCTTAGTAATGAGCTAAAGCCTTTCAAATGATGTGAGAAATAGAGTTATCCCTAAATAGTAATTGTACCGTCAGAATAAAATGTCATTTGCACAGTAAGACTCTCTCTGTGCTTGCTGTGTTAAGTGAGAAAGAGGAGCTGACCTGCAAGCCTGGGATCCTGATATGCAGTGCCCTTCGCGGCCTGTGATTCATATCGCAGCTGGGTCCTGAAACATTAATGAAGAGAGAGGACGGGATGCTAATAGGATCCTGTTAGGTCAAGCTTCCCAGCAAAATGGCTCCTGCTTCACCAGTGCAAAGTGCCTGCTGATAAGACCCTGCCTCAGACAACAATCTTAGTGCTTCCTTTGCTCCTAAAGACACTTTTAAGTCATTCATGACACATAAGACACACCAGATGTATCCGTTTATCGTTGTCTTCACTGGCAAATAAGAGTCTATGGTTAGCACACACAGTGTTGGCTCAATCTGATTACTATATGCATACGCAGTCACATCCTTGGGTGTTTTAGAAAGAACACCTAAAATTACTGCAGTGCTTCTTAAGGACATAATACGCTGTTAAGTATAGTCACCAAGTTCTACCCAAGATTTCAGGATAAAGTTTTATATTCTTTGACCAACAGTATATATCCCTTCTCCCAGAGACAGCTCTGGCTGCCACCATCCTCCATCCATCTGAGAGGTCAGATGGTTTAGGCAGCACATCTTAGTTGAATATAATATTTGACGCTCTGTTCTGGGCTTATTTCACACCCTGTGGTGTTCTCCACTTCCTGCAAGTTGCAAATGACTCTGTCATCTTCTTGACCATCTTAGTGGTCCACAGTGCATGGCTGAGAGGCAGCCTTTCCCCTTTCTTCTCTGGTATGCCCCAGTGCCACATTGACATGTGGTGAATGGAGAGGCCTCTTGCCATAACAGGGTCATTTACTTAAAATCACATAGCAGATTTAGGTATGATTCTGAGGCCACTCCATACATACTGTCTTCATGATAATATAAATCTACATTCCCACCAATACTGTGTAAGAGCCTGCTTTCCCCCTCCACGTTCTCCAACATTATTTCTGGCAATAGTTTAGCCCACATGGGGTGTTGCCGACTGTGGTTTTCATTTTCCTCTCCCCTCTGCTTAGTCAAGGATACTACTTTTCATAAGGCTGTTGGTAACTTTGATTTCATCCGAGAAAAGGGAACCTTGACCGAGGAAGTGCCTCCATCAATCAGATTGGCTTGTGGGCAAGCCTGTGGAGCATGTTCTAGACTAATGATTGATGTGGGGGCATCCAGGCACTGAGTGGTGCCACCCCGTGGCAGGGGGTCCAGGGTTGTATGAGAAAGCAAATTAAGCAAGCCAGAAAGGAGTGCTCCTCCATGGGCTGTACTTCAGGTCCCAATTCCAGGATCCTGTTTTGAGTTCTTGCCTTGGCTTCCCTTAATGATGGACTCTAATCTGTAAAACACATACCATATTTTCCAGCATATAAGATGATCCCCAACTTTAACTTTTCCAGTTAAAATACAGAATTTGCAGCCTGAGTCTGGTGCCCAAGGTATGCACTGGAAGAGGGGTAGTTTTATACAGTGAGTATATTCCAATCTAATTTTTACTGGAAAAGTTAAAGCTGGGGGGTCTTCTTATACACTGGGAAATACAGTAAATCCTTTCCTCCCCAAGTTAAGTTTTGGACAGTGTTTTATCACAGCAACAAAAGGAA
Source organism: Acomys minous (assembly GCF_964271855.1). NCBI lineage: Eukaryota > Metazoa > Chordata > Mammalia > Rodentia > Muridae > Acomys > Acomys minous. Next base: position 12,704,001 of record NC_140499.1, on the reverse strand, counting down.
AACTAGGACATGGTGTTTTGTCATACAGAACAATTTAGTGTTTTAAAAATATTTATATGTGGATACTGTTGGACTTTAAGGAGTTGCCTTGAATCTGTAGACTTGTTTGTGTGGTGTGGGTATTTTAACAACTGTTATTATTGCAACTTCTGAGCCATAAACTTGCTTGCTAATATATAAATAAATAACTTGGGGAAATAAACGCCATAGTTCATTTCTTGCCATGAGCCATCATTTTAAGGATTTGTTTTGTTAACTTGTTGGTGGAGGGGTCAGTAGAGAGATGAAGGAGTTGACTCCAGAAGCAAGGCAGTCCTGAGCAGAACTTCCAAAGGCAATTCGCCAAGTTACACACAAGACTACTTAGCCTTCTGGGGGCAGCAAGTGGCCTTCAGAGCCCCCAGCATCAGGGTCCCAACCACCTGTCCAGAAAGAGTCCCAGGTCCCTTCCCTCAAACAATAAAATGGATGGTGCCTAAGGAACAATGCCACAGGTTGATCTCTCTCTCTCTCTCTCTCTCTCTCTCTCTCTCTCTCTCTCTCTCTCTCTCTCTCTCTCTCTCTCACACACACACACACACACACACACACACACACACACACACCTGAGTAGCACATACATATTTAATCCTTTGTTACTCTCGGGAAGCAAGGTGAGAAAATGAAAGGTGCTCCTAGTTTTGTGTCATGTGGTGCCAACGATACATCGCCTGTTTGGTTTATTTCAGGCTCGGCTGACCAAAGAGCATCGCTGGGGGAGTGCACTGCTCTCCAGGAACCATTCCTTGGAGGAGGAATTTGAAAGAGCAAAAGCAGCCGTGGAGGTAACTCTTAAAGCAAAATTCTCTATTTCAAGCTTCTGAGGGTGGCCTTCCGAAAACCCAAACTACACAGAGGTGCAGATGAAACGGAACCATGAGCATGAGAAAAAAAAAACATAAGGATAGTTGTTGAGATGAGAGGGTGGCCAGAGAACCTGTGATTCCCCTTGGGCATGCCAAAAAGTTTCTGTTCTTCTTCTGGCCATGTGGTCAGTTGGCGATGCAAGTCTGAGGCCTGATGCAAGTCAGAAAGCACTCCAAGGCTAGCCCGGATTTCATGGATTCATGCAGGAGATAGCCCATCTTAACCAGCATCATTAATGTTTAGGGCTAAGCATCCAAATATTGTTAATGAGTTTTTTAAAATGGTATTTGAACACTAATGTCTAATTATTTAGTCTTCTAGTGGAAAAACAGGGGAGACGAAAGGGAAGGCCAGAGGAAGCAGATGAAAAGCAGCTCTTGTGGGTTCTTTCATCTGCTTCCCTCCTGGCAGGACTGGCGAGGCGGCTGGCAGATGCTGGGTGCTCTTCCTCAAAGCTTCCTTCCACAGCTGCTTGAGAGCGGAGCTTTTTCAGAGACTCAAGCATGCTCCTGTTAATACCCCTGTTGCTATTAGAGATTTCAATCTTGAAAACTGCAGGCGCTCTTGGACTATGCTGCACTCACGTAGCCATCTCACCCCTAGACTCCAGATGAAATGATTATGTTAGGGGTGGTCTTCCAGTAACTCGATACTCTGGGTGCGGGAAAATCCTATTTGCAATTTAATGTTACCAGGGTCTGTTCTGGGAAATCATCTCAACCGTGATTCATAGCATTCAGAAACCCAGTAAGAGCACACTTTTATCTCTCCACGCCAAAATCGTTCAAATTCCCTCTTTAATTTTCAACTTCTCTAATTTAAAGAAGAAGATAATGAATATTTTAGTGTTCTGAGCAGGAGTCACTGATGTAGTTAGTCGAGACCAGCTGAGTTCAATCAGATCACACAAATGCATGGAGCCTGTAGCTTAAATTACTTTAAGTGTAAGTTTTCCAGTTTTAAGAGCTAATTTAAATATATCTATTGAGCCCCTACTGTGCGTAGCACACAGCAGTAGCTCTCAGACTGCTATTCAGACACATAGAATCTTGGGTCAAAAAAGACATTAGCATCTGGTCTCATTTATAATGAGGAGGATAATGAATTTAAACCCAAAAGACTTCATGGTGGAATTGACTGACAAGGAAAATGTACCCTAGGTGTGTGTATATATATATATTCATTGAGCTGAATCTGCATTTGGGTCATAATCTTAAAACCCCTGTCTCCTATTAGGCAAATGTTTATTTTAGCTCTTGACAAATTACTCCTGTTTCTACCTGGACATATACAATTAGGGGCAATCTCCTTCTTTTCAAGAAAACCCATTTCCATCTTGAAAGCTGCTAATTATCCACAGGCTCTTTCTTATGCTGAAAATGGCACAACAAGAAATTTTCCACTTTTCCCGGTGCTGACTTCCCTCACTTGCATCCATGTCTAAACAATACTCACCTCACCCCACCAAGCTGTGCCTTCTACCTTCCCTGTCTTTCCCGGGCCTTGGTTGCTATCGCAATGCTTCTGTAACAGCTACAGGATACCACCACATCAGTAACCAGTCTAGCCCTCCTGTTCACACCTCCTTGGCCAAAGATCCCAGGAATCTGGAAGTTACTTTGGTCACGGATCATTTAGCATACAGTACTGAAGGTATGAGCAGTTATGGAGGGGAAAATGTGGGGTAAGCTGATGGTAAGGCATGCCTATTACACTGTATGCATCTGTGGACTATTCGCTTCCATGTTACTCTTACTTGGGAGTCTCATCTACAATCAGGGCAGAAGGCACAACCTCGTCCCTTTTTAGGCTTTCTAGCTTTTAAAATTGTCGCCTGGGGGGGTGGCTTCAGCATATGAATCCTGGAAGAATTCCTTCCCAAACCACAACAGAGTAAATGGGCAGCCAAATTTTCACAGCAGTTATTCCTTGATGGCTACATTTGGGGGGTGAATTATTTTATTCTGTTGTCTTGTTTGCATTTTTCTCCAGCCTGCCATGTTGCTATGCAGAGGGAGTCTTACAGTTAGATGTAAGATTCCCAACTGCGTGTTTATTTAGTGTGTGTGTGCACACATGTGCATATGTGACGGTCAGAAGACAGTCTGCAGGAGTCGTTTGTTTCTCTCTTTCCACCATGTGGGTACCTAGGATTGAACTCACGTCCTCGGGTTTGGTAACAAGTACCTTTACCCACTGAGCCACCTCACCGGCCCCAGGACGTAAGGTTCTTAAGGGAAATTGAGAATATCGGTTGGTAGAATGTCTGCCTTAGATTCAGAAGGCCCCGGGTTCTAGCTCCAGTGCTGCATAAGCCAAATGGGGTGCGCACCCCACAACTGCAGCACTCAGGGAGCGGAGGCAGGAGAATCAGGAACTCAGGCTCATCCTCAACTACGTCATACACTGAAGACCACGTAAGCCTCAGCCTCGAGAGACAAAGACTAATAACTGTGAAGGAGGTCCGCAGGACTGGGGGAGGTTGGAGAGGGTAGTGGAAGATGTGAATATGCTCACACACATGGGTATGGAGTTGTCAAACAGAGAGGCAAAGCACAATACATAAAAAGGAAGACTGGTGCTGCTGGTTGTTTCTTGAAAGCCAGTTCTACATGCCTGCGAGATCCAGATGAAGGCAGCTAGACGATGTGGCTCAGTGGTTAAGAGCATGTACTGCACTTGCCGAGGACCCAAGCTCAGTTCCCAGTACCCACATCACATGGCTCACAACTGCCTATAACTCCAGCTCCAGGGAATCTAATGCCCTCCTCTGACCTCCACAAGCATCTTGAGTAAATATTACTCCCACTCAGGCACATGCATACACATAATTTAAAAATAAAATAAACCTGGTGTCTTTCTACCTGGTCCCTCTCTTCTTGGCCCCTTTCTACTCTCCACTTGGTCCCTCTCCACCTGCTCCCTCTCCACCTGCTCCCTCTCCACCTGCTCCCTCTCCACCTGCTCCCTCTCCACCTGCCCCCTCTCCACCTGCCCCCTCTCCACCTGCTCCCTCCCCATCTGCTCCCTCCCCATCTGCTCCCTCCCCACTTGCTCCTTCTCCATCTGCTCCCTCTCCATCTGCTCCCTCTCCACCTGCTTCCTCTCCAGCTGCTCCCTCTCCAGCTGCTTCCTCTCCACCTGCTCCCTCCCCACCTGCTCCCTCTCCATCTGCTCCCTCTCCACCTGCTTCCTCTCCAGCTGCTCCCTCTCCAGCTGCTTCCTCTCCAGCTGCTTCCTCTCCACCTGCTCCCTCCCCACCTGCTCCCTCTCCACCTGGTCCCTCTCCACCTGGTCCCTCTCTAGCTGCTCCCTCCCCACCTGCTCCCTCTCCACCTGCTCCCTCTCCACCTGCTCCCTCTCCACCTGCTCCCTCTCTACCTGCTCCCTCTCCAGCTGGTCCTTCACCTCCTAGTTCCCATCTATCCTCTGCCCTTCAGTCCCATCCCTGAGTTCTAACAGACCAAGTTCATTGCCCTTGCTTCCAGTTCCTATTTTCTGAGGGAGCATTCTTCTTCCGGGTCCTCATGCAGTGGAGCTCTTCATGTCACCCACACTGTAGCTGAAGTGGCTGTCCCCCAGAAAAGTCTATGTAGATCTATTAACTGCTAGATCACCAGAGATTTTCCTGCTTTGCATTCATCATTGGGTCTGTCCTTGTAAATTTTGTCTGTTATATGTCTATTTACTCACAGTGTGGCTTCCATTAAGATGAATATTTGTCTTGTATTTGTCTATGTGTAATATAAATTCTTCCCCATGTTATTTCGCTGACTTGCATTCACACATACTGTAGTTAGTTTACATTGTCAACTTCATACTACCTAGAGTCACGTGGGAAGAGGGAACCTCAGTTGAATGACTGTCTGCACCAGATTAGCCTATGGCCATGTCTGTCATGAGACACCTAGCCCACTGTGGGCAGTACCATCCTGAGGCAGCTGAGTCTGTGAAGTGTAAGAAGGTCAGCTGAGCCTGAGCCTGAGCCTGAGCCTGTCAGCAAACCAGCCATCAGCACTCCTCCTTAGTTTCTGATTCAAGCTCCTGCCTTGAGTCCCTGCTCTGACTTCCCTCAGTAATGGACTGTTAACTTAGAAACATAAGATGAAACAAACCCTTCCCTTCCTAAGTTTTTAGTCATTTTGTTTACCACAGCATCAGAATGTAAACCATAGCACAGTGACCCAATATCTTCTGGAATAATCCCTGGTCCTCAGCATATGCTGGTTGGGGTTGATGTCCACATGGTAATGCTCCCTTCTGCATATAAAGCGTCATATGACCTTCTCCTGTAGGAGGAGCTTCCCTTTGACAGCATTCTTACATGATGCTTGGCCACGGAAGGACTGGGATGAACTGTCTGTCCCCTGTGGTTGTCTCTACCTCAATGTAGGTGGCATACTTACAGTAACACAGGACAAGCCAACCAATCCCGCCATGAGGTAGCATTGGCACATTTTATTCTCACGTTGTATAAACTCACTTTCACTTGTACTGAGATCTAAAAGCCTATGATTTAGCTCATTTTTAAGATAAAATGCCCAGTCACACACACACACACACACACACACACACACACACACACCACCTAAAAGCAGACACACATTTGTTGACTATGTAAATGACAGAGAAGCCTGTTAACAATCAAAGGACAGCATCGTTTGAGGTCACCTTGACTGTTCCTTCTGGCAGTGCTTCTTATGGGGGACACTTTTTTTTCCCTCCGTCTCCTACATTCTGTCGAAGAAAAAACGCAAATTCACTTCTATCATAATTTTCAAACAAACAGCTGAGTTTCTTCCTCTGGGCTTTAAAAACTATGAATCTTCCCCTTGTGAAAGGAAGAAGCACTTCCTGCTTCCTTCTGAGTTGTTCATAGTCATTCCGACAACTGTTGTCAGCTGTGCTTGGTACCTAGGATGGATGCACAGGGAGGCACAGGAAAGTGGTGCAGAGAAGGTGCCCCAGGGGCTCTGGAAGACCTGAAGCGGCCTCCTGGGAGCAGAGGTCCCTGGAGAGAGCCACTCTGCATCTGTGGAGGAGAGGGAAGGTCACCTGGGAAGTCAGCACTCCTCAGCCATGAACCAAAAATACCTCCTTCATCACCATTGGCAGGCAGGGAAAGAGAGCCGGGCAGCATCTGGTGTCATGCTTAGCTGGTTAGGTGTCTCCTCCACTTCGAAAATAAATTGGAGTAGAATCAAATTCATCAAATGTGTTTAAATATGGGCAAAAGCACCAGGAAATGAGCAGCACCGTCCCTGCCCTTGGGAGGAGTGGGCACAGGGGGTAGGAAGCAGGGACGACCACAGATCCCTGTGAGTCAGTGGTAGGCTGTGTCCTAGCTGCCATCCCCACACTAGCCTTGACCAAACCATGCCTAGCCCTCTGCTCTTGGTGTTGGTCAGAATCTAGGAAGAAGCAGGATCCACAGCCAATGTTTTCCTGAAAAATAAGTGAACAAATTGGCTCTGGTATGATATGGTAAAGGCTTGTTTGAAATTGCCAAGCACTGGGATGGTACCAGAAACAGCCACAGCCACCAATAGCATCACTCTGTTTCCTGCAGTTTCTGCTGCCTTCTGGGGGGGGGGGGTCACAAAGGCCATGTCCTTAGGATAACTTCCACTTCAAGTTTCAGGTTAATGCTCCAGCCAGTAGGTTATACAGAACTGCAGGTGGTGCTGGTATAAGAAGGCAGGTAGTGAAAGAGTTCAAACTAACTGGCCATCTCGTGTGGCTGCCCTAGGATGACTGCTTGGGCCTCCAAGGTCTTACAGTGTATGTTCAATCCCAGCTCCTCCGTGGGATGGTATCAGGAAAGCCAGCATCAGGAAGGAGATATCAGGCGCCTCCTTTGGGAGGCAGGGCAGGAAGGCTTAGCTCTCACTAATGACATCAGCGCCCTGAGACAAGAGCCAAAAGGGGCTGTCATGTCGGGCTTGGCCTTCCTGGCCTCTGCAACTGTGATAGCTGTGTACCGAGTATAAGCTACACCTTGTGTGGTGTCCTTTCTAAAGAAGGCTGAGTTCTAATCCAGATGCAGTGACACACACTTTTAATGCCAGTGCTAGGGAGTAGAAACAGCATCCTGAGTCCAGACTCACTGACCAATCAACTCAGCTACCTAGAGAACTACGGGCCGGTGAGGTACCCTGTCTTAGACAACAGGGCAAGAAAAGTTAGATGGTGCCTGAGGAATGACACTTGACTTACACACACACACACACACACACACACACACACACACACACACCACGGGAGGGGGGATGCGGTGGGGCAGTGAGCACCAATAATATGAGCCTTCTCTCTTAAGGTTTGATTCAGAGAGGCCATGTTCAAAACAACATAGCAGCGCCTAAGCCTAGCTTCAATGACATTCGCATAAAAATGCCGAGGTTTTGTTTTTACTGGAAGCTACTTGCTGGGGATGTGCTAAGGGGCCTTGGAAACAGTAGATGGTTGAGCAGAAATGGGGACCGGTCCCATGTGCTTTTATTAGTATAGGATTGTGTAAGAAGCTGCTGACTCAGGTGCCCTCCTCCCAAGGAGACTGCCTCCAGCACCCGCTTAGGTTGCTTCCTCTGAGGGCGGTACCTCTTTCAAGCAACTGGAAGGGATTAGCGGATTAATCTCTCCTTAAATCCTTCGGATTTAGAGTCAAATATCTGGAAAAGACCTTCTGAAGGCATGAAGACATCCCCTGGCAGTTAACCATTTGAGAACCTTTGTGCTATTTAAGAGACAGATTTCTTAGCACTAAGCTAAGTGTGCCATGCTGCCCATGTCAGGTCACATAAAGACAAGCCCACCAAAAAAAAAAAAAAAAGACAAGCCCACCCAGAAGAGACTTGATACCCTATGAGCATATACAGGGGGAAGAAGTCCCCCTCAGTCACAGTCATAGGGGAGGGGAGTAAGGGGAAAATGGGAGGGAGGGAAGAATGGGAGGTTACAAGGGATGGGATAACAATTGAGATGTAATATGAATAAATTAATGAAATATTTTTAAAAAAAAAAAAGATGAGCTCACAGGGAGAGGGCTAAAGTCCTTTGGCTCTCATGCCGATTAGATTTCCTTCTGTTTCACACAACTTTGATTTCTAAAACAAACTGAAGTGTGAAAAAGAGGGATTGGTTTGTTTGTTTGTTTTTCAAGACAGGGTTTCTCTGTGTAGCTTTGGCTGTCCTGGACTCACTTTGAAGACCAGGCTGGCAGTGACCTGCCTGCCTCTGCCTCCTGAGTGCTGGGATTAAAGGCGTGTGCCAAAGAGGAATTTATGACCTGAATGGACTTGTAAAGGTATCGCTGAATTTGTGGGCAAGTGTTTACCTAAAATGATGATAGTTCGGCCTTGCTCTAACCCTTCAAGGTTGGAGCTATGGGCACGTCCAGCTGTCGCACATTTGCCCACTACCCCTGACATCCTCTGTGAAACTCCATCATAATGAGATCTCCCCTGGCACCCTCCTAAGCAAACCTTAGTGTTCCACAGATTGGTCTCCTAGACTGACCACAGACCAAAAAGCAGTTTGGGAGATGCCCTCAACTTTAAATCTGTGGACCAGGCTTCCGCCTTCCAGGGTAACATACAGGAAGATGAGCATGGAAAGACAGGCTTGTCTGCGGCCCAAACATGGAGCTGGTTCCCTTCTTAAAGGAACTCCTGAACTAACTTTCCCTCCTTCCTTCCGCACTGCCTGGAAACACCAGTGAGATGGGTGGTTAAAATACTTTTAATAAGGCTGGGGTGTTGACTCAGCAGTTAAACCCCTGAGGATTGGAGTTCAGATTCCCAGAAGCCCCGCCCCACAAGGTAGGGCTAGTGGGTGTGGCATCTTGCCTGTAATTCCAGCCTCAGAAGGCAGGCAGGGGGATACTCAGAGCAAGCTGGTTTTGCAAGCTTGCTCAAAAGCTCTGCCTTCCATTAATAGACCCTGCTCCACAGAAAAAGGTAAAGGAGGAATAAGAAAATAATTCTCAGCATTACCTCAAACCTCCACATCCACATCCACCCACATGTGCCCACACACATGCACACATGCATGCATACACACACTATGCGTAATATGCACACATACACACGAACATACTCACACATGCATACACACACTATGTATAATGCATGCACACATGCATGCATACACATACTATGCATAATGCACGTGTGTGTGCACATACACACACACACACACACACACACACACACACAATGAAAAGAGAGAAAGAAATAGTTTAAACCCTTTGTTGCCAGCTTTAAGCCTGGGAATCACAGGTTAAACTTCCCTGAAGAACGGCGAGGAGCACCATACTATAGGTGGGAAAGCCTCAGCAGGGCATGGTGTTGGCTGTAATTCCATCTGTACCACATGGGGCCTCAGCTTTCTCATCAGTAAACTGAATTAAGTTTGAGTCAACTTGGTTTATCCAATTAAGAGGAAAGTGAATTAACATTGTGTTTTAATAACTGTGCATCTATTTAAATATATCCTAGAAAAAAAATACAGCCAGAACTTTCAACTGCAAACTGTACAGATACTGTTAGGCAAAGCTTGAGTGAATCTTGCCTATCTAAGTAAAAGAACTACATTAGGTAGAAAGTATATTAAGAATACATAGTCAAGTATTAACATGACAAATTTGTAGTTGGGATCAAATGGCTCAGGTTTGGGAAAATGAAACTGATGATTTTTTTTAGATCTAATTATTCTGATAACACACACAGTTAATATAGATTCTTCCAAAGCCAGGCAGTGGTGGCACAAGCCTTTAATCCCAGCAGTAGGGAAGCAGAGACTAACAAATCTCTGAGTTTGAGGCCAATCTGGTCTACAGAGTGAGTTCCAGGACAGCCAGAGAAACCTGTCTGGGCATGTAGCCCATCCTAAAACTGCAGGGTTCTCAGGACAAATGTGGCTGTCAGAGAAGACAGACCTCATGCTGTGTGGCCATCCAGCAATGGCAAAGGCAAAGCAGAGCTGTGGCCCAGGATCCAAACACTCTCTGAGTATCTACTCCCTCCAGAAAGCCTGCTGGACCTCACCAGGCCCAATCCGAACTTTGACAAAAACTAAAAACTAAGCCACCCTTGATTTCTGAAAATGAATACTGTTTTCCATTGGATGCTTTAAGCAGCTTTTTAAAGAATTAAACTTAAAGAGATTGAAAAGTACATTTTCATATTAATTACTGATATTCAATTAAAGATACGTTGTTTGAAAAAAGAATATATTAATAATTACAGCCATGGTATAATCTCAGTGCCTGGGAAGTAGAAGTCAAAGTGTCAGGAGTTCAAGGCCAGCCTCAGCTTCACAGAGAGTTTGAGACCATCCTGTGCTACATGAGACTCTTTTTAAAAAAGGAAAAAACATAATGTGTAAATGATGACTAAGTATCTTGTTTGATTCTTTTGCACATTAAACTCATTTTAGCTAGGGCTATAGAGACAGCTCAGTGGTTAAGAGCACTTACTGCTCCTCCTGAGGACCAGTACTCACATGACAGCTTTAAAACCACCTATAACTATAGTTTTGGGGAATCTGATTCGCACTTCCAGCTTCTGTGGACATCAGGCACATAGGTGGTACACATGTACACATGCAGGGAAAACAACCATACACATGAAATAAAATAAAATAAATAAATAACAATATGTAGGGTGGCATATTTCAGCATGTTACGATTGTGCACTATTTACAGGTGAAACCTATTTCTGTGTTTGTGTGATACGCTTCTCTTCTGGCTTTTTGAGTTGTACAGTGCATCCTCAGCATATAATCACCCTACTGGGTGATAGGGCATCTGAGCTCCCTGGTCCCATCTACCTGTAATGATGCTCTGGCAGGCCAGCTTTCCTCCTCCACCTCCTCCCCTGCTGCTGCCAACTGCTTCTGGTAGCCATCACTCATGCTCAGCATCTCTGAGATCAGCTGCTTTTGATGCTGTTTGTGAGTAAGAGTGTGGGTTATTTGTCCTCTCTCTCTCTGCCTTCTTTTACTTAACGGGATGTCCTTTAGTTCCATGTTGTCACAACTGGTGGGATGTTTATTCCCTTTTGTGGCTGAATACTATTCCATTGTGCACACATACCACGTGTTTTTTAGCAGCCCGTGAGTTTAATGAACAGTTAGGTCACTTCCATCTCTTGGCTGTTGTAAGTGGGACAGGGTATACATGCCTTCTCAGAGTGACCTCATTCCTTTGGTACATGCTCTGGAGTGAGATTTCTGGACCATACAATTCAACCTTTAATGTTTAGAGGGCCTGCCTGCTGCCTCCACAGTGGCCGTCCTAGCCTACCTCCCATAAGCACTGTGCAGGGTTCTCTTTCCTCCACCTTCTCTGCATGGCCTGCTGCCTGTGGTCTCTTGAAAGCATCATTCTTGCTGGTGTGAGGCACTGCATCATTACGACTTTGATTAGTCACACAAAGCATGTTTTTATGCACCTGTTGGCCAAGACCTGTGTCTCTTCTTCTGAGAGTGCCTGTTTTAGATCCCAATGCTGTGTTTTATTAGCACATAATCATCACTATGATAATTTTCATATCTGTATGTAGTAGATTCCTGCCTTATTTACTCCATTGTCCTCTTGAACCTCCTCATACTTCTGCTGGTGTCTTTCTTCCAACCACGCCCTCTCCTACTTTCATATAGCTTTATGATCTATTATGTTTAACTGAGGTTCCGGCAGGACCGCAGGGCTTATTTACAGAAGCATCAGAGCAAGTTATGCAGGGCTCCGCCACTGAAGACAATGTCCTCTGCCACATCCGTTAACTTTGCCTGCACATCTTCAGGGAAAGGTGGCGCTTTGTGAGGCCCATCCTTTCATGACAGAACGTTAACAAGCTAAGAGGTCAGAAGTATAACAGCTAAGATGTTTCCGCAAGACGGCATTCCAGAACATTCCCCCTTTTCCTGTAGATCGTACTTTCTTGTCAGTCCCTCTTCTGCCATGTTCCTTGTACCATGGAGGAGGTGGTGTAGATGTCCTATTGGGATAAGCACTCAACAGTCACCTGTTCTGTTTGACCAGTTATGACCTTCTGTAATAACTACCATGCGCCCGATGCCTGGATCCACTCCAAAGTTTGGGACTTCACTGGTCCCATTCGGCTGGGATCTGGAATCGTGAGGCCGTCTCCAGGTGATTACAAATAGAAAGCAACCTGGAAATCTCTGTATCCAATCGCTTCACAGGCTGTCGCCCAGGATGATGGTCTGTAAGTGTGTTATTCATGCCGTCCTTGAGGTTCGACTCTATTTTTAGCATTCAAAGAAAGAACCCCAGCTCCACCCCCAGCCCAGTGACCCACCTCTTTGTCTTGCAATCATTTCTGTGGAACAGATTTCCTTTTGTCGGTTCTAAATTCCTGCCGAAGCAACGTAAGCCATGAAGGGAATAGAGAGCATCTTAGCTGTGATTAGGTTTCCTGAAATGAGGGCAGGACCTTACATCGGCAGCTCCTGTCACTGTTTACTCCTATGACCTCCCATAGCGTATTTCTACCAACAAGTCATTTGTCAAGGCTGGAGGATAAGGGGGGCCATGCGGGTGTCTGACAGCGCACTGCCCCAAGTGTGTCTCCTGCTTTTGACAAAGTTCTTCTAGGTGTGTGTCCTGGGATATTCTCACAGACAGTAGCTGCTGTGCGTCAGGGTTTCCATTGCGTCCCCTGTCACTCCACAGTGAGTTCTCGCTTTCATTTATGTATGCATTCAAGTTAACAGATTTCAGCCAAGTACATCTCCAGAAACCTGTCACAAGATGGATTCTGTATGGAAAGATGCTCCAGGTTCAACTTAAAGGTGACAAAGTAGCCTGCCATTGACAAGTTAATTCTCATTCTGAACATTTTCAGTTTGGTGCTCTTTGCAGCTCTACAAAGATTCAGAAGGAATGAATGACGTGAGTTAGAACACTTTTAATTTTTAATAAGAAGGGATCTATTTCTTAACATTAGCTCCCAGGATACACTTTATAGCCAGTGTGCAGCATTCCGATGTCCCACAATTGCTATTCATGTGCATGAAGATAGAAATGCTTGTCTGTCCTGTACAGGACCATGGTGACTGAGCCCCAACTTGTGTGCAACAGCAGCCGTGGGGAAGCAACAGCTCTCAGAGGCGCTGTTGCACTTGTGGTGCTGCCTATGGTTAAAACGGGGCCAGCTGTGCAGCTCTGCTGTCTGGAGCCCTTCATGGTTTGCACCTGGCGCTCTTTCACAAGTCAAGAGCGTCTTTCATTCAGCCACAGTGATGCAAGGGACAGACATTTCTGACACGACCTGACCCTTGCTTCGTGCCGTTCATCTCCCTGGCACTATTGACATCTGATTGTATCATACTAACTGAGGCCGCACAATCTCAGAAAGGAAAGAAGCCTGAATGGCCTCTTTCATAAGTGGAATCCAGCAAATAATGCATGCTAGGTGTATGTAAACAACTGTCAAGTGGGTACAGTATGCCACAAAGAAAAGAGAATACATGGGAGAGAGTTGGGTCTAAGGGTTGGAAGCGTTGTTCTTATATTCATCAAGAACGCTGGCCTATGATTTTCTTTCTCATTGCGCCCTTATCATTTTGTATCTGGATCCTACTAGCCTCATAGAATAGGTTTAGTAGAATTACTTATCTTTGTAGTTCAAGGGACAGTTTGAGGAATATTAATGTTAGGTCTTCTTTAGTGGCTGGGTAGAACTTAGCAGGGAACCCATCTTACCCTGGACATTTTTGCTTGTAGATTCTTCATTGCAGCTTTAATTCCTTGCTTGTTAAGAATCTGTTTAAGTTTTTCTATACCTTTTTTTAAAATTAATTTCGGTAGTTCACATATGTCCAGGAATTTATCTACCTCCTCTAGGTTTCAGTGAATATGCTTTCAAAAGTACTACCTCATGGTCCTCTGAACTTCATTGGAATCTGTTGTAATATTTACTCCTCCTCTTTCATTTCATCAATTTAGTCTTTTCTGGTTTTGACTGGTTTATTTAGGTGTTTGTCAATCTTGTTTATCTTTTCAAAGAACCAACATTTTGTTTTATTTATTCTTTTTGTCTATGTTTCATTAATTTCTACCCTGGTCTTTATTAGTTCTTGCTGCCAACTGTCTTGGGGTTTGACTTACTCTTGTTTTAGGTTATTTTTTAAGATTGCTCTGATTTTCAAATATAAGTGCTCATGGCTTTGAACTTTTCTCTTAGTGTTGCCTTGATTTTCCTAAAGGAGCTGCTATAGTGTATAGTTTCCCTCACTACTAAATTCTGGTTTTAGTCCACTATAGTCTAATGAGATACAAGAAATTATTTTGACTTTTTTACAATTGTTGAGACTTGCTTGTGACCTAGAATATGGTCTATTTTAGGAAGGCTTCCTGGGATGCAGAGAGGAATGTGTGCTCCATATCAGTTGACTGAAATAATCTGTAGAATATTCATTCTAGCCCTTAGCATCAGCAGGTTACTGGCTTAATGTGTTGGGTAGGATAGATTCATTTCTCTCTTTCTTTTACTCACCTATTGCTTTCATGAGATTTATTCTCTCCTGTGACTGAGCTATCTCTCTTCCTCCTCTGGGAAGCATTTTACCCATTAAACAACTGGTATTGTGGTCCTTTATATCTCGTCTGCAGTGCTGGCTTGGTGGTCTTGAAATGATCCTTTTCTTCACAAGTTTTTAAATGTTGGCTTTGCTGGGCACAGAACTCTTAGTGAACGGTGCTTACATTCACAGATCAGACTATGCTTTCCAGGTTTTTAGAGTTGTTGATAAGAGATCAGATGTGACTCTGGTGAGGCTTTGTTTTAAAGGTGAGATGGTGGTTTCCCTGGCAGGATTGTGTTTTTATGTTTGGGCGTGAGAGTGCCTTCTCCGGTCGTGTCTACTTAGGGTTCTAAATGCCTCTCGTAGTTGGGTGTCTTTCTCTTGGCTTGGATTAGAAGTTGCAGCTGTACTTGTTTATTCTTTTTTATTGATGTTTGAATGTAGGATATCCTCAACCTTGCCTCCCATCTTATAGTCTTTCTTCTGCTTAAGCTGGTCATTTGGAGGTACTCTGCACTCTATTTTTTAATTGGCTCTTGCAAATTATTCATTTGCAACGTTAATGTTTGGGTTTATTTTTTTTTTCTGAAGTCTGCTGGTTTCCTTCTCCAGGTCTTTCTTTGATGTTTCCATCACTCCTATTATTAAAGTTTTGACATCTTAGTGTGGCATCTACCGATTTTAATATCTTTGAATTCAAACATTGAGTTGCCGTCTTCTGGAGAAGCCATGCTGCCTTTTTTCCAATTTCCCTCCTTCCCGCTCCCAGGGAGCCACATTGAAATGGCTTCCTCTTTCCACTGCCCCTCTGCCTCTGCACACTTCCTGTCACTCCTTTTGTGATACTTTCTGAGTTCTTTCTCTCTATCTCTCATGTTCATTCCAAATAGACATGAATCCCAAATAGACAAGACTGGAGAATAACTGTCTTATCCTGACCCTTCCTTTATCAGTTCCCAAGGAGAAGCTTCCAGCCAGCATCTTCTGAAGCACACACTTAACACTCACATCTCTTTTTCAAGATTAATCCCTAATTTAAATATGCTTTAATCCTCCTAACATATGGAGAGTTAATAGAGTCTGCGAAATTCCCTATATGGGAATGGAGTGTGTTTATAGTTTGTTTTCACTTAGTTAAAATGTGGAGCTACAATTATCCCTGCAAACAGCCCTTTAATTATTCAGATGTCACGGCAGCCTAGCATGGATACAATTGACCTTTACATTTCTCTTGAGTCAGCAATGTTCTTCAGCCTCTAGGCGTCCTTCTGAAAAAAATGAATCTCAGGCTCTATCTCTGAGAGAGAAACAGAAAAGCAGCTAAAGCTATTTGCACCCACAGAACTTAAGCAGGACTGCTTTGTAGGCATCAGTTAGCACCAACTGTTTGAGTTACTGGCTGGTTGAGTGTCCCTGTGGACATGCAAAGCACAGAAGGACATCTTATTATAAAACACTGACCACAGCACCTAGCTCCCATATAAGTCTTCATGGGTTACAGTGGGGAAAGAACAGACATTTGGAGATGAGAAAAGGCTTGCTTGGTTTGGCTGAGATCTTCCCTCAAGAGATCCTAGTCATCTGAAAAGCATCTCCATCTTCTGACCTCTAGCCCAGAACACTTTCCAGTTCCCAAACATGTCCTTTCCAGCCTGGGACCCTCAGGTCAGGAACTATCTTTTTTCAGCTTAATGTTTCAAGAGTACAACACAGATCTTGATCTAGGATTTAATGCACATTAAATTTGAGATAGGTAATATATTCTCTATTTTCAGAACCCAAAGCATTTTTTTTCTTTTTGATTGTGTGTGTGTGTGTGTGTGTGTGTGTGTGTGTGTGTGTGTGTGTTTTGCTAGGAATCTAATTCTGCACTATGTGCATGCTAGCCAAGTACTGTACAGCTGAGCTGTATCCCAGCCTGCTGTAAATACCTTCCTGTGTCCAGATTCTTAGAAGTAATTAAAGTGAGGCAGAGTTCCCTGGAAAAACAGTAAGTGAGGTCCCAGACACAGATGTCCACCCACTTTGTTTTTCTAGATTAGCCTGAGGATGCTGGGGAGGATGAATAGAGTCAGGCAGACTATGAGTCTCAGTTCTGGACAGATGAGCCACTGTCTGTGTATGATGCACCTCACCTCTGTGGTTCCTGATTTGTAGAAATGGAAACAACGCATCAAAGTCCATTTGAGGAATTAAATGAGAGCTTAGGAAAGCGTGAGTCCCCATGAGAGATTATGGGTACCTCTCAGACCTGGGTCTTCCGCAGAGCATGGTCTGATGAGAACAAGAGCAAGCTGCAGTTTGTTTAGCACGTCTTCAACTCCACCACGACCTCAGTTTTTAAAAAGCACTCTCACTGAAATCACAGCTTAGTTCTGTGTGATGAGGTTGCTGGCTCAGCAGAACCAGCTGGCCGGGAGGAGGGAAACAATGCGTGGTTCCCAGTTGGTGGAACTGTTTGGGAAGGATTAGGAGGTGTGGCTCTATTGGAGAAGGTGTGCCACTGGAGGTGGACCTTGAAGTTTCCAATACCCTATGCCGTTCCCAGTTAGCTCTCTTTGCCTTGCAGTTGTGGGTTAAGAGGTAAGCCTTGGCAATAGCGTATGATGTTCGGAGGGTTCCACAGCACCCCTTTACCCAGTGATAACAAGACGCAATTCTTTCTTGTCACTCGAGGTTTCTCACAGTCAGAAACCACTGTTTACAGCCTCAAAGCTTCTAGCGATTTCTTGGCTCTTTCTGCTCTTAGCCTCAGGCATTCCATAGCTTGTGGCAGCATCACTTGCTTTTGTCCTTCTTTCCACAAAGCCTTCTTCCTTCTATAGTTCCACCTGTCTTTATGTAGGATCTCCTTTCCCTGTCTAAATTTCCTTTTATCTATCCAGACACCAATGGGATTGGACCCAAAGAATCTCATCTGAACCTGATTTCACCTCCTAAGCCTTTCTATCTGTAAGGTCGTTGCTTTAGTTGCTTTTTTCCTTGCTGTGCACATCTGATAAAGGCAACTTAAGGATGGGAAGGCTTCTTTTGGTTTACACTTTGAGGGCTTTTTTAATATATTCATTTATTCACTTTACATCCAAGTCTTAGCCCACTCCCTCCTCTCCTCTCAGTCTCCCCCTCCCTCCCCCACTCCCTCCCTTATTCCTCAGAAAAGGGGAGCTCTCCTAACTACCCACCCCAGATCATCAAGTTGCATCAGGACAGAGCTCTTCCTCTTCCCCTGTGGCCTGGTAAGAAAGTCCCTCCAGGGGGAAGTGATTAAAAAGCAGGCAACAAAGCCGGGCGTGGTGGTGCACGCCTATAATCCCAGCACTCGGGAGGCAGAGGCAGGTGGATCGCTGTGAGTTCGAAGCCAGCCTGGTCTACAAAGCGGGTCAAGGACAGCCAAGGCTACACAGAGAGACCCTGTCTCGGAAAAAAAAAAAAAGCAGGCAACAGAATCCATGTCAGAGACAGCACCCCATTCCTCTTACTAGAGGACCCACATGAAGCCTGAGCTGCCCATTGGCTGCATCTGCAGAGGACTTAGGTCCAGTCCATGCATGGTCCTTGGTTGGTGCTTCAGACTCCACAGGCCCCTCTGGGCCCTGGTTAGTTGGCTCTGTTGGTTTTCTTGTGGCGCTCTTGTCACCATAGAATAGACAGGGGTAGTGATTGAAGAGTGAGAACAAGGTAGAAGAGGAGGCACAGAGAGAGAAATAACGGTGGAGATCAGACGTGGAAGGGACGGGACAGAAGGCTTGCCAAGAAAAGAGAAACTGTGGGCAGGGGCATCTCTGTAACAAGCTGGAGACCTAACTCATGATAGGCTTCTGGGAGGATATGAAGAGGACTCTAGTTGAAACTTCTAGTAGCAGGGGCTGTGGAGACTGAAGAAAACACCCTCCAACTAGACAGGACTCCTATTGGACGGAGAACACCAACCCACCCACAAAAAAATTTGACCCAAAGTTTACCCTGCCTACAAGACATGCAGGGATAAAGATAGAACAATTAAAGCAGAGATTGAGGGACTGTCCAACAAATGCCTGGACCAACCTAAGACCCACTCCATCAGAGACAGCCAACACCTGACACTTTAAATGATACTCTGCTATGCTTGCAGACAGGAACTTATCAGAGTTGTCTTCTGAGGGGCTCCACCCAGCAGCTGATCAAAACAAATGCTGAGACTCACAGCCAAACACTGGATGAAGCATAGGAAGGATTTTTTTTAATGGTTCTCATTTTGAAAGTACAGTCCATCATGGTGGGAAGTCACAGCAGAGGCAGCTGGAGGGAGGTGATCACACTGCATTCACAGTGAAGAATGGAAGGGATGAATGCAGACGCTCAGCTGCTTTCTCCTTTTCACTCAGGCAAGGATTCCACACAGACAATGGTACTAGCCACATTCAAGGTGGTTCTCAATGCAAAGGCAAACCTTTCTAGAGATGCCCTTGCAGGCACAGCCCTCTCTTCGATGCTTTTGGCCTTGAAGAGAGTACTGTTTCAGTACCTAGGATAACCAGCTCTCTTTCCCACATCTGCAGTTCCCAGGCTAGGAGCAACTTCCAGTCAGACCCAGTTCTCTGCCACAGGGAGTCTGCAGAGCAAGACCCACAACTGTAAGGGAAAGACAAGGACCTCAGCCTCACATCACTGACTATGCTTTTTAAATTATATATTACATATATACATATATGTATGTATATGCATAATGACTAAGAAATAGAGAGATAGATTTTAAGCACTTTCTATATATCTTTCTTTCAAAGTCAGACACCCATTGTTTCACTGTTTCTTCTTTCATTCTTTTAGAACCTTGGTCAAAAATAAAAGTTCCTTTTTAGTATTCTGTTGTAGTTTTTCTTCTTGATAGAAAAGAGATTGAGAGCAAGATTCAAGATCGGTGGCCCTGTATTGCTAAACAGAATGAACTTGGTTTGTCTCAACAAATTAAGTGACAAGAGACCAACTGAAGGGCTGTGTCCTGCTTTTCCTTCAGCCAAGATATTTGCCCAGCAATGGCCTTGATTGATCTCACAGCCAAGGACAATTTGTAGATCCAGGCCCAGGTGAGGCAAAGGAAGGCTGCATTGCAGGAAAGGATGCAAATGTGCGGATTTGACATGAGTCCCGTGTTAGCTTCTAGTAACTTAGACAAGGAACTTATGAAAGTCAAATAAATGAATATAGTGAAAACGACTTAGATGTACATGTGTGCAAGACTGACAATATGTCTGCTTTGCAAGAGGCAAAGCAGTTTGTTGCCAATTGATTTTTTTTCCACCTAAAAAAAAAAATCTCAGATTCACCCTCCCCTCTCCATCTCCGTTACACTCAGGTGTAACTGTTTACTACAAAAAGCCTCTTGGGTTAGTTACCTCCTGCCTCCTTCCCACAGTTTATTCCCACAAGAAGTGGATGGACTAGACTCTCCAAAGGCCTTTCTCTTCATGTCACCATAGATAGATGCTGTAAATCATAAACAGAAAGTGTGCGCATGACAGTTACTGCGCCTCCCACTCCTGCCCTTAGCTTCATCTGTGACTCAAATAAAGCAGTTAGAGATTAGCTAGACATTGCTGTTCCTTTAGCAGAATAATAGTATAAGAGGGTTTTACCCTAGGCCCATGACCTGTCTAATCTCAGGCTCTTGGCTGCTTCAGCAGTGCCAGGTATGGGTTCCATCTTATGGAGAGGGAGGCCCTTAAGTAGTTGTTGACTACTTGTCTTGGTTACTTTATAATGCTGTGGTAGAACACCATGACCAAAGCAACTTATTTGAAAAGGTATTTAATTTGGGGGACTATGGTTCCAGAGGGTTAGGGTCCATGACCATCACTGCAGGGAGCAAGACATCAGAGCATGCAGAGCACTGGAGCGGTATCTGAGGGCTCACATCTTAATCCACAACCACGAGGCTAAGAGATCTAACTGGAAACGGCATGGGCTATTTGACACCTCCAAGCCCACCCCGAGTGACACACCTCCTTCAGTAGAGCCCCACCTCCTAAGCTGTCCCAAAC
Source organism: Acomys minous (assembly GCF_964271855.1). Taxonomy (NCBI): domain Eukaryota; kingdom Metazoa; phylum Chordata; class Mammalia; order Rodentia; family Muridae; genus Acomys; species Acomys minous. The sequence continues at coordinate 12,683,530 of NC_140499.1, read as the reverse complement.
AGTTCCCCCAACTGGCAAGCACACATTCAAATGTATGAGCCTCTGGAGGCCATTGTCATCCCAACCACCACATCACTCCCATACCACGTATGCCACCGTTGCGCCAGTACATCTTACTGACAGGTCACTGCTGTGGGTCCCAGAGTTGGTAGCTAGGTGATTTGGTGATTACCTTTCTCTTCTGGGAGCACGCAGAGTACCCTCCAGCACCACGCATGCTAATCAGTAGAGGTGAAGAGTTTAACTAAGTACCAACTCTACTTCTCCACGCTCTGTGACATAAGCAAGTATGGTCTTCAGCAATAGTGCTTCACCATCAGCACTTGTGAGCAACAAATAGCCTTGGCAATCAGCTATGATGTTTGGGGGGTTCCATGGCACCCCTTTACCCAATGACTCAACAAAATGCAATTCATTAGTTCTTCTTGGTGCTTTAAAAATATCTAGTTGAGGCATTGCCCCTCTGTTATTTGGTGACACCATTTGGATTACTTTCATATAAGTATATATTTTAGGAAGCGTCAATGGTGGGGGTTTTTTGGTTGTGTTTTGGTTTTGATATTTTTTTTCACTTTAGATGACAATCATAGTCACCTCTCTCCTCTTGGTCCCACCCTCCTTCCCTCTTCCCCCTATACTCCTTCCCTTCCCCTACTCCTCAGAAAAGGGGAGATCCCCACCACCAACCCACCCCAGCACATCAAGTCCTATCAGGACTGACTGCATCCTCCACCGAGGCCAGACAAGGCAGACCCGCCAGAGGGTCATGACTGAAAAGCAGGCAATGAAGTTCATGTCAGAGACAGCTCTGCTCCCCTTACTAGGGGACCCACATGAAGACTAAGGTGCCCCCTGGCTACATCTGTACAGGGGGCCTAGGTCCAGTCCATGCATGGTCCTTGGTTGATGCTTCAGTCTCTGTAAGCGCCCCGGGGCCCTGGTTTTTTTTTTTTTCAAGCGGTCTTTGGTATTAGTTGCACTTCCCCATATTCCTTCCCTTACCTTCTATACCCATAGATCATTGCCTCACTCAGCACACATCAGAGAAGCTTCCAGTAGTAGACGGCAGCTAACACAGAGACACACAACTGAACAATGTGCAGAGAGTGGGAGGCTTTGGGGCACTCAGCCCTAAGCAGGATGCCTTCATCAAACTCCTCCCCTCATGCCTCAGAGATCTTTGTGGAGAAGGAGGAAGAAATCTTTTAAGAGCCAGATGTGATGGATGACTCCACAGAAATAGCATCTTTCAGACACAGCAAGACTGATGCAGAAATGATCTCACAGAGACTGTGGTAGCACGCACAGGATCTGCACAGGTTCAAGCCACATGGGGTTGCAGCACTGAGAAGAGGGAGTGAAATTGGGTCCCGCCCATAAATGAGAAGCTATTTGCAATTTGCCCATTGTCAAAAGGAAAACCAGTTTCCTCCAATACAGTACCCCTGGGTTATCAACAGCCCTCCAGGGCAGGTCCCATGCCTGGGAATAGCTGCATAACCCAAGATCAACTCCATGTTTTTGTTTTATTTTGGCATTTTTTGCCTTGTTGGTCTTTTGTTTGTTTTGAATTTTGTTTTTGTGCTTTTGTTGGGTCTTGTAGTTGTTCTTTGAGTGAGGAAGAGAAAGAGAGCATAAAGTTGGGTTGGGAGGGAGGGAGGGATAAACTGGGAGCAGTTGAGGGAGGGAAAAGTAAATAGATAACCCTTACTTGGTCACTCAGACCTGCAACCCCACAACTCAGGAAGCTGAGGCAGGTTTGCTGTAAGTTTGAGGCTGTCCAAGCAAACCTTGTGTCAACACAAACGAAAGAGAAGTTAAATGAGTAAGTTGACAGAGAGGTGTGCACACATATAAAATTACATATGGAAAATAGCCAGGTGTGAGGGCACAGCCTGTAATCCCAGCACTCAGGAGGCATAGGTAGGTGAATCTCTGAGTTCAAGGCCAACCTGGTCTACAAAGCGAGTCCAGGACAGAGAAAGAGACAGAGACAGAGACAGAGACAGACAAAGAGAGACAGACAAAGAGAGATGAGAGAGATGAGACAGAGGAGAGAGAGAGAGAGAGAGAGAGAGAGAGAGAGAGAGAGAGAGAGAGAGAGGCCATTTGTGAATGTGGATTTTAGTTTTGGTTTTGTTTGTTTTTTGTCCTTTTTTTAGCCACCCTATGCCTCCAGTAGCACTATAACCCCCGACAGATGTCATATCTACTGGTACAGTGTGAGCTCTTTTTCCCCATTATTTTCTCCCTCCCCTTTCTTCTTTCTGATCCCTCATAAATCCCCTCCCTCCAGCTCCTTCCATGCCCCCCATTCCAATTGATACCCCCTTTCTCCCTGGTTACTATTGTTACATGTATAGGCTTGTTAGCCTGTGGTTGAAGGCAGTCTGGCTTGCAGCCTACTCATAGGAGATGGTTGTGTATATCTGTTAGGATCTGTCTCCATCACACTGCTGAGGCACCTCCATCACTCTCGGAGTCTCTTCGTCGTCACCTTTCCTTGTGAGTTCTCCTAACCCTGCCTATCCCCTCTTCCTGGTGTCACTGGGAGTTTAATGCTCGGAAACACACCCCTGACCCATTCTCCTGGGCTCAACACACCCTCCACATGATCCCAGTCTACAGTGCCCACAGCCCATGTCACCAGCTCTGATTTTACTCTTTAAAACACAAGCACAGAACTTCTTATTAGAGATGTTTTTTTTATTATTTGAGGAGTTCCTGCATACGTGCAATGAAATATGACCACATACAATCCCATTCCTCCTTCCTTCTCCCTGCATGACGTCTTCCTAGCTTTGTATTAATAAACCAATAAGCCGCATCAGTGCTGCGCACAGGTGCAGAGGTGGGGGACTGTCGCTGAGACATGGGGAAGCGACCAGTATGGACATCTCTGCCTCGCTCTCTTAGTCTCTCGTTCTCAATTTTTCTGTTCTCTCCCTTCTTTCTGTTGTCCCTCTCGTCCTTCTTCCTGCACTAACCGCTGATCAAACATTAAGTGCTATTGCTAATGTGAGCTGTCTCTCAGATCCACCGTTCCTCCCCAACCGTGCTGCCTACACCCTGCTCTAGTTTCCAATGTCTCTCGGGTAGGCAGTGAGAACAGTGCAAACTAGGCCCACTCCAGTGTAGGGAATGCAGATTCCTATTTATCTACCTTTTATTTCATTCATTGTAATCTTTTTAAAACGCAGATTTAAATAAAGGCTTCTCCTTACATGACAGTCCAAACCCACACGCCTAACTTATAAAGTCCTTTATAATCTTCACCTTGCTTGCCTCTTCACCTTCAGCCCTGACTCCTCCCTTGGTGTCTACACTAGCCCCGTAATAAACTATCAGTTGCCAGAATAGGCCAGGTTGCCTTCCCAGCTTTTGTGCACCATGTGCTGCCTTCTAGAATGTTCACCTCACCCTGTGACCCATCCAACTTCTGCACAACTCTGGGGTCCCAGCTGACTGTCAGTGCCTCAGACTCCTGAACCCCCAAGTCCAGCCCAGCTCCTCTCTTCCCTGGCCTTCTTACTGCCCTTCCTGCACTATATGGCTCTCCCCTCTGCACCCCTGTACCTTCCCTGCCCTTCTTACTGCCCTTCCTGCACTATATGGCTCTCTTCTCTGCACCCCTGCACCTTCCCTGCCCTTCTTACTGCCCTTCCTGCACTATACGGCTCTCCCCTCTGCACCCCTGCACCTTCCCTGCCCTTCTTACTGCCCTTCCTGCACTATACGGCTCTCCCCTCTGCACCCCTGCACCTTCCCTGCCCTTCTTACTGCCCTTCCTGCACTATACGGCTCTCCCCTCTGCACCCCTGCACCTTCCCTGCCCTTCTTACTGCCCTTCCTGCACTATACGGCTCTCCCCTCTGCACCCCTGCACCTTCCCTGCCCTTCTTACTGCCCTTCCTGCACTATATGGCTCTCCTCTCTGCACCCCTGCACCCCTGCACCTTCCCTGCATTGCCTCCTTCTCTGCTTCCAGACAGCACCCTTTCTGCATTTCCTTCCTCTATGCCCCCAAACTGCACCCTTCCTATACCCTTATCTCTGTCCTGTGTCACCAGACTCCACCCTCCTTGTGCCCTTGTCTCTGTCCCCAAACCCCACCCTCCCAAGACAGGCTCATCACCTCCCTTCTTCGTCACTAACCCTGTCTGCCACAGTGAAAAGACTGCCAGTAAAGTTTGCTGAATGTGCACATTAAATGTAAACAGATACATAATAAATTGCTTGGAAGAAATGCTACCTGTCATATTTTTAAGATTGCCTCAATCAAAGAAAATCTGCACCAAAAAAAAAAAAATCAATTTGCAAAGACATTTGGAAGGCATTAGATTACAGTCCTGTATCTTTTTCTGAACATGTGTGTCTGGCCTTTCAAACTGCGTCACTAATTATGTAATGGATCCTCTTTCAGCCTGGCAGATCCCGCCCTTGTTACAGTTATGCAGGTGACATGGAGGGATGTGGGCCCATCAGTCCCCTGTGCACCTGTGTCTGTCAGGGTCTGTGGAACAAATGCTTACAGGATAACTTTTCTTCCCAGCCCTTGGAGCCCTGCACCTGGCATTTTATTGGGCTGATCGTCTGCTGTTTTGAGCCTGGGAGCAGCCAAGAAGCTAGATCCAATGTCTAGTATCCTTGGCAGAGAAAATGTTTCTCTAATTCTGTCCAAATTAATCCTCACAGGCCAATAAATCAATACACAGGGAGAGTGTGTGATGATTTGGGCCATCTGGAAATTTCCTGAAGCCTCGGTGGCCATAAAGCTCCACAGTCTCCAGGCACAGCCAGATGCCGGCTCAAGCTAATAGGGCGCGTCCACACCACCAACAACAACCTGGGGCCGAGCGCCCTGCACAGCTCACGGGCCTGGCTTGCAGGAAGCCATCTTGGGCCATCTTCCTCTTCAAGCTTCAGAAATCACAGGCTGAAAGCAGGTTCTGTTTTCATCTCAGAGTGGCCAAGCAGTTGAAGGAAAGGGAAAGAAAACGGGCTGGGAGCCATCTCACTCAGAACCCCTGTAGGAAAAAGCCACACAGCATGAGGACGGCAGGAAGCTGCCATAGAGGTAGAGGCAGGTAGATATCTGGGGTTCACTAGCCAGACTAATAGGGGAGCCCTTGGGTCAGTGAGAGACCCTGGGCCACAAAACAGGACAATTCCAAGGCTGACCTCTTGCCTCCGTGCATATATACACATATGAGCACACACAGAAAAGGGAAGAAAGGAAAGAAGGCTGTCAGGATAACAGTGCACACAACAACCAGTATAATTGTTTGCTTGTTTGTTTGTTTGGGGGCTTCTCCTGACAAAATGACAGAGCCAGGTTTTGGGGGAGGGGTAATTTGGTTTCCTTTTATTTCTTTGTTTGTTTGTTTGTTTTGGTTTTTCGAGACAGGATTTCTCTGTGTAGCCTTGGCTGTCCTGGACTCACTTTGTAGACCAGGCTGGCCTTGAACTCACAGTGGTCCACCTGCCTCTACCTCCCAAGCACTGGGATTAAAGGTATGTGCCACCATACCCAGCTTATTTTTTTTCTTTTTCAAATAATATTTTTATTCTTGGAAAGTGTCATACATTTATACAACGTTTGCCCGTCATCTCTGTCTACCACTAATGCCTCCCGCCAACTCCCGGCTAGAGCCCCACACCAGCTCCTTCCCAATTTCCTGTGCTGTTTTATTATCAAAAACCCAAGTCCAGCTGGTGCCGCCCATGTGTATATGACATCATCAGCCACTGCAGCATGAGTACCTGCTGCAGCCACATACTCTGTCCTTCAGCAGCACGCAGCTGCAAGTAGCTCCTCCGGCAGGGGTGCGGCCTTGGGGGCCCTTGCCCGGTCCATGCTGGGCTTTTGACTGTCTCAATCTTGTGAGGTTCTTGTGCAGGTGACCACGCCCTCTGTGAGTTGCTGCAGGCAACATTCATACCATGTCCAGATGTCATTTCATAGTCTTCTCCCTGACTGGTGGCCCTTACATTAATTCTTTCCCAATGTTCCTGGAGGCTTGGGTAGTGGGGGTTAATATAGGTGGCCCAGTCCCAGCTGAGCACTCACACTTTGATGAGGGATGAGTCTCTGCATTAAGTGCCTCCCACTACAAAAAGAAACTTCTCCAATTGACGTTAAGAGTAGCACAAACCTATAGGTATAAGTATTTATAAACATGAGCATTTAGGTGATGGTTTTACAGTATAATCGTTTAGCAAAGCAACAGGCATAGGCTTTAGAGCAGGTAGTTTTACATAGAGTACCAGGAATGAAATCCTTCCTGTGGAACAAGCCTCATATCCAATCAGAAAACAAGTGGTTATTCCTATAACCATCACGCCACTGTTGCACCAGAGGCCACATCTTGCCAGTGAGTCAGTATTAGAGAGAGCATGCGTGGTCAAGCACTGAGTAAGACCCACCAGCCTGAACAGCACCTTCCGGAAGTAATTCATCTAGCCAGCAGGAGGATTTTCTGGTTGGTTCAAGACTGACATATCTTTCCTGATTCCAAGCGGCATCTTCAGCAATAGAGTTCTACCATCTAGTTATGGTGGGCAGCTAAGAGCAACGGCATTAATCTGTATACACACATATATATGCATACATGTACACACACACACACACACACACGTGCACGTTCACAAACTAGTGGACTTCCATAAAGCTTCTTTTCATGTAAGGTAGCTTTGGCTAACTTACTTTCTACCTTTCCCACCATTAACTCAAGTAATCCCCATCTCCGCTCATGTTGTCGGGGCCCTCTGGTCCCCTCCAATGGGACGTTTCCTTGGGCTGGAAGATGATGGGTTTTCAGGGAGTTTTTTCGCGCACGCTTCTGCAACACCTCATATCCCATTCTCCACCCTCTCCACATCCAGAATTCTCCTTCTTTACTTGCATTATTCCTGCACTGCGCTGTCTTCCCTCCCTCGGCGGCCAGTTTCCAGCTTCCACATGTACTCCAGTCTAAATGGTCAAAACCAAAGAGCTACAACTGGGATCCATGCATGAGGAAGAACATTGCATATCTTTCTGTCTGACCCTGGGTGACCTCAGTCAATATTATTTTTTTTCCCATTTCCATCCATGTGGCTGCAAGGTCAATTATTTCATTTTCCTTTACAGCTGAGCAATATTCTATTATGTGTATGTACCTTGTTTTCCCTATCCACTCCTCGGAAGGTTTAAGGACCCCCCCCCAAATTGACTTTCTTTATAGATGTATTAATTTGCACCCCCACCAACAGTGAAGAAGAACTTATCTTCCCCAGAAGCTCTCTAACATTTGTTGTATGATTTCTTGATGACAGCCTTTCTGACAATAGTGAGATGAAATGCTAGAGGGATTTTACTCGGCTTCACTCTGATACCTAAGGATGCTGATCCATTTGTGAACTGTTTCCAGGTCATTTAACCTCTCTTCTTTTGAGTAATTTGCGTTCAGTTCCATTATCTCGTTTTTAATTGGGTTATTTGTCTCCTTTAGGTTTATTTTTCAAAGTAAAATATTTTGCATAGTCTATACACAAATCCCTGTCTGATGGGTACCTAGTAAGGACTCTCTCCCCTTCTGTGGGTGGCCTCTTTACCCCAGTTGGCAGTTTCCTTTGCTGGGCAGAAGTTTTTCATTTCAAAAGATCCATTTTTGTCAACTGTTGGTCTGACTTCTTGCACCATGAGAGTCCTGTTCAGCAAGTAGGCACCTTGAGAGCTGGAGACATGGCTCAGCAGTTAAGAACTTATATTGCTCTTGCAGAAGACCAGGGTTCTGTCCAACAACATGATGATGATGACGTACAACATTCATCATTGCAGTTCCAGGGGATCTGGTGCCCTCTGCTGCCCTCTGTGGGTACTGCACACACATGGTGCTTACAAAACACCCATATACATAAAATAATATTTTTAAAGGATATACTTTCGCTTATAAGTTGACCCACATTCCCTACCTTATCTTCTGGCAGCTTCAGAGTATCAGGTCTCATGTCGAGTTCCTTGATTCATTTGGAGTTCAGTTTGTTCAGGACGAGAGATAAGACCCAGCCTCATTTTTCTACATATAAGAATCTAGGTTTCCAGCACCATTTGTTAAACATATTGTCTCTTCTCCAAGGTAGTTTTTTTTTTGTCAAAATTCATGTAGCTATAGTTGCATAGATTTACATCCAAACCTTCTGTTCTATTTCACTGGCCTAGGGGTTTGTTTTTATGCCAGTGTCATGTAGTTTTTAATACTATAACTTGGTTAGTTCTTAAAAATCCAAAAGGGATAGGGGGAAATCCCCTATATTATTCTACCTAAATTAGTATTAAATATAGAAAGTCCGTATTCTTTATAATCCTGCTAACCAAGTGGTCACTCTGGTGGCATAATCTCTCATGAGAAGAAGAGGCGTCAGCAGAGGCCAGTTTCTCCCTGGACCCTGGAGCCTCCTCTGAGCACAGCTTCCTGCTCCATCTAACTTTATCATTTCACTTGGTGCTCCCAAACGCCCCGTCAGGTGACTGTTTCTCCCACTAGATGGTACTGGGGACACAGAGAGAGTCCTTTACTTATGCTGTGTCACACTACTTACCTGAAAGGTTCACACGTAGTTTCCTAACCTGCGCTGACTTCAGAACCACTCCCCTCAGCCACCAGTCCTGAAATAAAGCAAAAGCTCTGTGGTATTAGCTTTGAGCTCAAGCTCAAAAGCCACCATTTGTCAGCTACCAAAATAGATCCTTTGTCGGAGCTCTTCTCCTGTTGAAATTATTTTAAATGCTTTATTAAAAACAACAATAAAGAAAAATTTTTTAAAAAAACAACAGCTCTGGGAGAAGAAGGGACCGAAGCTGCTGAGAAACGCCAGTGCACTAGACAGTCACTCTTTTGTGTTCTTTGTCTGTTCTGCATACATAATTATATGTATTCTCAAAGGCTATTTTAAATAACTGGTTACTACTGAAAAGCTAATATTATCAAATGACTTGTCTTCTCAAAAGCAGGCAAGATTTATTTTCATTTCCACCTCCACATCCTGGGTCCTAATGTAAGCATTTTCTAAGCTGTATTCTATACACTGTGAACACACACACACACACATGCACACTTGCCATATATATGCATACATGTATGCACATGTACATGTACACATATATACACATACAAATAGCATACAAACATGCACCGCACATAACTCAAGCCATCAATATAGAACATCTAAGCAGAAGGAATTCAAAGGCATGAAACTTCCCCAGAGCCTAGGGAAATGACCTCTGGCTAGCTGGCCTAGCTGAGCAATAAGAAACACTATCCCAAAAAATAGGATTGAAAGCAACTGAGGAAGGCACTGGACATCAATCAGCCTCTGTCTCACACACACACACACACACACACACACACATATGTATAAACAACATCAATACACCATACATATGTATACACAATACCACATACACCATAGATATGTATACATAATATCACATACACCATACAAATGTATACACAGTATCACATTCACCATACATATGTATACACAATATCACATTCACCATACATATGTATACACAGCATCAATACACCATACATAGGTATACACAATATCACATACACCATTCATATCTATACAAAAGCTTTGCACACATACACCACATCAAAAAAGAAGGGAGGAGGAACTGACACACTATGAGTTAATTGAAGAATATGTTACTGTGCAATAGAATTTAAACAATTAAGCTTTTTTTTTTAATAAAAATTACCACCAAAATAAAATGCTTACTAGCCATAAGAAATGGGATATTCTGAAAAGTACAAGAAAAGGTGACAGAGTAAATTCACCCTCATCTCACTGCTGCTGGCACACTGCTCTGCGGGGGCTTTCCCTGCAGCCTGTGCCCCCAGCCCTGGGAACATTTACAACACCCAGTATTGATGATGCTATTCATAAACATGCTTTTAATTGCAGCTTAGCAGCCCATCCTGCTGTATCTGTCTTAACTTTGCTCGCAGTCTGAATAATTAGGTGGAAACAAAGATTTACATGGAAAGAAGAGGAATCGATATTTACAGAAAATGAAAATGCCAAACAACGTGGAGCATAGATATTTGAACTCTGAGGTTGTAAAAAAAAAATTTTTATTGCACTCTCTGTTTTCCTCAAAGATATAAAAACACAATGAGAATGGCTACTTTTTAATATAGTGCTTAAGTTATTTTTGAGAATTTCATATGTGTGCACAATGTATTTGTAGCATATTCACCTCCCTTCTTCCCCATAACCCAACAGGCCCCCCCCAACTCCTGTACTCTTTTTTTTTTTAATAGCCCACTGATTCTAGTTCACGCTGCTCATATCCTGATGAGTGTGAAGCCATCCACAGGAGCAAGGTCTCCCTACAAGGGGCCACACTCTTAAATAATACTGACTCTTGAAGCCCAGAGTCCGTCAACTCTTCACAGCCCCCTTGGTTAGGAGCTGCGGCCGGTGAGCTCCATGCTGCAGCGTTGATGGCTTGGTCACGTGCAATCTACCACAGCTGCCATGAGTTCATGGTGCAGCGGCCCTATCATATTCAGGAGACACTGGCTCACTCCAGTCCTCTCCAAATTCTGTCTCTTACCGTCTTTCCACTGCCTCCTTCTAGAGAGTCCCTGAGCCTTGGAGGTGGCTCTGTGGTGTACATTTCACATTTATGGCTGACATCCACAAACATCTTTCTCATCTTGTTACCAGAACAATTCGCCCAAATTCCCATTGTATCTTCAAGACTAAGGAAGACGATACCCAGAGAGGACTCACAGAAGTCATATGTGCAGTAAGGGGTTAACCCAAAGTCTGTCTGAAAGGAACGTTGTTTTCCTAATCACTGTACTGTACACCCCAGGTTAGCTTTTGAATATGCTCTGTTGACATCATTGGAAGGCTGTCGCTAAAATGGAAAAAAGTTCCAAGACAATAACTCACTTCTCATGTGTCCTAGTAGCTTTTCAGCTGTTGTAATAAAATACTGCAACCAAGAGAACTTATAGGAGAGGTTGTTTGGGGCTCACAGTTTCACAGGGTTAGATTCCATGACCATCATGGCAGGGAGCAAGGCAGTAGGCAGGCGTGGCGCTGGAGCAGTAGTAGCTGAGAGCTCACATCTTGATCCACAAGCAGGAGGTAGAAAGCACTAACTACCTCAAAGTCCACCTCACAGTGCCACACCTCCTCCAACAAGACCACGCCCCCTAATCCTTCCACCTGCTGGGGACCATTAATGGGAGCCAATGGGAGCCATCCTTCCTCAAACCACTACTTGGTGTAAGCAGATTAACTTGTTACACATCAATTCTGAAAAACAGTCTACCAAGAGCCCAGAACAGCTAAGGAAATCATCAGTAAATAAAATCCCTTGGTCATGTCTAAAATGTTTAAAATTCAAATATGTTGGAGGCTTCTCTCAACTTGATTAAGAATGGGGCAGGGAGCTGTGTTAATTGCAGCTACAGCAGTGAGGTCTGGGTTCTGTGCCTGAGTGGAAATTGATGGCGCTAAAAGTATTCTGTAATTAAATGAAAACTGTGCTCTGGAGCTTAATTAGTCTGCTGTGACTTAGTTTAAGTTTAAGTGGAAACAGTAAATCTTGCTGAATCTCATTAAATGGGAGCCTAGCAGCCCCACCTCACCGGAAGTTCTGTTCCCTACAGAGGTAGGATTTCCACACGTACTTCTCTGGTGTAGAACGCAGGAAAGGTGACCCAGGAATATGCGGTAGGGAAGCCCTTTGTCTTCCATTCAGATTATAGAGTGCTTCAACTCTCAAGGACTCTCAGAGGGGTGTGTGGCTGACTTTCTAAGGATGTGAAGATAACTGACCTCTCAAGTGGCTGGATGAGGCCATGGGAGTCAGCAAAACACTGTAAAACTCCCTTGGTGGACTCCTCTTTCCTGCAGACTGATTGAACCTGCATCTTTGAGAAGCTGTTAAAGAAAACAGTAAAGAGGGTTGTGATGGTCATTCAAGCAACTATGAAGAAGAACTCTCTTGTCGGTTGGTCCTACCCAGGCAGGCCAGCAGGGCGAACAGGACCTTGCCTTCTGCCAGGGTGATGGTGCTTTGGCAACTCATGGACTTGAGGCTCTGGAGCTATTTGAGGTGCACAGGGGGAACGCCCGAATCTCAGCCCCAGACGGAAGTGCCCAAGAAGTACATCCTACTGTTTCATACAGTTTAAAAGAAAATGATTCCCAATCAGCTAGAGCATGTTAGGGAACAAAGCTCTTCCCGTTGCTAACAGCCACAGGGCCCAAGTGATGCTCAGAAGTTTAGCATTTCTCTGCTTCCCTGCCAGTGGGAATCGGGGCTCCAGCCAGTGCACCCTTCTGCCCTTCCTTGTGATTCTGAGGTGAAGTCAGTATGCTAAGGAAGTTACCAGGATGGGTGCGCCAAGCATCCTGAAAGCCAGAACCCACCCTCCCTTCATCTTCCTCTACCCCTGAGAAGTACCACTCTTGTTTCAGTGACCCCGCCCCAAGTCCTTTAAGAGACTCAATCCTTCCAAGTGCTCTGTCCACCTATAGTACTCTCTACAGGCTTAGAACATCGAAGCCAGCCAGGGGCTGCTCGCACAGAGAATTCTGCCTCAGTCGAGGAACCCACACTGCCCTTCATGAAGTAGGAGGGTGAGTGGCTGGGCTTCCCTGACAGGACATGAATAGAAAAACTAAAAGGAAACCATATACTGACACATAGTCACCCTGACACAGAAAAGGCGAAGGCGCATCGCCAAACACGAGGCCACCCTCTCCTGCACCAGGAGCCAGAGCTTGGTATCAGCAGATGGTCCTGGGCTTGGAGGCCAGATGTGCCTCACCCACTTGGACAGTAAACTCGGGCTCCCTCTCCTCCTGGTGCTTGGCACAGGATAAGGTCAATTCTCCGTGTTTGTGCCCAGGGCCCAGCCAGCCCAAGAGAGCTGTTCCAATTCTTTATATTCTAGGAGCTACTCAGGGCTGGTCCTCCCCTCTTAAAATACATCTGCTACCACATTTGAAGCTGTCTTTAAGAGCAGAGAAACCCGCCTTAGGATAGCTCAACTTAAGGTATTTTAACTTCACAATGGTGTGCAAGTGGCATCCACTCAATATGAATTGAACTTTGCACCTTGACCTTTGACCTGGGCTGTCACTATGCACTAGAGTCCCCTCACCATGTTAGGCAGCAGAAAACCACAAGAGTAAGCACCCAGCACTCTGCAGGGCTCAGTAGGTTAGGTTCATTACTTCGTCAGCATCTTCAACTTGCTGTGGGTTGCTTTGGTGATGACGCCATCACAAGCTGAGGAGCAGCTGTAATGGATGGTTAGCTGATTTACTGACAGAGATAATGTCAGTAGTTGTTTCTCTGCTGGAGAAAATCACAGCTGGGGCTGGGGCTGCACTCAGTTGGTAGAGTGCTGGCCTAGAGTGTACAGAAGCCTGGGTTTGGTCACGGCACCACATACCTTTTGCACACAGGTAATCTCAACCTTCTGGAATTGGCTGTGAGAGATCAAAAATTCAAAGTCATCCCCTGTTATATAGCAAGTTTGTGGCCAGCCTGGAGTACATGAGACCCCATCTCAAAGGAACAAACAGAAAGTCACTGCATACCCTGTAGGAGATCCACCTGCTGCTAGATGTCACCTACCTAAATATTCCTCCTCCTCTTCCTCCTCCTCTTCCTCCTCCTCTGCCTCCACCTCCTTCTCCTCCCTCTCTTCCTCTTCCTCCTCTCATTTGAGCTGCAAGGCAAGCTGTATCTCTGGGAATAAACCATGTAAACACAGCATGATTTTCAGCCCACCTCTCTATTTCTTCCGTCTCTTAGTCAGATACGGAGTTCTGGGATAAGATGCAGGCAGAATGGGAAGAGATGGCCCGGAGAAACTGGATATCTGAGAACCAGGAGGCTCAGAACCAAGTCACCGTCTCAGCCAGTGAGAAGGTAAGTCAGTCAGTCTGTCCTCTCACGAGTGTCCTCGGACCCGTCAGAGCCCGTGTTACAGACAGGTCAGCAACTACTTTGTGAAAAACCTAAGAATTAAAGGCAGCTTGGCCTCAATATGACCTAGAAGCAACTGTAATCGATGAGAAATGGGGAACTCTTGTGTCTGAGGGTAGCTGACCTGGAGTGAATGTCCCCATTTATGACTGTTACCACGGTTTGCCACCTGCCCAACACCTGCCCTGTGGTTAGGTACAGCACTTCAGAGCTGCACAAGAACTGGACTGGCCCCACGATGGCTCGCTGCCCGTCATCTGCCCTCTCATATAGAACACAGGAGGCGGTTCAGAAGCTCGGCTGTATCTTCTAGTGCTATCATGCTGTCAGCAAAGACTTGAGCAAAGAATGCTCTCCATGCACCCAAGTCAGGCCCAAAGGGTTACGCAAAGATACTCCCCCAAATAAGAAGGTACAGTGAACCACCAACTCCCAACTGCCTTGAGACCTCTGCCTTTAAAAACAGTGGTTTTAATTTAGAATTTAATTTAATTAGAATTAATTTAATTTAGGATTACTACAATTGCCCTGAAAAGCAGATATAGATGTTTCCTATACAGGAAAACACACACACACAAGTGCCTGTATGTGTACATACATGCATACGTGTATGAGAACACATACATACACATGTACACACAGAGACATGTGCACGTATGTTTATTGATAAACGTTTACCTCATGGCTTAGGGGTATGAAATAAGTCTCAATAGCATTCAGTCCCGGGTAATGTTTTTGACATTTTACTCAATTGTACCAAGCAAACACTTTATAGCATGTAGTGAGCACTGGTTAGAGCAAATACTTTATACAGTCTGATTTTAGGGGATCTACAGGCAACAGTGCCAATTTAATGTGCTTTCACAGTGGTCTATGTCCCCTAAGAGGTTGGTTGATCTAAAAAACAAACTATTTTTAAAAGTAAATACCTTTCCCACAAAGTAAACATTCAGTCTAAGTAGGGAAGACATGACGCCACAGGTCACCAGACCTGAGCCTGGGATCCACACGTGGAGGCCTGGCTAAGCCCGACACCATGTGAGCCAGTCAGATCTTCTGGCTTTTAGATCCATTTGGAAAATGCAGCCTCCATCTGACTGTCTCTAAACCATAGTAGCATGATCGACAGGTGTGTTTCTATCACTCAGGTTAAAAGGGTTTTATGATAATGTGTGCCAGCAAATAAGTGGCAAATAATATTCTCAACCATTACAAGTGATATTGTAACCCCAAAGCAAATCAGTATACACAGAAGGTATGAAAATCATACACGGCCTTTTCCCGAAGCATTCCTTCAGCAGCCCAGCCTAAAGCAAGGAGCTAATGCAAGCAAAGCTGGGAGCATGAACTTTCCACTACAGTTTCATTTTAACACAAAAATGACTTTTGAGATAGTGGTTTGTTTTGTAGCCCAAGCTAGGCTACAGCCTCCTTCCTTCCTATGTAGCCCAGGCTAGGCTAGAGCCTCCTTCCTTCCTATGTAGCCCAGGCTAGGCTAGAGCCTCCTTCCTTCCTATGTAGCCCAGGCTAGGCTAGAGCCTCCTTCCTTCCTATGTAGCCCAGGCTAGGCTAGAGCCTCCTTCCTTCCTATGTAGCCCAGGCTGGCCCCAAACACAGGGTTTTCCTGCCTATCTCCACTGTTCAGAATTCCAGGTATCAGCCAACTTTTTTTTTTTTTAAGTAACAAAAATTTCCATCAACAGCACTGGGTAAATAAATTTAGCATATCTATCTAAATCATTTTACTGTCCTGGGGTAACCACAGTCCACAACTAAGTAGGGCCTAAGTTTCCAGACTGAGTGGGAGCCTTTTGTCTAAGTTGCATGTCCATAGAAAATACCAGGTGAGTGTTTGCAAATTTTGTGTCCAATTTTTGGAACTGAAAAAAAAATCTATATTTTTAAAAGATGCATTTTCAGTAGGGGCACCTGTATCCCTAGCTCCCCGATGTTTTTAAAAGATGCATTTTCAGTAGGGGCACCTGTATCCCTAGCTCCCCGATGTTTTTAAAAGATGCATTTTCAGTAGGGGCACCTGTATCCCCCGCTCCCCAATGTTTTTAAAAGATGCATTTTCAGTAGGGGCACCTGTATTCCTAGCTCCCCGATGTTTTTAAAAGATGCATTTTCAGTAAGGGAACCTGTATCCCTAGCTCCCCAATATTTTTAAAAGATGCATTTTCAGTAGGGGCACCTGTATCCCTAGCTCCCCGGTGTTTTTAAAAGATGCATTTTCAGTAGGGGCACCTGTATCCCTAGCTCCCCGATGTTTTTAAAAGATGCATTTTCAGTAGGGGCACCTGTATTCCCCCCAGTGAGGCAACAAGTTGTTCAGAGATGTACTGAATGTAGAAATGAAGGAAGACATTGACAGCTTATGTCATAGCCTCTTCTTTGCCACAGGGATATTACTTTCACACTGAGAATCCCTTCAAGGACTGGCCTGGAGCGTTTGAAGAAGGCTTGAAAAGGCTGAAGGAAGGGGACCTTCCTGTCACCATCCTGTTCATGGAAGCAGCAATTCTTCAGGACCCTGGAGACGCTGAGGTGGCTTTCCCCGTCACTCTGTCAACTGGGATAGTGCCCAAGGGGGGTCAGAATGGCAGGAGAAGCTGCAGGGTGAATCTTTATCAAGGCTTATAAAGAAATCCACCTGGATCGGGCTGATGATGTGTGAAAGCTATGTGGTACCTGCTTTCTATCTGAGCTTCTAACCGTTGAGGTCCAGAGCCCCTAAAGATAAAAAGTGAGGACAGGAAACACAACCTGAGCCTGGCTGGGTGGTACACACCTTTAATCCCAAAACTGGGCATGGAGCAGAGGCGGCCAGAGCTCTGTGAGTTCAAGGGCAGCCTGGCCTACATAGGTCTAGGCCAACCATAGCGTCATAATGAGATCATATAGCCTTATTTAAAAAAGAAAGAAAGAAAATATACAGGAGGCTTAGCCCATGGTTTTTAAGAAGGAATATAGCTTTTGTCTAAGTCCCAAGTCACTCTATATATCACCCTGGATTTGCTCACCCAATATGTATGGGACATCTACTGTGTCCTCAAAACTGCACTAAGTCCAGGCATAAGATGTTGAAGTGTTGGGGAAAGTACAGTAGCTTAGAAGACAGCTATGTGGTGCGCGTGGAGAGATGAGGAAATAAAGTAAGGAATCCCAGTGGAGTACAGTGGGCAGTGTGGCTGGTGCGGCCTTCCAGGTAGCTTTCTGTAATTCGGTTTCCTCCCCACTAGACTAACTAAAATAGCAGGGAGTCTGCTCCAGTTTGCGATGCTAACAGTCTGTTTTGTGTTGGTTTGTTTGTTATCTTGTGTTGGTTTGGTTGGTTGGTTTTTTTCATTTTGTTTGTTTTGTTTGTCTTGTTTTCCAGGCATGGCAGTTTCTTGGTATCACCCAGGCAGAGAATGAAAACGAACAAGCAGCCATTGTCGCCCTCCAGAGGTAGATGAAGCTAAGTGTAAGATGGCGGGCCGGGAGGACAAGCTCTTCCTGAAGTGGAGTGGGAAGAATTTTTGCAAGGCATGTGCTGGGATGCCAAGTGCCTGCCACCCACACGCAGCTCTCATGGGATAATTTTCCCAAACCAACATATCAATTCATGTTCACTAGACCCAAAGAAAGTATGTGTTAAAAACAATCAGAAGCCAGACTCACTGAATCAATAGGCTTTTCAGTGCTCTAGTCTTTTGCAACTTTCAAGAGTTTCCCCCCCCCCTCAGGGGGTGGGGCAGAAAAGTGTTCAAATTACTGGCTGCAGGGAGCGATAACTTAGGATGGAGGAACAGAGCATGCGTGTAGATTCTCCCACTTACTTGAGGAGAGTTCTCATTTATGTTTGACATTTTCTGCCAAACATAATTGCACTCTCCGTGCCTTTCTTGTACGTCCTGTTAATGGAACGCTATAGGAAGTGAATATACATACACGCATATACTTAACATAGTATAATGCAAATATGTACGTTATGGGTGTGTACAACCTACATGTGTGTAAATTCTAGAGCTCTGGGATCTTAGGATGGAAGACTCCTAGGTACGTGGAGTTTGAGGGCTTTGTGGTATCTTGTGGTATGAGTTGACTAGGGCATTGTGTTTTTCTTGAGAGCAATTCCTGTAGCTGAGAGATACTGGGAATGAGGGAAGGGCCACGGCCTCACAGATCATGTGCAACAGAGACAGGACTTAAACCTCCATCCCATGACGCAAAATCTGGAGCACTCTGAGTCTGTTGTTCCTAAGCCTGCATGCAATTGCACAATGGAATTATCATTTAAGATGCCTTAGACACTCCCAGAATCAATGATTGACTTGGTTAGGACTGAGGACCCAAAGGATGACGGGCATTAAATCTCCGAGGGGATCCTGGCGCTCTCTGAGAGCCTGCGGTTGAGTTGCTGAGGCTCTTGCTGCTCCGAGTCTTAGGCAGATCCTGCCAGCGTCTCCATTCTCTGTGAGCGTCTCAGACCTTCCCACCCAAGGCCCCGCTGCAGCCCCCAGGGCTTGGATGTGTGTAGTGCAAAGTCCCTGCTTTGCACTTTGAAATTGGGAAAGTTCTGCTAGCGACCAGGAGAAGGGAAACAAAGATATCACTTTTTTTTTTTTCAAAACGCCACAGAGCCTTTCATCTTGGGGCATCAAAATGTTGTTCAAATTCAATTTAGGGGAGTTAAGATAGCAGCCACCACATTTAAATAATATTATCTTTATACCATATGGCGGCCGCACTGCCCGGCTTTAGAAAAGTTTATCAAAATCAGGACTGCAAAAAAAAAAAATGGGCTCCATGTTTAACAGCACTGGCTGCTGTTAGCGAGGACTCTGGTTCAGCTCCCAGCACACACATGGTAGTTCACAGCCAGCTGTGACCCTGTCTCCAGTGGATCCAGAGCCCTCTTCGGCGTTCCATGGGCACCAGGCTCAAACATAGTACACAGGTACACCTGTAGGCAAAACACTCATACACATAAAATAAGTATTTTTAAAACAAAAGGCCAGCTGTCCCGAGGATGTTTTAACCTCCTTTTTAAAAAACACTCTCTGATCTGAGTTTTCATTTGAAGAAATAAAGTACTTTTCAGGAACTTGACATACATGAGTTTTACTTCTGCGATTGTTAATTACTAAAGCTTTCGCGGCTGCGTAACACGGCTGTCTGCGACTGTTGGTGTTTTGCCTTCTCTCGAGGTGCCTGGAGTTGCAGCCCAACAACCTGAAAGCCCTGATGGCCTTGGCTGTGAGTTACACCAACACTGGCCACCAGCAGGACGCCTGTGAGGCGCTGAAGAACTGGATCAGGCAGAACGCAAAGTACAAGTACCTTGTGAAGAACAAGAAAGGCTCTCCAGGCCTCAGCCGGCGGATGTCTAAGTCCCCAGTAGACAGGTTGTCCTCATTCTATGCAGAATCCCTCTGTGACTGTGACAAAACACCTGAGGTTAAACATCTTGTAAAGAGGAAAGGTTTATTTTAGCTCACAGTGGGACAGGGTTAGACAATGGTCAGTTAGCCTATTGTTTTGGAGAACAGTAATGGGATGATAATCAAAGTGAAGGTACGAGGTTGAGCTTGCCTCATGGTGGCTGGGGAGCAAGAGGAACGCCAAGGTTCCCCATAGCTCCTCCAAGGCCTGTTTCCATGACCTGACTTCCTTCCATCAGGCCCCACTTTACAAAGGTTCTACCACCTTTCTATAGCACTGCAGGCTGGTGTTATCTAAACCCCAGAAGCTGTCCGTTAGATAAAATGACCAGCATTGTGGCCATTCACAGACGTTTTCCCAATTACTGTACTTCAAGGCCAAGCGCTTTGGAACTAATGCCAGTATTCCGAGAACTACGGTTGACTAACCCTAAGTCTCTTGTTAAGAACTATGGTTGACTAACCCTAAGTCTCTTGTTATAGGGAATCTGCTTTCTAAAATTTTTAGCAATAGATCCCAATGCTAGCTCCTTCTCATTGAATCTTTGGTCAGCTCAGCTTCAAGTATCAAACCCTGGCAAGCACAGGCTCCACAGTGCTCTCCCCATGAGAACCTTAGTTAGCACGGCTTGTATGTGTGCTCTGTTGCATACTCATGACAAGTGACCGTGTTGTTTTTATAACTCAGTATTAATAGTCCTCTCATTAAGCTCATATCTATATGCCTTATTTTTTAAGTGTTTATGCATGAGCATTTTGCCTGTGAATCCTGGGCATGCCTGGTGCCTACAAAGGCAAGAAGATGTTGATCCCTGGAGTTACAGACTATTGGTCACGATGTGGGTGCTGGGAATCAAACCCAGGTCTTCCACAACAGCAATAAGTACTCTCCCAGCCACTGAGCTGTCATCCAGCCCTAAACTGTCTTAAGGAAAACTTCTCAATCTGGGGCGGCTTAGCATTTACGAGACAATAGTTGTCTTCCAAAGGGCCCAGGTTCAGTTCCCATCAGCCATATCAAATACCACACAAGCACCTGTAACTTCGGCTCCAGGGGCTCTGACTTCCTGGGCACTGACTCAGATTCTTCTTTCCTAGCTCTGTTCTGGAAGGAGTGAAGGAATTATACCTGGAAGCTGCCCACCAAAATGGTGATATGATTGACCCAGACCTGCAGACGGGGCTGGGAGTTCTATTCCACCTGAGTGGGGAGTTCAACAGAGCAATCGACGCATTTAATGCTGCCTTAACGGTTCGGCCAGAGGTAAGGAATCCCAGCATGGCAAAAAATAAAAATAATAAAATAATTTTTAAAAACCCTGGCAGGGGATGACAAGCTGGGTTTCATGGGTAATCCTCTGTGCGTTCCTTATGCATTTTTACCTCTGCCACAGTCAATTTCACTTTATATACCACTGCGGCTGTCCATGTCAAAATGCCTAAAATGGAAAGGTTAATTACAAGATATCAAATGACCACTACTCTTTGAGGAATAAAAGCCCTTTTCACCAAGTTAACGAGAGAGAATTTTTAATAATTTAACTCATGACAGGCCCTGTTCACAGGCACTGTGAATAAGCGAGCGTTCGCCCATCTTGCTTCGCCTGCAGGGGGTTGTGGGAGCTCTGCCACTGTCGCTGGGTGTTAAAGTGCTCTGGTCTTTGTCATAAGGATTACTCCCTGTGGAACCGCCTTGGGGCAACCTTGGCAAACGGAGACCGCAGTGAAGAAGCTGTGGAGGCCTACACGAGAGCACTGGAGATCCAGCCAGGTTTCATCCGGTCCAGATACAACCTGGGGATCAGCTGCATCAATCTGGGCGCCTACAGGTGACCTATGCTTGAGTTCAGCCAAGTTACATGGGGACCCGACACCCATGGAACTCTGTGTGAACTGTGAAGGGTCCACCCTTTAATTTTTCCACTTAAGGGAAAATGAACCGAAGAGGATAAAGGCAAGGGGATCTGGTAAAAGAGCCTTGGAAGGTTCCGGGTCCACTGTTTGGCAAAGCAGAACTAAAAATGCAGTTTTTCTAAGCCTGATGTACAGCTAGAATTAGTTGGGGGAAGAAAAAAATGGTCGGTTTATTGTTTTATGTGCAATAAAGTTAGGGAGGGAAATTTTTAAAGGATGGGTTGTTTAAATTTTTCTGGCATGGCCATGGACCCAAAAAGCTGCAAAGCCCTTGACCAGCCTGAAGCTCAGCTGGTCCCTTTACACTTCCTGCAAATGACAACATTGCCAAGGCCTTTGGACAGTGTGAGTTTTACTTATCAGAAATTAAATTAGAGCAGTGTAAAAGATGCATTGAAAAGTAACAGAGCATTGCCTATCAACAGAAATAGCATGCGTTACAAGAAAATAATCATTTCCCAAACCCTGTGCTGGGAGAGAAGAGTGGCACTGTGTCATGCTTTGGGAAATTCCTTCAATAGCTTGCATACTGGACGCAGTTTCTTTCTGCCTCTGAATCCTGTCTGTTGGGTGAGCAGGTGAGGAGGTGAGCAGGTGAGGTGAACAGGTGAGGTGAGCAGGTGAGGAGGTGAGCAGGTGAAGTGAGCAGGTGAGGAGATGAGCAGGTGAGGTGAGCAAGTGAGGAGGTGAGCAGGTGAGGTGAACAGGTGAGGTGAGCAGGTGAGGAGGTGAGCAGGTGAGGAGGTGAGCAGGTGAGGTGAGCAAGTGAGGAGGTGAGCAGGTGAGGTGAGCAGGTGAGGTGAGCAGGTGAGGAGGTGAGCAGGTGAGGAGGTGAAAGTGAAAAGGTCAAATGCTCCTCAGTTTTATGATGACACAAGCCCCAGGCTCCCCAGACCACACTCTGAGAACAACTGATCTCAACCATAAGAGCTTTTACATAAATTAGCTCCAGGGCACTTCACAGGAGAATTCTAAAGTGATTTCTACTATCCCTATTATTCACTTAGGGACTGAGCCACAGCAAAGAAATCGGCCTATAGCTCAACAGCTGAGGCTAAGCCTGGTGGTGTAATAACGAACCTCAATCCCGTACTTCTGTCACTACCAGGCAACTCTAGACTGCTTCACTTTTGAGGGATGGGACATTTGTTTTTCCTATAGGCAGCTTACACACGGATCACCTCTCCAGGACATTCCTGGAGCAGGAACAATGCATTGACTTAGCAGTGGTTGTATTCGCCCCCTCATCTCCACTCCAGATGTAAGATTGACTTTTCTTTCCTCTTTCTGGCCCACTATATTTAACAATAGCTGCTCACAAGAGAATAACTAGAGCACTTGAAAGTCGTGCCCAGGAGCCCAGGAGCCATGGAGAAACCTAGGGTTCCACACAGAAGCAACTTCAAATGTGTCTTTGTTTTCCTAGCTGACTCTGGGACTCACAGTGTGTTAAGATGTGCCTTTCTCGCCTTTTAGAGAAGCGGTCAGCAATTTTCTCACTGCCCTCAGTTTGCAAAGGAAGAGCAGGAACCAGCAGCAAGTCCCTCACCCAGCCATCTCGGGGAACATCTGGGCCGCCCTCCGGATCGCACTGTCGCTGATGGACCAGCCAGAACTCTTCCAGGCAGCCAACCTTGGGGACCTGGATGTCCTCCTGAGAGCTTTCAACTTGGATCCTTGAAGGAAAAGGAAAAAAAAATAAATAAAGATAATAATCCCTCATCTGTGTTATTATACTGAAAAGGGACGAAACTATTTTATTATGAATTTCCAAAAAAAAAAAACCAGTTTTTTAAAGGATAAAGCAGAGAATCAAAGGCCATGGTCATACAACCCAGGGGAACTGATTCCTACAGACAATGCCCAGTCTCTGTTCAGACCCAAAAGCACAAAGTCGGGTTCAAGAGAAGAACGGAGATTCTCAGGACGAATAAAGGTAACTGTGTGTACTCTCCCTGGTTGCAAGTGGACTTTGAGTTATGCCATTCGTGTTACAGCTGGCGGCACATCTGAGGAATGTTCATCAGGTAATGTGTCCACAGTTGATGAACTCAGGCTCTCTCTAAGTGGTCTCCCCCTTTTGCGAGACTGAACATAGCTTGAGTCCTTGGCACATGCACACATCCATCCTGACTAAAGGCAGGCACTGCTGCCCCCTTCCTCCCAGTTTAACTTTTACTGTACGCGTAAGCCTTTGTTTCCAGAGAGAGAGAGAGAGAGCTTTGCTGGCAAAAGCAGTTTTTGCACTAGAAGTTTTTGCTGTTCCCAATGAAATCCTTTGTAGGATTGTACATAAGCACTTTAATATCTTATTTATGCCTTGCCAGGCTTCTGCCTTGCTGCTCCAGTTTCTAACTTGTAGGGGGGGAGGGCGGGGGGATTGAAAGATTTGAGAACTCAGATTTGTTAGTTCAGTGGACCAAATTTTTAAAAAAAAAATCTAAGAATAGTTTTTCTTAGCGTAGGGTTTTGAAGGTGTGTTGGCATAGAAGGTAAATATGTTAAACCCAGTTTCTTTGCGTGGTTTCTGGGACTCTATGGATCTCAGTGGCGAGCAAAACTCTGCCTCTGCTTTCTCCCTACAGAAGGAAGCTTGGCAGTTCTGTGTTTTTCTAATGAGTTTGTGTTAACTTGTTTTCATATCCTGTTTTCCTGGCTTTCTAACTGCCTTGCACAATGATACTTCTTTTAAACTGTTACTATTTTAAATGATTTTTCTTAAGCGAGATGAATACATTTTTCCTAAAGTTGATGCATTTCCTGAGTCCCATACTAACCCACACTGTCCATATCATTGTGAGGGACAGAAGGTCACTTTGTAACCAAGCCACACAGAGTGGCATCTCAAAGAGGCACGCACCCTTTCGGCTCTATGTTAAACACTCATCGAGAACAGGCCTTCTCCACGGGCCAAGGCATCTTACTTAATTGTTGACCTTAAATGTATTTCTTCAGATTACTTTGTGGGTGTTTGGCGCTTGGTGGTTATTTCAAAAGACACACTTATAAAGAACTAGAAACATGTTGACAAAACACTAACCAAGGTACCATTTTGCTCAGCTCTAATTCTAATAAATTGTCCTGTTCTTCACTTTCTGCCCTTCCTGCCTCCAAATCTTCCTGAAAGTAGTCTGATCATGCTCATAGCTTGCTAATTACTCACTCCACTAACAACTGTAGTTACCAAAAACTATAGTTTGGGTCAAAGCAGATTTACCAACTGTGGACTCATCCACTACTGATTGTAAATGTGCCCAGAGGCTGGCTGAACCCTCTTTTACTGTGGAGTTCCCCGGATTGTGAGGAGACCTGAAGTCCACAGGTGGCTACAATCCCTTGAGGCTTAGCGGTGCATCACACAAGCTTCCTGGCTATAAGGGCAAGGTGATAAGGCCACTTTAGTGGCAAGAGGCTCCCTGTGCCAGAGCAGTGTCACCAGCTTGGGAGCAGGACACAGAGGCATGAGGGCATCCACTCCTGGACACGGAGACAACTCACATGCTTTCTAATAGTCTAAGTAGCCAAGAAGAGCATAATTTTTTAAATTGTTAGCGACAGATTGGGAAGACGTCTTCAGGCCAGACTGCAGACAGTGGCATGGCCTGCTTGGACGTCGCTGATGGTGTGGTGACAATTCCTCCTTCCTCCTCACTCCAACTGTCACCTACTGACCACCTGATTTGAATTCCTCAGCAGCCCTTCCAAGGCTGTGCAGAAACGGTTCAAAGCTGTCTTCATGACCGTCCTGCCCATGATGCTCTCGTGGGCGCTCAGTGGCACCCGATCTTGTCAGGATATTGACCCACCACACCCTCAGCCTTGTTACTATTTCACACTGAGGCTCAGTCGCAGCCCCGCTAGTACAAATGCAGGCAGCTTGATGGCATTTGATTGTTGCTCAGTAGTGTCAAAGATTATGGCCCAGGTTTACCTCGCCGTTGGAATGCCAAGTAACTTCAGATCCCGTGGAGTTAATTTAGGGGACAGGTGACAATTTTCCACTTCACCATTTTGTAACAATTTGTAGGACATTTGGCAGGACTTTTTCCACTCTATCAGTTCCGTCCATCACAATCAAGATTTTTACAGGCTACCGCCTGTCAGGAAGTTCAAAATTACTGCCTAAGAGGGAAAGAGTTGTGATTTTTCGATGCTAACATGATGATAGTAAGTAAAAAAAAACCAATAACTAAAAAGTAAAACGTTGTATCAATAGAGCCGCAGCAGACACTAAGCCCTGAGCCTTCCGTCTCTTCCTTCCTGCATCCTTTTGCTGTGTGCTTTTTAAATACAGACCGTTGTGGAGCTTTTTACCTTTGTGACAAGAAATTGCCTTTTCTCTTTCCATATGAAAGAATAGGGCATTCTTTTGAGGCCCCGGAGAGGAGCCTGAGGATGGCGTTCATTCACTCAGTGTCCACTCGGTGGCTTCCAGTGAATCAGGTAAAAAGGCAGAGAAAAGCCACCCATCACCCCTGAGTTTCGAAATGTTACAAGTTTCGACAAGACATCTCTATGCAAAGAAGCGGCAAAGTACAGCGGGGCCAGGGACGTAGCTCAGTGGGTACTGTGTACACAGCTCCACACCACTGGCCGTAGTGGTGCACACCCGTAATCCCAGCACTTGGGAATTGGAAGCGGGAAGGCCAGGGCCTTAAGGTCATCTTGGGCTATAGGAGATCTGTAGAGATGAGAAGTAAAGGACCTTCTAGCCAAGCCAGTCTCCATAATCCTGCATCCTCTACGCCTCATCCTGACATCCCTCCCAACCGGAAATTGTAATAACAGACATGAAGTGCACTTTCTCAGCCAGTCTGATTCCTGCCAGAACTGGGGAGGAACGCCCAGAACACGCGCTCTCAGAATTGTATGCCATTTTCACTTACGTTGAGAGATTATGTTGATTCAGATCAATATCCAAATTCTTTTATAGATAAATAGTTCTGGCACATTCCCACCATGCGGGCAACACTAGACTGCGGTTATATTTCACCTCACAGTTCCCAAACCTCTTACAGTGATGTTTATCTGTGTCCTCCTGCAAAAACCAG
Source organism: Acomys minous (assembly GCF_964271855.1). Classification (NCBI taxonomy): domain Eukaryota; kingdom Metazoa; phylum Chordata; class Mammalia; order Rodentia; family Muridae; genus Acomys; species Acomys minous. The sequence goes on along the minus strand of NC_140499.1, from coordinate 12,657,125 downwards.
ACAAGAGAGGATGACCACTCCTCATTTGTCTCCAAATTGCTTCCACGAGGTTGACTTTCACTTACATTAGTCTTGTGATAATGGTAATGGTTTTTTTTCCCTACCCTAAGATGCTTCTAGAAGCATTCTATAAACCAGGTATTTGGAAGATTTAATTCGTGTGCCATCTTTCTGAAACCTCTTATTTTGGAAATGAATACACAGGCAATACCCATGACTTTACCCTTGTAACATAGCTTCAAACTGGGTCCCTATGCAGATGTTCCTGCCCTACACATCTTACTGTTTATAGGACTGGCTGAATTAAGCTGTTTTGAACTAAGAAGTAGATGCATATATTTTTAAAGAGTGTTCCTTGATCAGCTCTGGTATAAAGTTTGTAAAAAGGCAATTTTTAAAAAGCAAAACATATAACCTCAGGTACAAAACTATTGCATGCATCAGTACTTACAAATCTGCCTATGACTATTAACCAAAGCATGCAGGATACCTTCACTGAATGTAAACTGGCCCATTCACCCATGCATGACTGTCGTCATAGGCCAGCCTCTCAACAAGCAAGCACTTCCTAACATTCCTGTCTTTTCTGTTCTCTTTTTCCATGTCATTCCTTAAATTGTTGTCCTGCTATCACGTTGGCATTGCCCAGTGCTCACAGGTCAGTTCATACACTGTGACTGCCAGTCCCAAGTCCATCTCTGAGGGACCCAGGTATAGACATTGGCCCTGTAAAACCCCATTAGATGCTCAACAGAGCTAAGACTGTGACAAGGTCACACAACTGTCCCTGCGCGAGAAGCTTTGAGCTCTAAGTTCTTGATGACGTATTTCAAGTTTTCTTCTCTGAAAGTTTAGGGGGAAATAGAAAACATTTGACATTTATATGAGAAGGTTAAAGTGATGTCACATACACAGAGAGTGCCCTGAGGCAAACTGGACGTGGGCCCCCAGTTTCCTGTTAGGGTGGTATGTCACAGGGTAGACCGTACAGTGTTGCTTTACTTGCAAGGTCAAGCTCTCTCTCCCTTCAAAAACTATATTTGATCAACCAGACCAAAAACACTTACATTCATGCAGGGGAGATGATTTTTGTAGCCAATGAAAATGTCGTCTTTCTGCCTTTTTCTGTAACCCAAGCTTAACAAAAAGGCTGGGGAAGGAGAGATTAAAGCTCAGTTCAGTGAGGCTGGTGCTGGGAGCAGAGCTGCCGTGGTGTAGTGCTTGCTTCCCACATGGCATTCAACTGGGCACCATGGCATACATCTGTAATCCCAGCAAGTGGGAGGCAAAGGCAGGAAGACCAGAAATTCCAGGTCCTCCTTGGCCATACAGAGTTCAGCCTGTGCTATGTGAGACCCTGTCTCAAAAAAAAAACAAAAACAAAAACAGACTATTAGGTCATATGTAAAGAACAGCTTTTTCACCCTTTCATAAAGCCCCATGCCCTCCCACAGCCAGCCCCACAGTCTAAACTTCCTTCCCCCACATACAGAAAGACCATGGTGTGGAGAGAGTGAACGATCAGAGGAAAGCAATAGGAATCAAAGTGTGAGGCTTAATCGTCTCTCACACTACACATGCGCACTGCGATTGCTGCAGGAACATCACATCAGATGGTCTGGAGAAGAGTGCTCCAGCCTCCAGGCCTCCTGAACAAGAGAGGGAATAGCTGAGCATCCCTCTGAGAGACATAGGGACAGTCTTGAGAAATGGTACAACGTGCATCTTTGGCCTCAGCTTTGATTTATGGTTTTTTTCCTTTGAATTGATGGGAGAGGGAGGTGACACGCACACAGGAGATAACTTGGACACCCGCCATCTGATTTGTGTCATGTGATCAGTGTGTTCGTGACCTGCTATGTTACCATCCGTCAAAGGACATACCGCATGCCTAATTTATCAAAGCCTCTCCTTTTCCTGTATGTCATCTGACCTCCTCACTTTATTACCCAAATTTGTTTACATCCGTTGGGAAAAAAAAATAACTGATTACTTCGGTAAAACTTTTTACAAGCTACAAGAAGCATTTCCTACTTAGAGACGTTTCTATCTATTTTGTATATCTGTGACGACCGCCTGTCTATTCGAAGCTAAGAACTGTGTTTTAGGGACCGTGCTCTCATGCCCCCTTACTGTGCTCAGCGCTTCAGACCTGGGGGTTCGTTGTCAGGCTGACGTAGATAACAGAAAAACGTAACTTTAAATGTTTACACTGAATCTCTAAATTAATACCGACCCCAAATTAAGTGGGCATAGTCGATTAATGGCAATGGGGGACTTGAATGTTATTGGCACTTTTATGAGATAATATTTCTGTGGCATAGTGAATAACACACAGCCTGCCCTGCCACGCAGTACGCCTCCACTGTAGTCTTTCTCTCCATTGTCTTTCAAGATAGAACTATTACATAAAAAAAATAAATAAATAACCACTTACCCTACTGACGTGTTAATTGACTGACTCAGATGACTTACAATTTGAAAAGACTGAGCCTAGGGTCGTGTGTTTATGCTTTATCGAAGGCATGCCTTCCTTTTTCACATTATTAACCTGTATTTACCTTTGTGCCGTTTTAAACTATGTTTCCAAATAAACTTTGTCTATGGCCTCATGATCTTTTCAGGACTCTCTCGAGATGGGATTTGGGGTCAGACCACTTTAAGTCAAATAGAAACCAATTATTACTGCTTTAAGGAAAAAATTCTTTCGTTGAGTATCACTCCATATAATTTTGCATGAATTATCTGGAAAACAGGAATGCATTTGTAGATAAAAGAACAAACCTCAAAAGCCGTTTTCCTTTGTTAATTTTTTAAGACTAAAATATTAACCCGAAATTAAAATTTGTGATCTTTTTAGAATAAAAGCATTAAAATACGTGTCGCTTCAGGGTCTTTCTTGGTAGGGGATCAGTCAGCCAATAAATAACTTGAACACTGACTATCTGCGGGCTTTGTTCTAATGTAAGACACACCTAGACTATAAGAGTAAGAAGTTGTGGGCTTGGGAGGCACTTCGGAGCAAGAGTGGGCTTGAGATGTGTCCAAACCCCTGGAAATCTCATCCTGTGACCTCCGGGAGTAAGACCACTCTCTTCCTGTCCCATGTCTGCATTTCCGGTGCACCCCAACCTTGCCCCCACTGAGGAGGTCAAGTAGCCTGGCAGCCAGGTAAAACTTCCTTTCCCCTTAAAAGGTAATGTCCAGCAGCATCCAGAATTCCTCCTTATGCAAATGAGACATCCTCAGCACCCTGGCCCAGGCCAATGATGTACACTCACCCCGATAGCCCACACTCACCCCTCAAGGGTTTAATAGACCCCACCCCCAATTAAACAAGCTGTCTCACTGAAGCTATCTCCCAAGAAATCTGTTTCTCTTGAACCCACCTCCAACAGAGATCCAGCGCCGCACTCACTCGAGCCTGGCTAAGCTTCCCTCCCTCCAGTCCAGCTCAGTGTGCATGGATACCCCAAGGGGGAAGCAGAAACGAGGTGACAAGAAATCATCTGCGCTAAGCGTGAGAATGGGCAGTGAGGCATTGTGAGAGGACTTGGGTCCTTATTTCCAGAAGGTCAGAAAATAGGAGACACGTGGGCTCAGATTTTAACAAAGAACCAGACAAACAGTGGAAGGACAGCGACATTCCCAGAAGAACCAACAGCCAGTGTACAACACCAAGGCGGGAATGAGCTTGGTGTGTGCTCATGAGGGAGACTGAGGTCGCAAGGGCTGGAGGGAAGCACGGAGGATTTAGGAGATGTCAGTTAGGGTCAGGGATCCAGGGAGACCTTTTCAGAGTAAGACAAATGGCAAAGCTGACCACCCCCCCCCCAACCTCGAAGTCTGTTTCCAAAACAAAGTCCTCCCAGCCTGCTTGGGTTGACAGTGAAGGTAGCCACACGGGGCCAGGACTGGCACTCTTGTCTGTTCTTCACCGCTCCTTCTGGATCTCAGGTGGCCTTGGTGTCTGCCTTGCATTCCTTCCTTCAAAAAGTCAACTTGTAGATTCTTCCCTCTGCCCCATGTCACTGTAAAGGGATACAGTACACTAATATGTCATCCAGTGGGAACTGAGGCTTTCATCTCACCTCAGATTAGCTTGATGCTTTTTTTCCTTCATTGATTAATGTATTCTTGTTTATAATAATTTATTTATTCATTTTGTATACAGTGCTCTGCCTGCATGTACACCTGCAGGCCAGAAGAGGGCATCAGATCTCATTATAGATGGTCATGAGCTACCATGGTTGCTGGGAATTGAACTCACGACCTTTGGAAGCACAGTCAGTGCTCTTAACCTCTGAGCCATCTCTCCAGCCCCAGTTAATGGATTATTCTAGTTTACATACCAGTAGGAGCTTCCCCTCCTTCTCTTCTCCCAGTACTTCCCTCTCACCTCCCATGACCCCTCCCTTTCTTCTCAGAGAAGGGGAGACCTCCCATGGGCATCAACTCACCTTGGCATATCAAGTAGGACTAAGCACATCTTCTGTGGAGGCTAGAGAAGGTGGTCCAATGGCAGACAAGAGAGTCAGCGGCAGCCCCTGCTCCTGCTGTCAGAGGTCCCACATGAGGACCATGCTGTACATCTGTTACATATAGTGGCGGGGGGAGAGGAGCTAGCTCCATCCTCTGAATGTGCTCTCTGGTTGGTGTACTTGCAGACAGGAGGCTAGCATAGCAGTCAGCTGAGAGGCTTTACTCAGCAGCTAATGAAAACAGCTGTAGAGATCCACAGCTGAACATCAGGCAGAGCTCGGAGAACCTTATAGAAGAAGGGGAAAAGGGGTTGAAAGAGCCAAAGAAGTCAAGGACACCACAAGAAGACCTACAGAGTAAACTAACCTGGACCCATGGGGGCTCACAGAGACTTAATGTGACGCTTGTTTAAAAAGTCTCCTACCTCCACTTTTTAAACATCAGCTGTACTTACTATTATTCCAGAAATAGCATGTGTATGTAAAACCAGCCAAACTTTAAAATGTTCTGTGTGTGTGTGTGTGTGTGTGTGTGTGTGTGTGTGTGTGTGGTGTATGTGCATGCCTACAGAGGCCAGCAGAGGGCATCGGATCTCCTGGAGCAGGAATGACAGGCCACTATGAGGTTTCCTGACACAGGTGCCGGGAACCGAGCTTCTTGGTCCTCTACTAGAGCAGCGAGCACTCTTACCCTGAGCCATCTCTGCAGCCCTAATCCAACTTTTTAATTTATTATAATGTATTCATACTACATTCCAACTGTTATCCACTCGCTGTATCCTCCCTTTCCCACCTCCCCTCCCTCTTCTGCCCTATTCCCCCCCCCTCCTTCTGGCAGAAGGGGCCCTCCTCCCCCACCGTATGACCACAGCCTGCTTCCCCTTCCTCTGTTTGCCTGCCAGGCCTCCTACCAAGAGGAAGTGATCAAATTGGGGGCACCAGAGTTCATGACAGAGGCAGTCCCCACTCCCCCCACAACCTTGGAGAATGAGCTGTCCTTTGGCTAGATGTGAACAGGGGGTCTAGGTTCTCTGCATGCATTGGCCTTGGTTGGTGCATCAGTTTGCACAGGACCCCTGGGTCCAGATCCACCAGCCTTACTGTTTCTTTTAGACAGAGTCTCTATCGGAGCCTGGGCTGAGGAACACTCTCTAGTCACAGTGCTCCAGGGCTGCACTTGTCACTGCCTCCCCAGCACTAGGATTACAGGTAAACCCCACACATGGCTTTTTATGTAAGTGCTAGGAATCTGAACTTGATGCCCATGCTTGAGTGGAATGCACTTTTGTGACTGAGCCATCACCACAGCCCCTCCTTATTTTTTACAGTTCTTCATAAACTAGACAGAAAGCACTTACAAGTTTGTCTGTTGTTATTATTATTATTATTATTATTATTATTATTATTATTATTATTATTATTTTGTTGTTGTTGTTGTTGTTGTTGTTGTTGTTGTTGCTGTACTACTACTACTAACTTTACATTCCACACACACAAAAAAATACTGCTTCCTGGCTGGTTTGGTCTTGTTTGTTTTAAGGGTCTGGTTTTGTTTTCTAGTGGTCTGGGTTTGTGCTGGAGTTTGGTTTTGCTGTTTCATTTTGTTTTCTCTAGTGAGGACTCAACCCAGAGCTTTGCACATGCTAGGCAAGCACTTCTCAACTGAACTGTTGCAGCCCCTGGTAATCCTATCTGGGCATCTCCATTTGAAGAATGATGGCTAATTCCAGTGTTCTTCTTTGTAAGACTAAACTACTAGCCCAGAGCAAATTTGAATTTACTCACCTGAGCTCAGATGGGTGGAGACCGAGGCGCTCCACACAACCCGCTGAAACCCGCTTGGGCCAGGAGGTGCTTCTACTTTCCCAGTTACCCCAAGGGACACTATGTCCCCCTCTTAAATCCACTCAGTAGTTTATTGCAAATGAAAGAGGAGCCAACTGCGGCTCTGTGAGAAAAGGTCCCCTGGACTCAAAGCTAACTAAAAGGCAAAGCTGACCTTCAGACCTGCCAAACCCGCCCCAGGAAAAAGGAGGCTGCAGAGAAACAGCCAAGGTAATTACTAAAACCTGCTTTTGACTAAAAATTGACAATCAAAATCATGCAGATAGTATGGCGCATGCCTGTCATCCAGACACAAAGGAGAGCTGTGGGTTCGAGGCCAGCCTGGGCCTCACAGCCAGACCCTGCCTCAAAAAAAAAAGGGGGGGTGGGGGAGTGAAGACAACATGAGTACAGCAACTGTCACGTCACCCCATTGATCACCAGGGCTTATCTGGCTGCCTTAGTGGTGTCCCCTTCCTTCCTCACTGCACCATGTGTCTCCCTCCCAAAGCTGCACACTCAATCTTCCCCAACTAGAAAAAAGATCACTTTTTTTTTTTTTTTTGTCAAGGGTATTCAAGTCCCTGTGTTCCCCTGCTGAAATCACCAAACAAGCTCTCAAAAAAGATGGGGGGAAAAAGAGTCTTCTTTGCATAATATATATTTACAAAGTCTGACCCTGTACAAATGACGGCTGCAGAAGAAAGTTTATGATGGCAAAGGTCTAAAGCTGATGACTCTGTCATCATAAAGTAGTCAGAATTGATACCAACTAAACTAATTTCATTCTAATAGAAAAAAATATGGCAATTTAAGTTAGGTCAACTACACAAACATTTCATATCTCCAAGGCTTCCTCAGCCACTGGTGTCTCACTCTGGGCTACAGGCCTTGGGTTTTGCTTCTATCTCAGAGAAAGGTAAAGCTAGGGACAGACAAAGCCACCTGCTAGTGCTGGCTCCATCTTCCGCTCATGCCCCCGCTCCCCGACTTCTATGGCTGTCTGCACCAGCCCCCACTCCAGCATGAGACCCCGCCCACTCACAAGACTCCACCCACTCACCTGCTCAAGCACTTGAGACCAGCGACTCGTTTTTTTTTTTTAATTTTTTTATTAATTTATTCTTGTTACATCTCAATGGTTATCCCATCCCTTGTATCCTCCCATTCTTCCCTCCCTCCCATTTTCCCCTTATTCCCCTCCCCTATGACTGTTCCTGAGGGGGATTTCCTCCCCCTGTATATGCTCGTAGGGCATTATGATAGGCAGATTTGGGCCCAGGGGTTCCGCTCAAACTAAGGCACCAGCCAAGGACAATACAGGCGGTAAACTTTAAACCCCTACCCAGATCTAGCCAATGGACAGAACATTCTCCACAGTTGAGTGGAGAGTTGGGTATGACTTTCACATCAACTCTGGTGCCCCATATTTGACCATGTCCCCTGGAGGGGAAGACCTGGTGGCACTCAGAGGAAGGACAGCAGGTTACCAAGAGACCAGCGACTCTTGCCTCTCTTCTGCATCAGCCTCCAAGGTTGAGTTGCTATTTGCCCACCCCCTTCCTCTCATTCAAAAACAAACACCTTCTCTTGGCCCAGAGCTATGCGGCTCCCGCGTCATCCAGCCTAAACAAGAGATAGTCCTAAACCTCACTCAGATGGGGCACTGCTCTACTAAAGACCCTTAAGGCTCTACACTCTGGAGTCTCTCGCTCCACACCCAGGCCCTTCCCCCACACACACCCCCACACCTCCTGGTCAACCTCACTCTCCTCTCCAGCCTTGCTGCCCCTTCGCTGATTTTGTCAGAGCAGACATGCCACCACTAGGGGGCAGCCACACCAGTTCCCCCCAACACCCACCTGGACGCTCCTCTTCTTGCAGGTCTTGGTTTAAGAACTCATCTCGGCAATGCTGCCCCATCCCTGGGCAGCTTATTCATCAGCATCAGCTCCGGTACCCTCCCTCGTGCTCCCACAGCACTCTTTTCCCGGGTCACGGAACACTGCTGATTTTGTGCATGTAGTATCTGATGTCGCTGGGAACTAGTTCAATAAGGGCAGGGAGCATGTCTACTTTACTTACAGACACGGCGTAAGCAAAGCAACACACAGAACATGGTAGATGTTTGTTTATTGTATGATGATCCAGGATGTAGATTAACAGGGCAGCTGACTATATAGAACAGTCTCTAGGAAAGCTGGTTTGGAATGGAGTCATTAAATGTGTATTTTAAAAAGTCAAAAAGGGAAAAGGATTTGATGTTGATCCTGGGTGCCCCCTTCCTGACACTCTACCTCCCATTTAAAAATGACCACACACAGCCCAGAAGACAAATTTCACCTTTTCCTATTATATATCCCTGCTATGGCTGGTGTGCCGCTGAACACCTTTGAAAAGCTGACTCAACAGCATGTGGTTGAGTGATGCGACCCTCAGTCTCTCCTGCTAGGCATGATGGGATGAAACAGAAGCAGCTGGCTTGCACGCATTTTTCTCTGAACCATAAACAATATCTCACCATGGCAACCACTTCCAAAACTATGGCCTGGCACTGAAGTCAGGCAATGACTAGGATTTTCAAAATGCTCACTCTTTTAAAACCCTTGAACAGCAGAGAGATGTATTTTCTTTTTTCTTTTCTTTCTTTTTTTTTTTTTGAGAGATGTATTTTCAAACGGTAAATAGCATATCCTCTGAGCTATGCAAAATAATGTCCCCTATCCCAAAGACATCACTGATGTCTACACTCTAAGCCCTGTATGTTATGAATTTGTTGTCCGATACAACCTAAGGACATTTGTAGAAGTGCTTAAAGGGTTTTGCTTGTTTGCACAGAGTCTCTTGTAATCCCAGCCGGACTCTGACTGCGCGGCATTGCTGAGGACTCTGAACACCTCCTGACCCTGCTGGTTCCGGCCCCAGCTGTTGAGGTCACAGGCGTAGACTGAGGTTAAGGACTTTGAGATGAGAGTGGTCCGGGCTACCAGGGTGGGACACGATCAATGCCAGGGGTCTTTATAGGATGGAGGCAAGAGCTTCATTCAAAAGAGATGTGAACATGCCTGGTATCAAAGCTCTCAGGACGCTGGCAGGTTCAAAACAAAACAAAACCCTTCAGACAGTTCTGGAAACCACAGGAACCGACTCTTCCTGCCTTGTAGAAGGAGTGTGAGGGTGTGTTGTTTTAAGCCACGTTTGTGGCAATGTGGAAACAGGGAACTCCTACACAGTAGAAACACAGTACCCAATGCTTCAAACCCCTGAGGTGACATGTTCCATCTACTACTTCCACTGGGGGGCCAGAACCAGAGGTCTTTGTGTGACTGGATATCCAACAGGGAAAATCTAGGTGTCACCTGCCCAGACCCCCACCATCCCAACCCTCCTTCAAGGTACTGACGTTAGCTAGGGATGGGGACCAAGGCTGCCAGGTCACACCAACAAGCCATGGCCAACAACGGAATGGGGTGTGGCCTCGCATTCCCCAGCCCCCCCCCCCCCGAGGCATTTTTCAAATGAAAAAAAAACAAAAACAAAAACAAAAACAAAAAACAAAAAAAACAAATGAGAGTCATAAAAGGACCTGAGTTTGTGAGAATAGCTTTTAATTTAAAACTATCAAAGCAATAAATTATCCATCTCTTCCCATCACAGGCGAGTAGTCTCCCAAACACTTGAAGTAGTTTCCACACCAACCGTGACTAGTGCAAAACAGATAAATACCAAGTCTTCCAGCAACCAACACTCACACTGCTGGGCAGGTGGGCACAGGGCACGCTCGGCCTCTGTCCATGCTGAGGGGCCGAGATGCACACAGCCTTTCCACGCGCCCAGCTGTGAACAGACTACACAACAAAGGAAACCACAAGAGAATGTTGCCTGAAGTGAAAGCAGTATGCCCCAGCTAACAGCTGTAAGCACCCTGAGGACGCTGGGAAAACAGGTGTTAATCCACAGGACAGCTCCTGAGCGAGGCTGAAGGCAGGCCACTGGGAAAGCATTGTTTTTGTCTCTCAATTGGGGAGGGGGGGTGTAGTTTTATTTATTTATTTTTTTAATTCCTGTAATTTCTGTTTCATGTTTCACGTGTTCTGGGCTCCAGGAAAATCATCTGTGTTACTTCTATTTGGAGCCTCTGCGGCGTTCCCTTCTTAACCAAAGGACTTCGCTGCCTACCTCTCACTGCGGAACACAGTGGAAAGGCACTAGCCACCGATCTAAGATATAAATCTAAGAACATATGATGGGGCAAAACTAACTTTAGTATTATATTACCCTTACATTGAATCAATGTACCCCGCATCGTTTGCAATCAGTATGATGAGACAGTCATACTGTTCGTTGAAACCTCCAAGTTTTAGTGTGCATTTTATGTACGCAGGACAATCTTAGTGCGGATTGGCTAAATCCCAGCACACTGGAAGGCTACAGAGCCTTCCACGGACTATACGGATGATGTATTGAGTAGGTCTGCTGAGGACAGTTTGCTTTTGTTAGTTTGGCACAAGCTAAGGTCATCTGAAAGCGGGATCCTCAACTGAGAACATGCTTCCACTAAGATTGGCCTGCGGGTAAGCATATGGGGCACTTCCTTGATTAATGATTGATGTGGGATGGCCCAGCCCACTGTGGGTGATGTCACCCCTTGCTGGGTTGTATAAGGAAGCAGGCTGGGTGAGCCATGGGAAACGAGCCAGTAGGGGGCACTCCTCCATGGCGTCTGCGTCAGCTCCTGCCTTCAGGCTCTTCCTATGAGTTCTTGCCCTTCATGGTGGACTGTAAGTAATAAGATGAAATTAAACCCTTTCCTCTCATATGGTCTTTATTACACCAAAGAAAAGCAAATTAGAATGGTAGGATATCCCCGTGGCCCCGGGGAGGTGGTTCTATCCACCAGCCTCACTGCACAGATCTTCTCCCGTCTCCTGGGAGTTTTTACCTAACAGGCAGATGCACACTGTATGTAATTCCATTGTCTATTCTGCCCGACTCTCCTGGCAGCTCCTCACAGACTATAAAGGCCTCTGATGAGATCTGGGAGCCATGGTGTCTATGATGACGAAGACAGACTTTCTAAACGCTTTGGCAGCACTCATCTGAGGACCAGGGAGATCTTCAGTGGAATCAGGATTTTAAAATATCGTGTGTGTTAGACTGAGCCGAAGGTCATTCTGGGACTTTCCTAAGGGGGTATCATAAATGCTTTGCTGCTTTTGTTTGGAGAGGAGGGGCAGTAGCAGAGGGCCTCGAGGACTGAAAAGAGCTCAGGGAGCTCAAGAGTCAGGGAAACAGGATTCCCAAGGACAGAAAAGGGTGTCGACCAACAATGCCAGGAGCCTACAGACTAGAAGAGCCGCAGACTGACTCAAGCACCTCAACTTCTGAGTGACTGCTATAGCTCATGTCTGATTTGGTCAGAATCCCAGAAAACAAGAACAAAATGTGGTGGCAGGGCAGAAGGGGGCATCCTCTGATAACTTGGTCTAAGCTCCCGGTTCAGAGACAAAAGGCCCAGAGGTAGAGGCTAGGACACATCATCCTGAGGCCCGCTTCCACTTATAAGTCTGCAGCTCAGGTAACGAGAGCCCAAAAGGATGCAGGGGACGTGGCAGGCACATTCTCTTGTAGGTTTGGGAAAACAGGCTAGTCAATTCCAAAATACTGATGCAACACTGATATAAAATGTCATTAAAAATATGATTCTTCCCAGATTCTTTTCATTTAGAAGAGAAAGAAAATGTTCTCTGTACCAAACTGCATTTCCGGCTAGTTGTTTGGGTATTTAGACCAACTGACAAAACAGAATCTTTGATCCGTTTTCCAAAGACACACGGGGAGTCTGCACAAATGAATATCAAAAGATATTTACAGGAAGCAAGCTCTGTCCTTCACATGACACCTACACGTGGAGAGAGAGCCACACACGAGCACACTACATCTCACACAGAAGACTCCTAGCAGGTGGGTCCGCAGACATAACCCACACACTGTTCCAGCTGCAGCCACACACGTGTGCATACTCATGTGTAAGTTAAGTGGTGTATTCCACGGCTATTCCGAGAAGCCTGATTTGCATATACCAGAAGACACATGCAAGCACATTCCTAACAAGAAAGCAAGCTACTCCTCACGCCAGTGCGCCCAGCTCCCCATCTGAATGAAGAATAGCACATATACAAAACCTTGCCATAAATAGCCCTTGTGTTTGTGAGGCAGGATAGAGGCAGCCATAATACACTTTCTCGAAGTATGTCCTGGTATCGGAAGGGTTTAATTTGCCTAATCTACCTAATGAAATTCAATGATTTATAGCCTAAAATCTTTAATGTGGATTTTACCCCCATTGAGTTTGCAAAGTTTTACAAAAATTTTTTTTTATTTTGTTCAAAATATACATGCTACCTTTGACCACATTTAAATTCAACCCCCCGCCCCGAGATGGCCCTACCCCCACAAAAGGCCTTTGCTTTGTAACCCTGCAAACCAGCCGCTGATGATATATGGCCAGTCGTTATTCTATAATATGTGGTCCTATAGGGACTGTGTTTTGTAAGGCTGCCTTAGTGTGGGAATCCCCTCTCGGGGGTAGGGATACATATAGCACGGACTTAGGATCTCGGAGTCAACCTAAAAGGCGACTCAGTGGGACAGCGTCGGAGAGAATTCCGCCATCATGTATGTGCTCGCTCCTTCTGCCATGTCATTTGTTCCCAAGTGGAAAAAACATCAGATGAGTCAAGAAGGCAGGGAGCACACTGTAATGGGGCCTACCATGTTTCACCTTCTGCTCTATGAAGATCCCTCAGAACTGACCAAAGCCAGCTAGAAAGAGGTGGAGATGTCACCTGACCCCCCCCCCCATGTGGAGGAGGAGACTGAGGCACGGGTAAAAGGAAGGATTTGCCCACAGCCAACTGAGGCAGCACCCACATGCACCCAAGCCTCTGGCCCCAGCTCCACAGCCTAGACTCACGGTACACATGACCTTCCTTGAGGCAGGGCCCCGAGCTGTGAACCCCGGCATCACACGCTAACCCGATGCCTCGGCTTTATTCAGCCCAGCTGGTTCTGCTCCTTTATTTTTCTGCAGTTTCTAAAAAGATCATGTCAATCAAACAAGTACACACATTAAGCAGGCAGCAAAAAAAAAAAAATCCTTTTTCATTTGACCGACTAATCTGACCTAGAAACTCCAGAGACTAGAATTTGATTAAAAGCAGTAACAAAATTACAGGGTTCTCGTTCCACTCCACTGCACACTGGGACGTCTGCTCTGACCTTGGGCTGCAACCGAGACCCTGAAACAACCAGTCGGAAAGGACAGCTTTTCAGATGTCACAGAATCGTCTCTGCAGCTCATATCCTTAAAGCACGCAAGGTCACGCTATGGATCACAGCAGACAGGCAGCGAGGCCAGAGGTGAGACTGGCCGCAGAGAGGCAAAAGTAAAACCTAAGAAAGTTTGGAGACCAGAAAAATCAAACATAGGTGTGTAACAGGATTCCAGGAAGTAAGCCCAAGGCTTGAAAAGCCAGTTATTTATCTAAAAACAACCAGGAAGTTTTGAGGGAACGCGCTGCTGGGGAAGAGAAACCATTCATCTGCCTTTGGCAAAGCACGATGTGACAAGACTTAGGCACCTGGCATTGATGTCAAATGGCACAGACCCACATGAATGCACTTAGTGGCCACAGCTCAGTTCTTTGTACTCCCTAAAATCCAAGTGGGGAACTAATTTTTAACAATTGTTCCTGAGTTATATTTTTGTTAAACTGTTTGCCTGCTTTCTCCAAATATGCTTAAGAGCAACTACTGAGCCTTTGAACACCAACCCATCAGATTTCCAGTGGACTACAAAGGTCACACACACAAACACACACGCACACACACACACACACACACATTCATACAGTGTATTATAAAGTTTTGATGTGATTTAAATTAAAAATAGCTCCCACTGCCGATGTCCTGGTAACACATAGCTAGGGAAATGAAAACATGATGCCACCAATAAAAACCAGTCCAGGTTTTGATTTCCTATATGGAAATTTTTTAAAACTGGGCATTTTTCTCATTGTAAGGGAGGCCTTACCACCGACCCCCAAGGCAGACAAGAGGGAAAGGCGACCCATTATCCGATGTGCTGGTGGCCAATGTCTTTGCTTACATCACCCCCTCCCTGAACAGTTACAAAATCCGCTATGACAGAGAGTTGCCACCAACAGAAATCTCCTCCCAGCTCTTCTCCAGAAGGCGTTGAGTGGCCACACTCTCGAAAGAAGCAATACCCATGCAGTGCTCCATGTCCGGCTGTCACTGTCCCAACTCTTTTTCTTTTGTTCTTTTTTTTCTTCTTCCTTTTTTTTTTTTTTCTTTTTTCTTTTTTGGCAAATTAAAAAGGTGTATGGCTTCTTCGCGCCAATTCTTGTGAGGTTTAGCTTGGTATCCTGCGGTAAAAGTACATGTATCCCAGGTCTTTGGGGGGCCTTTCTGAGGCACAAACCTTGTGGTCATTGTAGATCACCCACCTGAAAACAAAGACAGAAGCAGGAGTTGGATTTGTGTCAGTAAGGCCAATGGCAGAAAGAAGGCATGCATGCTGGGGGTGGGGGGCGGGGAGTCCTCAGCATGCTGGGGTGGGGGGCGGGGAGTGCTCAGCATGCTGAGGGTGGGGGCGGGGCATCCTCACATGCTGGGGGTGGGGGGCAGGGCATCCTCAGCATGCTGGGGGGGGGGGCGGGGAGTCCTCAGCAACTTGGATGTTTCAAGGTTGCCATGGATGGACAACCTTGAACTTTGCACCATTCACTGAGGACTGAGCCCAAGTCCTTATGCCTGTCAACAACAGTCTACCAGCCAAGCCCCAGCCCTGCTTTTCGGTTCTTGATTTCAACCAAAAACAGCCTCAGAAAGAAATGCCAAAATAAAAGCAAATTCTAAGAAGAAAAACAACAACAACAACAAATAAAGAGTACATATACCCTGCACATTAAGGTTTATAAAGAGTGAAAGGACACGTGCATAAATATGTATGTATGTGAGTGTGTGTGTGTGTGTGTGTGTGTGTGTGTCCTCCCCCAATGACACCAACAAAACAGAAAAACACATCAATACATAGATAACGGCTTATCCTTGTGCTGATAGAACATGGATTCTTTGCATTGTTTTGTACTGTGCTAATTTGTAACAACCATTTGCATGTTTTTATATTATAATTAGGCCACATCCTGAAGTCATCATCTATATAAGTTGCTGTGTAAAAAAATAAAATAAAATAAAATTGTCCATTTTCGGCACAAGGAACATTTAAGTTCATGTACATTACAGAAAAGATCCTCTCTCTCCCTTAGTCTGCAGCTCATGCCTGTGTCTCCCAAAACTCAGAGTTTTTCTCTGCTATAGACTGAGCCCAAGATGGGCAAGGGCAGCCTCAATCGCCCCCCTCCACTGCCCCTCACCGACACGCACACGCGTGCACACACACTGTTCAATGGATGAGGCTCCTTGTCCCAAGCCAGTGAGATGGGGAGTTTGGAACCAGCCCAGCCAGCAGGAGACAGCGGGAATGTCTACCTTCTAGGCAACTTGAAAAACCACTGTCTCCTGCCAAATGAGCCTGCCAGCCCCTTTTGCCTTTTCTCTGTGCTGTGGCCCCTCCTGAAGAATGGTCTGCTTTGTTTTCACTAGCCTCTTGAATTTGTTATTATCTTATTTCCAACTAAAGACCTATGTTCTACACTTGACTCTACTGATCAAGCTGAGAAGCTAAAACTAAAAGGCATGAAAAAAAAAAACAACTAAAAGTCATGCATGCAAAAAAAAAAAAAAAAGAGTCTGGATGGAAACAGCTGTGTAGGTCGTGGGAGACATGGCTGAAAGGCCAGCATCCTCCCGGGTGGGCAAGCTTATGTGTTATGCCAGTGTCCATGTGGTCAGAGCAAGCAGGGAAGCCCACCACAGGCTACTGAAGGGAACAGAAGGAAAGGGTGTGAGGTTAGACCTCCTCATTCCTGCCCCATCACAAAAAAACCTTGAAGTTTGACTCAAGAAGCTAACTCTAGGTTGTTATGCAACCAAGTGCCCAAGGTTTGGGGTTGCCAGGTGTAACGCAAGAAACCTGGCTGGATAAAGTTAACAACAAGTAACTTATTAACATAAGGATATTCATGTCATACTGAGAACAGGCCATATCACAAACACACTTAGACTAAAAGGTGTTTAGTTTTAAAACTTAAATTACCCAGGGCATCCTTGCTTTCTCATTTTGATGGCTAAACCCACATATTCTATGGTGGTATAAGAGGTTCCAAACACTGCCTACTGTAAGCTGTAGGTGTACCTACCAAGGTAGGTGTATTGTACCAAGGGGCAGTCACCTTGGTACAATAGTTAAAGGGACTCTGAATGCCAACCTGAAACCTAGCTAACCTGAGCCCTGGTGTTTGTATTAGTAAAACAGTGGAGCACACAGCACATCAGGCATATGTGCATGTCTGTAACTCAGAAGGCTGAGACAGGAGGACCAGCTAAGACTACAAAACAGGTTCTAGGCCAGCCTGAACTACAAAGAGACTCTGGTTTAAAAAAAAAAAAAAACAAGGTGAGAGAGAGTATACCCCCTCAAGACCAATATGAGAGGCTGAACATGGTGTCATACACCTTTGATCCCAACCAGCACTTGGGAAGAAACGACAGATGGATTTGAGTTCAAGACTCGTCCACACCACAGAGTGAATTCCAGGGCAGCCGAGACTACATAGTCAAACAAAACAGACAAATAAACAAACAATGTGAGGACCAGAGATAACATAGAAAACACTAACGGGATTAGTAAAATGGCTGGTCCCAGGAGGAGCTCAACACCACATCTATCAATACCTTCCAAAAAGACTCACCGTCCCTCCTTTTTGACATGGCAAACATAATGGCCACTCATCGTAGATGTTCCCATGTGGCTGATGAAGGCAAATAACTCATACACTAGGGAAAAGAAAACCATTCAGTTATGAGGCATCAGTCAAGAACCCAAAACACTTCTGCACAGTACCTGGGGCCAACAGGAGACAGACCCGCTGGCTGTTTAGACTCACAACTCAACTCTGTAAACCTTTCTGTGTTGATCGCGCGCACACACACACACACACACACACACACACACATACACTCACACACACTCACTCACATGGATATGGAACTGCAGCAGTAAGCTATAAACTATAGCTTTGATTAAACTATCAAAGCACAGCAAGCACTGCTGAAGCTAACCTTAAAGGCAGAAGCAAGAGTACAGTCCTCACTCCTTAGTAACTCTTGTGACCAAGCTCAGGACTCTGAGTTCCTGTTGAGTTGGTTCAGCTCTACTAATCCTAGGCTCACAGGACGAAAGTCAAACTCAAAGACAGGCACCCGCCCCCTCAGCAAACCGTTATAAAGACTACGATGAGATGGACAGGTACCCGCCCCCTCAGCAAACCATTACAACTATGATGGGATGGACAGGTACCCACCCCTCAGCAAACCATTACAACTATGATGGGATGGACAGGTACCCACCCCTCAGCAAACCATTACAACTATGATGGGATGGACAGGTACCCACCCCTCAGCAAATCATTACAACTATGATGGGATGGACAGGTACCCACCCCCTCAGCAAATCATTATAGACTATGATGGGATGGACAGGTACCCACCCCCTCAGCAAACCATTACAACTATGATGGGATGAACAGGTACCCACCCCTCAGCAAATCATTACAACTATGATGGGATGGACAGGTACCCACCCCTCAGCAAACCATTACAACTATGATGGGATGGATAGGTACCCATCCCCTCAGCAAATCATTACAACTATGATGGGATGGACAGGTACCCACCCCTCAGCAAACCATTACAACTATGATGGGATGGACAGGTACCCACCCCCTCAGCAAACAATTACAACTACGATGAGATGGACAGGTACCCACCCTCTCAGCAAACCATTACAACTATGATGGGATGGACAGGTACCCACCCCTCAGCAAACCATTACAACTATGATGGGATGGACAGGTACCCACCCCTCAGCAAACCATTACAACTATGATGGGATGGATAGGTACCCATCCCCTCAGCAAATCATTACAACTATGATGGGATGGACAGGTACCCACCCCCTCAGCAAACCATTACAACTATGATGGGATGGACAGGTACCCACCCCTCAGCAAATCATTACAACTATGATGGGATGGACAGGTACCCACCCCTCAGCAAACCATTACAACTATGATGGGATGGACAGGTACCCACCCCTCAGCAAACCATTACAACTATGATGGGATGGACAGGTACCCACCCCCTCAGCAAACCATTACAACTATGATGGGATGGACAGGTACCCACCCCTCAGCAAACCATTACAACTATGATGGGATGGATAGGTACCCATCCCCTCAGCAAATCATTACAACTATGATGGGATGGACAGGTACCCACCCCTCAGCAAACCATTACAACTATGATGGGATGGACAGGTACCCACCCCCTCAGCAAACAATTACAACTACGATGAGATGGACAGGTACCCACCCTCTCAGCAAACCATTACAACTATGATGGGATGGACAGGTACCCACCCCTCAGCAAACCATTACAACTATGATGGGATGGACAGGTACCCACCCCTCAGCAAACCATTACAACTATGATGGGATGGATAGGTACCCATCCCCTCAGCAAATCATTACAACTATGATGGGATGGACAGGTACCCACCCCTCAGCAAACCATTACAACTATGATGGGATGGACAGGTACCCACCCCCTCAGCAAACAATTACAACTACGATGAGATGGACAGGTACCCACCCTCTCAGCAAACCATTACAACTATGATGGGATGGACAGGTACCCACCCCCTCAGCAAACCGTTACAGACTATGATGGGATGGACAGGTACCCACCCCCTCAGCAAACCGTTACAACTATGATGGGATGGACAGGTACCCACCCCTCAGCAAACCGTTACAGACTATGATGGGATGGACAGGTACCCACCCCCTCAGCAAATCATTACAACTATGATGGGATGGACAGGTACCCACCCCCTCAGCAAATCATTACAGACTATGATGGGATGGATAGGTACTCATCCCCTCAGCAAACTGTTATAGACTATGATGAGGTCCCTAAAAAAGCAGAACAAGCATTTACAGACTTTCACAGCAATGGGTGAGCAATATTCTGATCGAGTAAGAGTCATTCAAATGGGTTTACATATCCATTTTCTAGTACTCAATTATTCCTTTTTTTTTTTCCCAAAAAAAATGAGGTTCTGGACCCAGCCTCTTTTTCCCTCTTCTTTCCTACTCTGCCACTTGTTTTTCACCTGCTGATTAAATCCTCCTTCCCCGGATACGTGTCCCTGGACATGGCCTCTTGGCTGTCCAGAAGCCACCCAGATGATCTCCTATCTGTTCCATCTCCTGGCACCCCTGACCTACAAAAGTCAGTACCTGTGACTTTGATTTTAGATATTTATCACCCCCACCCCTCCACCCGGTCTCCAGACATCCTCTTTCTAACTAATTATACTCAGTCTCCTGGAACAAATGCTACTGCTCGCACGGTTTCATTTCTAGAATGCTGATCATTCGTACATTGTTGGGTTGATCTGGAGCTACTATGTATTCAAATGTTAATTGCTCATCCCCCAAGATCCAGACTGCCCTACGAGCAAATTCTCATGTATCCAAAATGGCCTGTTGTATGAACCTTGCCTCCCAAATTATCCCTGATTGGCTAATAAAGTTGCCTACAGCCTGGGATGAGCAGAAGAGAGACAGGCAGAGCTAAGGTTCACATGCTTTGGGGTCATTCATGGAAGGACTATGCACGAGAAAGAGAGGAAGGAGGAAGAAAGATGCAGGTTGCCATGGGGTAACCAGGAGCACATGACCAAGAGCAGCTGGCTCTGAGGACTGGCCTGATGGAGCAGAAGCAGCCCAAGTGGAGCATGTGTAAGTATTTATGGGGAATTTGGCTGGGGAGCAGACAAGATAGTTTAGAGGGTTAATATCCACCCAGCTCCAGAGTTTTAAGGTATATAATAAATATAGCAGGTCTTTGTGTCTTTTATTTATAAAATAGCAGGTTAAGAAATAACTGCTACTGTATTAATAACCAGTATTAATTAATATTAATAGGATAATTAATTTCTTTTCCATATACCTTAATAATTATACGGACCAATATTAAATATCATTAATTCCACAATAATACACAGCATAAAACTGTCCAGGCATGGGGATGCATGCCTCTAATCCCAGAATTTGGGAAGCTGAGACAGAAGAATACAGAGTTTGAGACCCTAACTCAAAAAAAAAAAAAATTAAGAAATAAAACAATAAAAAAATAAAGGAAAAAGAAAAAGGGAAAGAAAGAAAAATGGAACAACAGCATAACCCTGAATTTTTTGTATTACCTTATTTCCAACAAGCTTGCAGCGCCCCCTTGTCAGTTCTAAGACCATCGAGTCATTAAGGTTTTTCACATATAGGACCACATCACCTAGATATCATATATTGAGTTGAAGAAGTTTCCTTTTATCCCTAGATTGTTCACAGTTTCCCCTTAGATTTACCATCTCAACCCATGTCAACGCCAGCCTTTTAGTAACTTGTGTTAAACAGATTGATGTCTCTCTTGCTCTTTATACCTAGCCAACTCATTAGCAAATCCAGGCATTTTCTCAATTAAGATTCTTTCTTCCCAAATGACCCTGGCTTCTATCAAGTTGATATAAAATTAGCCAGCACATCCATAAAGAGACTTTCCCCTCTTCAGTTAAGAACTAAATAGATGTGTATCCTCAGAATCATAAAAAATTAAAATATGTATACTCAAAATCATAAAAATAGAATTTTGAAGTTTAGCATGAATCCCAGTCCCAAAATTAAAATTAGCCACGTTTGTCAATATAAGCAACTTCCCCATGCATTATTCAAGGCTTCCTACTAGGGACTGACAGCAGAAGAGAGAATCTCTTTCAACACATTTGCAGGAGCTAAGTAGGCAAGAGATGCCAATTTATATCTGTTTCCAAAAAGACTGAAATGACTAAAGCCAATGGGAAAGCCGCCCATGGTTCCTCTCCAAGTCCCCTGAGATCCCATCCCAAAACAACAGCCTCGTCATGCACGTCCTAGGCAGGGAGAAAACATGGCTTGAGACAAAAACAACTGGTTCAAAAATGTTGACTTTCAACAGAGAAACGGTCAAAGTTCCTGAACAGTGTGAGGCGCCTGACCGATCCCTATGGCCTCTGTCTGGAGAGGGGCATTCTGTGACCAGGCTCAAGCTGCCCGTGCAACAAGTCCTTTTCTTCCACACAAAACTTGTTCTGCATGAGCTTTATGAAGACTACCTCAGTCTTTCAAAAAAAGAAGAAGAAGGTGTGTGTGTGTGTGTGTGTGTGTGTGTGTGTGTGTGTGTGTTATCACACGGTACCACCACCATCCCCATCCAACATAGTATTTACTATGTACTCTACTATTGTTCTCCAAAAAAGCAGCTGTCAGATAAAGCCCATTAGAGTTTGAAAGTAAAAGTCACGGTCACCCAGAGATCACCCACGAGATAGAGATCCCGTGAGCCAAATCCTACGCCTCCGTCTGCGATTGTTCTGGTGAGAGGGGAAGAAGAAACGAGAGGAGCTATGACACCACGGTGAACATGGCCACTGAAATCTGAAAGCACAGGCTTAGGGCTGCACTTTACAACTCAAAACCACCCAAAGCAATGGCGTTACAGGAAATATGCTGCCCCCAGGGTCAACATGGTACATCTTCACCCCTTACAGCTGAAGTTCCAAACTTAAGAAGCTATTGCCAAACTGTACCTTTTGGCTAATAGGATATTTTTTTAAAGCAAAAGTAATTTTTTTTTAATTTTTCATCGCTTCTGGGTCTTTGGCAAAGATCAAGTGTAGCATTTGTTCTTATCAGTTTAATATCTGATACACTCTCTGTCCGAGGACAATACATTAAGTGGATTTTTGGAACTAGGAGTTGGAACAGTAGCTTGCTCCAACCACGCCACACCTTACCCTGGCATTACAGTACCTCCATGAATGGGTGACCCTTAAAAAAAAAAGTTTCTATTCCATGGAACATGTAAGCTCAAGGATACAGTTTGAACAACCAGCCTTTGCCCTAATCTGGACAAGCACACTCTAACCTTTCTTTGTTAACTTATCCTTAAAGTAGACCAGCATCCTGGCCTAGAGCAGTAATTCAGTAATGGAGTTCTGCCTGGTGTGCACAAGGCCCTGGGTTCTACTCTGAGCACTACAGAGTATTAAGTAAACAGAGGTAAAAGCAAACACCCTAGTTATTCATGTGTACGCACATTGGTGGTGTCTGACTGGTTCGCCCATCAATCAGCTAACCTGTGAGGTACGTTCACTCTATATTGTTGAAAGTCATGACTTCGCCCTCTTGAAAATCATGCTTTAAGTACGTGTCATTACCCCAATCAGCTCGTACTTTGGAGTGCCCTGACATGAACCCACTGTCATAAACAATTACTGTGCACAACCAGCTCCTGTGTCTACTCAGGGCATGGCCCCCTTCTGCACTGAAAAGAAGGAAATGCTGGTAGGCAATTTAGAGGCTGTAAAGCCCAATGGTTCACTCCCATTACCCGCACCACAGCACCCTTGGCATTTGCGTCCAAATGCTAACAGCTCACATCGCATTGCTTTTCAGAAACTAGGAAGCCTGGCTATCTCAATCCAGTTAACACCATCCTTGACACAGGAAGTACTGACACCATGGTAATCCTGAACAGGTCACCAGGGCCTTAACTCACAGCCTGTTACCCGCTCAGAGTGACGCACACAGTCTTCCTTACCTGCTCCCTCTCCCAACAGTCTTAGCCATGGCACCCAGGAGCAACCTAAAAGCCAGGTGCCTCTGCCATAATGTCTCCAAGAGCAAGCCACCTAGCAAATGAGATTGCTGGGGATGCCCCCAAAAGGCCAGAAGGCAAAACTAACCGCAGTGTCTTAGCCTGTTACTCAGGAGAGCTGTTTTCCACACCCACCCACATGTTCTCCAAAGAGCTCTAAGGACCCACGCTTGTCCCAGCGCAGGCTGGCTGCCACACAACCAGAGTATTCCAGTGATAGAAAGAATGCAGCCATATCTATGGTGGCCCGTTCCTCAAGACAGGACTAGAGAAAAGTCCCTGGAGTACTCAGTCAGATAATGCTGTCTCCCTTTTCCCTCAGGTCTAATATGTTCCGAATTACTTGCTTTGGTTTCATTTCTCTTGTTCTTGAACCCTAAATCTTCAGGTCTCTAGTCTCTCGGAGGCTGCACAAATGTTAGTGAACGTCAGAAAGCCACGGGCTCCACCTGAAGTTCTGAGACCCCATCTTCTGAACAGAGCCAGGGCATTTGCGTATGTATGCACAGACCACCATGCATGTCTGTCTGTCTGTCTGTCTGTCTGTCTGTCTGTCTGTCTGTCTTACTGAGGATTGAACTCAGGGCATCACATTGGCTAAACAAGCTCTCTAACACTGAGCTTGTCCCCATTCCCCCTCCTTAGAATGCTTCAAATTACAAAGACCACATGTCTCCCCAATGTAACGGTCCTCAGGTATTCATACTTGGTGTAAATTAACTGGCTCCAGAGAATGGCCTGGGGGGGGGGCAGGGTAGCTATCCCTCAGGGTGGGGACTTTGTAGACTGGGTGCCCAAGTCCTGAGCAGACGGAATGAGTCTCTACGTCCTGGCTGAAAACTGTCAGCTGCTGCCGAAGCCATCTGAACCACAGCAGCAGTACTGTGCCAGAGGGGTGCAGGCTTGAAGTAATCATGGCGTAATCATACGATAGTTACACCGGCAATCAGTGGGTCCTTTAAAAAGTTCAACAGTCATTAAACACAACATAGAACGGGGATGATTTTGTAGTAGCGGGTGCCCAGATAGGCCACAGTAAAAGCATGATTTTCCCGATTAGAAAATGTTCAAAGCTCAACAGAAAATTGGGAGCTGGTTCTAAGATATAAAGGACCCAATAATAAGCAAGACTAAAGAGAAGCAGGCCTTCACCTCCAGCCCAGTATAAATCATGCAGGAAACAAGGACTGTGGCAGCGTAGCCTCCATTGTCTCTGAGCCCCCTAGTGAGAAGAAAAGGAGGAAGGCTAGGCCTGTGAGGCTGGAAGTGGCATCAGCTGCCTCATGAAGGCTGACAGTGTAAGTGGCATCACTCGCTCAGTCAGAAGGATGGACACACTGGTCAGCTCATTATCCATTACCCAAGATGCCTGGGGCCAGAAGGGCCCAAATTCCAGATGTTTCTGTTTCCTGTTTGTTTTACTTTTAAATAATTGTATGTGTTGGGACCTAGGATAAAACACAAAATTTGAGCTGGAGGGTTAAGAGCACTGGTTCCTCTTCCAGAGGTCCTGAGTCCAATTTCCCAGCAAGCACCACATAGTGGCTCATAACCATCTATAATGGGATCTGATGCCCTCTTCTGGTGTGCAGGTGTACATGCAGATAGATCATTCATATACATAAAACAAATAATGTTTTAAAAACGAACTTTTTTTAAAAAACACAAAATTCCTTTGTTTCATACACATTTTTTAAAAAATAGCTTGCAGGTAACTTACTGTTTCCAGTGCCCCTGCCTCTGACTGTAGCCCATCACATGGGCTCAGGTGTAAAATTTTTCACTCGAGGCATCATGTCAATTCTCAGAACTTTCAGATGTGGGAGTATCTAGGATTTTGAATGTTAAGATGCTCAGCATGGAGCTCATTATAACTCACAAATCCTCCAACCTGCGCCTCTGAGCATGTCCTCCGTGAACCTCCACCTTGGCCATAACCACATCTGAGTCAGGTACCCACCTCACTATGCACAGTGTCAGCCTAGTGTGGAAGGTTCTGGTAGCCACACTACACTTACAGCTGTTACCCTAGTATTGCTTTTCAGGGAGTGGTTCTCAAGTGAAGACTTCATTTCCCAGCAGGCTTGTTGAACCATGGATTACTGGGTACCCCTGAGTCCCAAATTTGTCAATTCTGAGTAGGGCCCATTCGCATTCCTGACACGTTTTGAAGTAAAGTTCTACTGCCCCCGCCCACACCAGAACCAGACTTTCAGAAGACGCACCCTATCCCTTTCAGCTCACTTTTGAGCTTCCCTGTGTGGGGCCTTCAACCTGAGTGGAGTCGTAGACTCTTGGAACCTGAAGAAGTCTGATACAAACCTCTCTGTGTTGGCCATAACCAACAAAGCACAGCTGTAGAGGGGGACCCGAAAGCCACGCATGCATGTATGCAAGAGGCTTTTGGGTAGAGAGAGTCTGTCTAAGAGTATCCCTGAAATTAGAAGACAGAACAAGAGGACAGAGGCAACCAATTACGGGCCCTGACCCTTGTGTGTGTTTTCCTGTCACCCTCATGTGCTTCCAGCAGCTTTTAAGAATCTGAAGTTCTTCTGATAAGATGGCAACGCCAGGAGCCTACCATGGCAAATCTCTGTTCTGTTGGGAGACGTTGTGTAACTATCTCCTTGAAACGGAAACATCCCCTCCAGAGAAAGAGCAAAGGTTCTTCAGAGACAGCGAGAGAAACTCACAAATCTCAGAAAACTCTGAAACTTACAGGATTCACAATTCCCCACTCCAAGGTTCTAGAACTGTGAGGAACTGCTGGGCAGAGGAGATTCCCCAGTGGAGCCACCTACAAGTTGTGCTCCAGGGGTGCAAATTTAGGAGGTCCACACCTATAGCGGGATGGGCTTTTGAGGGATGCACAGTGGGATGCAGCTACCTTTGCCTCACTCGTACTCCTGTAAGTAACCCCAATAAACTCACAGGTTCAGAAGTGTCACTTGGGTGGAACAATTTCTTTGGTCTGTCATTGGTGCCTTATTTGGATTGAGCAGACTATTGCTCTTGTCTCCCCAGTAAGAGTCTCACAACAGAAGAGCCTCCCTACCAACTCCCTTCTACTGGTGACCTGAACTCTCAGCTCAAGACGGGCAGCCTGGCCTATATGTATTCCCACACGCGTGACGTCCTCTCCTTTTCATCCTTCTCCAGGAAACTAGGGCCGGGGACCTTCAGATAAAAACGATTGCATCCTGGATCAAGCTGCCTGGGGTCTGTACACCTCCATGCCAAGGCTTGTCAGATTTTGTGAAACTGTAGTTCCTTTTTGCTTAGACACATTAGACTCAAGATTCCTCAGTATTTGGCTCCTCAAGTAGGGATGTCTTGCCTCTGAATGGCATCCACTACCTCTAGTTCAAATATCTCAACCGACTCACCAGCTAAAATGGGTAGAAATTGTTTGGGAATTTAAGGCAATATACTTGAATGGATTCCCCAGGTTAGCCTCTGTGTTCATTGTAATTACAAACACACCCTACCACGAGGCCAGTGCCATCTCAGGAATGCCTTCTCCTTGCATTCATTTCATTCTTCAATGATTTAGTTGCTGATTGCTTACCATAGGCCAGTGACCATGTAAACAATACACAGGAAAACATCTTAAATAATATCTTACAGTAATGTCATTCGGATACACACTAAAGCCAGAAACACGATGATTGGTTATGAAGAAGACCAGAGAGCTTTGCAGAGGTAGGAGGGGGCACTCAAAGAAGTATAACATTGCTCTGCCCCCCAAAGACCTGGTTCCGTAGAGCTTTGGGGTGTGCCCACACTGGTCCATAACATCACATTCTCATGCTGATCAATTATACCTGAAAACCTCACTAAAAATGGGGAAATGGCCAATTGAAGCCATTCACACAGAAAGCTATCTAATCAACCCCAAGCCCACTAAGAGAGGGCATCCAAGGAATGAGTTATATAATGTTTCTGGAGGTCATGTGACAGGAGGCTGGTGAAGCCTTCAAAGAGTGTATCTCTCGCTTGAAAACATACAAGAAGCCTAGTCTAAGAGATTACCAAGTGAAGGCCCAGCACAGCCCATTGCATCAGTTACTTTCTTTCCCCTTTCTCCTTTTCATGTGTGTGTAGTGTGTGTGCTGTATGGGAGTGCATACAGAAGCCTTAGGTGGACATCAGGACTGGCTCCAGTTTGCTCTTCCACCTTATTCACTGATGCTCTCTCAATCAAATGGAGAGCGCACCAAGATGGCTAGTCTTGCTAGCCAGCTTGCTCTGGGGATCCTGCGTCTGCCTCCTACCCTGGAATATAGATACATTTATTCCATACCTTTTCATAGCACTTCTTCTGGCAGCCCTCTTTCCCCACCAGCACACTCAACTCCGGTGTCTGACCCAAGTATCTTAAAAGATGCTTGAAAACAATTTTACGGTGTTCTCCAAGGGTAAAATTTGACATCCAGCAACATCTGGATATCCTCACATGGCCCTAAGGCACAGGAAGCCTGAAAGATTATGAGTCTGATTTTTGTCATTACTGACCCGGCTAACAGCTATAAGTCTCCAAGCCCCTCAAAGACAGGAGACCCGAGGCTCAGAGCCCCCCCCCCCTCTCTTCAGCCCAACGTCATGCAGCTTTACAACCCTTCTGCCAAAGGGCTCAGCATCGCCAAAGACCATCATGGACATCGATGGATGCTGCAGTGAACCAACGGACACACACTGTGGAACAAACTGCTCACGGGTCCCTCAAAGCTTGTCTACCATGGCATCTTGTGTTTGGGACTACTGGTTTCTGGAAAGAACATGTGACTTTGTAAGGCAGTGCTCCTCAACCTTCCTCAAAGTGACCCCCTAACCATAAAATTATTTCAGTGGCCACCTCATAACTGCAATTTTGCTACTGTTATGAATTGTAAGTATCTGATATGCAGGACATCAGATGTGACCCCTGTGAAAGGGTCGTTCAACTCCTAAGGGGTCGAGACCCACAGGTTGAGAAACACTGCTGTAGATAAATTTAGGAGAATTGTGTCTTATCCTTTTCCAACTTAGCTAAAATGAAGCATTTCGGTGAGCAAATTCCCACTTTACAGAGGAAGAGGGTGAAAGGCAGGAGATGAGGGGAGAAGGAAAAGGAAAAAATAGGAGGGAGAGAGAAAGAAGAGGGCAAATGGCCACTTTCTAAGCACGGGCGACAACATCACGTGTCCAGTGATGGGAGCTGGCATTTCACAAATAGGGATCCACCTGTCAAAGGCCTGGAGCAGGCAGAAAGAGAGGGTGGTGGCCAAGTGTGGTGAAGGAGTAACAGATGTGGTAGGCTGGGCTATGACAGGGGAGCGTGTTAGGTGGCAGGCTAAACAGCAAATGTCACCTTCCAGGAGATGGCAGCCCAAGAATCATGATGGTAAGGCCACGAATGGGTCTGAACTTGTCCCTACCTCTGAAGATCTGTATGACCTTGGAGACTACACCTACTCTTCCCATCCCATTTTCTCACCTGGGAGACTGACTATGGTAAGAAATCAAGGAATGTTGTTTATGTACAAAGTGCCTACAATACTACCTGGCTGCCTGGCAGCCTGCCGCTACGTTTAACAGTTGGCTACCGAAAGACAGAACTAGTCTGTTTGTGGCACCGCTTTTGTCATCTTGAAACAGCCATTCCGAAAACTGCCAACAATCTGCCTGGAAATGAAAGACTCCTGAATCTGAGATTGGCTTTTCTATATTCAAAGCATTCCTCTATGAATATAAATGCTTCTTTTGGCCAAAGCTGCCATGCTGCATGAAGAAATGGTAATCCTCACTGAAGAGGATTGAGCATGTAGCTCTGTGGTAGAGTGCTTGTCTAGTTAGGCAATGCCCTGGTTCAATACCCAGCACACATAGAAGGAATATACAAGGTCTAAACTGGTACTTCACACACACACACACACACACACAAACACACACACACTCCTGTGGCGTGACTCTACATTATCTAGATTTTTATCAATGCATGGCACCAAAGTGGCAAGATGCTCCATTTCTGAGAAGACAGCTCTGTGCTAAAGCTGGATGATGTCAGGGGTTTTGGTACATGGAAGGAGGAAAAGGTGTGACCGGAAATACACGCACGGCTGCTGAGATGGTATCTAGGGCAAGGACTTACTTCCAGACCCATCCTTGACTCTGGGCCCTTCAGGCTTGGCCTCAGACATGATGTTTGCATTGGCATTGTTTTCCATCTCAATCACGAAGTCACTGTCCTCTTCAAACTCGGGGTGGCTGAAGATCCAGTCCAGTGCTCTTTCCAAGTTATGATTCTGAAGAGAGGAAATACACAACACACTCAGCTTGCCGGCTTCATCGTGCCCTGAACACTTGTGCCAGATGTCAAGCAGCTAGGCCGGAGGCCTGAATGCATGGGTCCTAAGCACCTCTGAGTGAGAAGTGTGGACTCTGCCACTCTCCCTGCCATACCCTACCACTGCAGTCACCAGAACATGGGTCAGAGCAGCACATCAGCGCTGCCGTTTCCATTTGTCTTAGCTCAGCCCTGCTGCACACTGGTGCCAAGAATGAAGATGCAAAAACGCTCAAGAGAAGGGCAGCATTAACACACAGTCTTTTCTGCAGCCACAGCAAATGTATACACCTGCATCTCCTGCAAATGATTCTGTAAGTGGAAGGTGCCAATGTGCACACTGGGTTAGTGCCCCCTTGCCTGAAACGCTGGGAGAATGCCAGAACAGATAAAGGCCTCGCTTAATGGTTGTTTTAATGGAATTCCAAATGGTTCAAACAAAGCCATCATAAAGTTATTTCCACCTTCCACTGTTTGTGACAGCACTGACAAGCTAAAGAATCTGTTTGGATACAGAAACTTCAGTGAAGCAAGCAGGCCTCAAGAAAGCACCCAAGTGAGAAACACTGTGGTTGAAATAGTTTGAGAATTTTAAAGGGAAATTTTCCACGACCCAGTCAAGGCTCACTATGACCTTAGCAATAGGCCCTGGCAGGCACCTGGTCAAGACAGGAAAAGGGCCTAAGTGTGGAAAGGCTCTCTGGAGGAATTCTGATGTGGCAAGACAGGGTTGATTTTACCAAAAGTACGTCCCTGACTATTAAACCCCCCAACACACACACATACCCCACTGTTTCATAGTTCCTCCTGACAAGTCAAGATGTTCATAACTACAAGAAAACCCTCCTCTCTGCAGGGGGAACTGGCAGCAGAGAACTCCAAGGACTTCCTATGAGAAGTCTCAGGACATATTTCTCCAAGTTCTTGATACCAACAAAAGCATGACTTCATCTTAAGAACTTTCCTACCACACCAGAACCTTAGCACCTCGTGGCTCTGAAGCTGGCGAACTCCAAGCAGGCCTGTGAGCCCCAGGGCTAAGGAACATTCCAGATCTTAGTCATCTTGCCCCAGCTCCACATCCCCTTGTGCCTAAGCTCACCACACTGAGCCCCTCATTCACTCTGCTCAGTTTTGTGTATACTACGCACAAATAAATCCTCATGAGGAGAAATGGGACACAGTCAGACAAAGATGGCTTAGAATGGTCAAAAGACACTAGGAGGTCTCTGGTGCTGAGGACCACGCTGAAAGCCACCTCCAACAAGACCAGTGTTCCCAAACTCACAGTCACGGGTGCTCACCGTGGCTCGTAGAGCCTGCACTGCCTGATTGCGCTGGAATCCCATAGAGGTGATAATTGATACGATTTCCTCAGGAGGTTGGTTGTCCAATCCAGTAGCACCAAATACAGAGGCCCCAGCTCCTCCATACCCAGGTGTGGTCAGTGGTTCAGCAAAATCTGAGGAAAATTATTGTACTAAAATTTTTCTGGGTTTTGTCTGGAAAACAGATGTTTTAGGAGAAATGTAGAAAATACCTACAAAATCATGTAATCAAGGGATCCTAGAACTGGTATAAGACTAGACATAAACATCAAATTAACAGAATTGGGAGGTCAGAGAGCCATAGATCAGGTGGTTTCCAAGCAGATTTTTCAGCAGGGAAAGACAGCCTTTTCAACAAACGTTGCTAGGACAAATATCTATCTGCACACAAAAACAAAAAGATAGACTCCCCTCCTCACACCGCACACAAAATCAAATCAAGATGGATCACAGTCTTAAACACAGGAACTAAAAGTATTAGTTTAATAATTAATTTTAATTTTGAAAATCAAAAGAAAACACAGGACTCAGTCTTTGTGGCATTGGATTAAGCACTAATTTCTTGTATATATCACAAAAAGTATAATTCATAAAAAAATTTTAAAGTGTCTATTTAGAAGATGTCATTAAATAAATAAAGACATGGCAAAACAGAAAAATATCTCTGCAAATCATGTACTTGAGAAAAAAAACCTGTATTTTGAATTTAAAAAGAATTCTTAGAATTCAATAATAAAAGGCAAAAAAAAAAAGTCATTATATGCTCAGCACCATTATTCCTCAGAGAAACTCCCCTGAAAGCCACAGTGGCACTCCATGGTACACCCAGGAGCTACTACTACAAAATTGCTAGCAGTGAGAACTCAGAGAAACCAGATCCCTCATTCGGCGTCGGTGAGAGTATAAAATGGTTCAGCCACTGTGTAAAACTGTTCAACCGTTTTTAAAAAGTTAGACAGAGAACTATATCAATTCTGCTCAGGAGAAACAAAAATATGAGTCCACAAACACGAAAAAAAATGTATGTTTAAACAAAATTTAAAACTGCCAGAAAGTAGAAACCCAGCTGTCTATAATCCTATGATGAAAGGGCAAATAAACCATGGTGTGGCCATACAGTGGGATGCTGCAAGGCCATATTACACAGTACATGATGGAAGCACTGTGGGTGCTACAGCAGCATAAAACCCCTAAGTACATTATGATAAGTGATAGAAACCAGACCTGACACAAAAGGCCTCATCTTGTACAATTCCACTTATATGAACTGTCAAAAACAGGCAAGTTCTTAAGAATTCCAGTATATGCAGAAAGTACTGAGCAGTAGGCACTGGAGAGGCCCAGAGCATGGGGAGACAGGTCCTGTCCATAGCATTTCTTCTGGGTGTACAGAATATTCTGGAGTTAGATAGTTCGCCCAATTGTGACGTGACTAAAGCCCACATGACTGCGCACTTCAGATGGGTGAATATGTGAACGGCATCTTCAGAAAGCAGATAAAGAAGCAGCTAAGGAAAGGGCTTGAAATAGACACCGCATCTTTGTAATGACCTTTCAGTCAACAACCTGCATACGCCTTAAAGGAAGAAATTATCCCAAGAAAACTGCTGCCTAACAGAAGACTTAAGACATGACTTTGCCCAAACTGCAGCATGTCACCATCTGAAAAGTCATCTTCAGGGACACAGCACTGGGGACACATCTTCAGGGACACAGCACTGGGGACACATCTTTAGGGACACAGTGCCACAGCGCTCCGCATGAGCACTTACCGGGTTCCTCCATGTGCACAATAATCCAGTTGAAGGCCACCTCAGCCCCAGCGTTCCCGGTGAAGTACACGGCCTTCCGGCAGGCCTCCAAGGGAAAGCCCATCTCAGCCAGCTGCATGACCGAGGACTCGTCGATGTCTGAGGCTGCAGAGCACAGCGAGACATCCCACCGTGAGAAACAGAACTTTCCACTTCCCGCCTTTGTTACTCTTCAACTCCCTTATCGGCAGGCTGCCTAAAGACAGGTCCATTGTGTTGGGTCCTTGTTTGACTTCTTTTTATGCCATCTAACTATTGAGCTACTCATAAAAAGAAACAGTATTAATACTTCAACCTACAAATGAGGTGACTGAGGCATATAGAGTAGGAAGTAAATTGCCCCATGCCACACAGGTCCTAAGAAGCAAAGCCAAGGTTCCCAGACAGGGCTGCTAGCTCTCAAGCCTACACTCACCTTTCTGAGCCAGAAGGGCCATCTAAGCATCACATCACTGGTCTACATTTGATACTTACTCAACTTACAAGTCCTCCCACCCAGGAATGACTGTCTATATCCACCACAGAAGAATACTTCTTTGCTGTACTGCCATATACAAACTTGTCACACTAGGGGGCTGGACAGATGGCCCAGCAGTTAAGAGCACTCACTGCTCTCCCAGGGACCCTGGTTCTGTTCCCGGCATACCCAAGGTGGCTCACAATACCTTATAACTCTAATTCCAAGGAATCTGTCACCCTCTCCTGACGTCTGTGGACATCAGTTATTTTATTCACCTCGTATGCAGACACACATGCAGGCAAGACACTCATATGTATAAAATTAAAACAAACAAATCTTTACAACACGCCACACTAGCAACAAATATAAGACACCAGAAACATTTTTAAAGATACCTACGGTCTATCAACTGGTTCATCAAGCGATCTGGAAATGAAGGGACAGGTCACAAATGAGAGCGAGCCATGGCTAATGATTTTAGGAAAAATAAAAGAAACTGTTAGAAGTCCAGGATATTCCCAGACCCTCTCAACCCTGGTTAGGCCACACACACACACACACACACACACACACACACACACACACACACACACACACACCCCACCTGCAAAACATAGTTCATTACAATAAAGAGAGGAAACAGCAGGCTTTGGGCACCTAGATGCAAATAAAAACAGGAAGTTCTCACATCACAGGGAGCTAGATAATTCTGATCCCTGCGCTTATTTCTAAGAACACTGTCTGATGCAAATCAAGGGTCCTAGTCTGAGCATTCTTGACAGGAGCAAGTATGAAAACCATCCTGGCCTTCTCTGCTGCTCACTGTGGCCTGTAAGCCCTTTCAGGAGCCACCTGCCAACAGGACCCACACTGATGACTCCTAGTGTACGTGCCCTAAGGGTAGAGTCACAGCCATGCTTCCTGCTTATGTGTCTAGGTCAACGACCTCCCAAGGAGCAGATCAGTGGTGGACACAGTGACCGCTCCTGGTGGAGGGTGGAGGGTGTTGTCCTCCCAATAGGACAACAGTTTCTCTTGTTGTGGGGACACCGAGCCATAAAGTCATTTTTGTTGCTACTTCATAACTATAATTTTGCTGTTGTTACGAAGCATAATGTAAATATTTGATATGCAGGATGTCTGATGTTCAGCCCTGTGGAAGGGCTACTCGGCCCCCAAAAGGTTCGTGACCCACAGGTTGAAAAGCATTGCAGCAGGAGATGCTACCTTTTGAGTCATCAGGAATGACTATGGGGGGACTGATGTCTGGAAGTTCCTCTTCTCCTGGCTGTAAGCCCCTGGCTCTGAGGTGACTGATGTCTAGTAGGTCTGGCATATCAATAGAAACATCTGCAAAACAAAAGATTATATTCACTGGACTCGCCAGAGGCCACAATCAGATCATTATAAATCTGCTTGCTTTCACTGCATGCATTTACCTAGGAGGCTAAGGGACACTCAGCACAGCAGATTTGTCAAGGCACATGAGGGGTTAATGGAGGGCACAGGGGTAGGGCAGCAGCAGGTTGGGTAAGGCAGAGGTCAGAGGTCACCACTGGACTAGCAGCCCAGGCTATGGGTGGCCCAGGCTATGAGTGGCTTTTAAAACGTGGACAAGATTTATTTTTAAAACTTGGACTTCTGGGTTTCGAATACCACAAAGCTGAAGCACATTCTCCTGTGTTAGGTGTCTGAGCTTCTCTTTAGCTTCTATTCTGAACAATGGTGGCCCCCGTGGCCATTTCACACTGGCCCCGCTGCTGTACTGCCCCAAACATGAACATCATGCTCATGGGAGAGGATGTCTTTCTAACCATGCTATTAAGCACAGTGGAGCCCGCCATGAGAGTGGCATGTGATTCCATTCTCCTTTACCCAGCAGCTCTTCTGTCCCGGACACTGCTTCCCTGTCCTTGATGACATCTGAGTTTGAAAACTCCTAGCTTAGACTTTTTCTCAAATCATCACAGGTACAATGATGATCCTAAATTATAAATCTCAATAATATATAAAGCTCAAAAGAACTTAACTGAATCCTAAGTGTCTACCCTTGGGTGCTCTGGGAGAAAAAAAAGACCTTCCTTGGCTCAGTTGCTACTGCATCCAACTACTCAAATGCAAGACTTATAAGCCTAGTAGCATCTGAGATTTAGTGCTGCGCCTATGCAAATAGGAATAGTAGTGAGTCCAACTATGACTGCCCAATTTTGTCCTTCAGACATGGAAATAACTGCCTCCAAATGACGTCAATATGTAAATCCTATTTAAGACAACAAGGCCAGCCTCATCTACACAATGAGTAAAAGGCTAGCCTCATCTACACAGTGAGTAAAAGGCTAGCCTCATCTACACAATGTTCACGGCCATCCTGAGCTACGTGAGATCCTGTCTCAAAAAACAAACTAGGCAAATATATATAAATGAAACAACAACGCAAGAACAAAAGCTAAGGTTGACAAGTTAAAATTTAAGGACCAGTAAAACTAAACACAATGTCAGGTTCACAGGACTGGCACAGCTGCTCCTCAAGAGAAAAATCCAGGCCCTACCTTGAGACTCCTTTAAACTCGGTCAATAAAGCCCAACTTCAGTTTTGTTCCTCCACAAAAATTCAAAAGGACAAAAAAAATAAAAGAAAAAAGGAAAAGAAAGAAAGAAAACTGTCCAAAGCCTGCATCAAGTACCTCATCCCTCCCAGAAGGCAGTAAGAACAGAGCAGTCAGCGCCCTGCCCTCGCACCCCCTCTGCTCCTTAAACTCTTCCAGCAAGAAAACCAAGGGTCTCCTGGGCATCGGGGACAGCCCAGCACAAAGGAAGAGCAAACCGGCACTGTGTCCCCATCAGCACCAGGTGTCCTAGGAAATCACCCTGCCTGGTTTTCCTTCTTTCTTCCTGTCCCCTTCCACCAGTGTTTAGATGACTCTGAAGACTTCCACTGCTTTGTCGCGTTAAGAGCTCAAACATAAATCTGTAAGAGAATGGCACAGTTTGGGGTCCTTGCTACAGAAGCTATACGGGGTAAATTATACATCCTTTCACGACCCCGGACACCACTCAAGACCGGTCAGATGTAACCCTGGTAGTGGAGGGAATGGCTTTTATGCCTTGTCTGAAAAATAAGCGTTCCACAACGACCTTGTGTATCGGAGAGCAGAAAGCCCCATGAAGCCCAAGCCACACCCTTCTTTCAACTGTCCAGAGCAAATGTTTCCATGTGACTGCGAGGACAAATCGTATGACTTCAACGACTGCCATGAGCAAACATACAGCACCTGCTGTATCTCAGAGGCAGGGAGAGGTTGCTAAGAGGACGTTGTACCTCCAGATGCCAATTAGCATCTGCGTTTTCCAAAGATCTCGGGTGACGAGTAGGCATGCGCTGGGACGTGCTGTGCTGAGGACGGTACCTTCCCTCTTAGAACCTGGTCCTTGCAGAGCTCAGGAGTGAAGAGGTGGTTAGCGTGGGGCACGGCTTATTGTCAGTGTTTGGGATGGACGTGATGGGGGCAGATGTTCCCACAGCCTCTTTCGCATGCTTGTTAAGTGAGGTCATTCTAGGGTTGAAGCAGAAGCATGCAAAGGGTACCTACCAAATTTTCTGGGGACCCAGTCAAGACCAAAAGTGAACTTCTTTATCTGCACTACCAAGTATTCAGGGAATGAGGCAAAGCGAGATGTTCTGGGAAACACAAGGGGAGGAGATCAATCAAACAAGGCGGAAAGAAAGGCGGATGCAGTCCATGGCGCTCAGGCAGCTTTGTCCAGGGAGCCTGGCGACGCCAGTGGCTGTGCTGCAAAGAGGAACTGGCCAACAGTCAAGTGCACAGCTACCCGCACACTCACTCCATCCTCCCGGCCTCTCCACAAAAGAAACGGCTGTCTCTAGGACGCGGTGAGCAGGGGGTGTAGCTGTTTCGCAGTGGCTGCCTTGCTGCAACACTCTGAAAAGTGCTTTTTAACCCATTTGGCTTCCCAGCATTCTTGGGTGCTCTCAGTGAAGCATGGGCCGTGTCGGTGACATTCCTCACGTGGTGCAGAGATACCTCACTTCACTCCTACTAGGAATCACTGCCTCACAGCGCTGTGCTGGGGCCAGGAAGGCTAACCGGAACCTAGGCTGAGACTGGCCGTTACAGAGCCTCTTTACACCCCTGGATCCCTGGGAGCATACGTCCTACAGCTAGCTCTGTTGCTGGGTAATTACCTAAGCTATCTAAATCTAAGCCTTACTGTTGAAAAGATTTTTAGCTTATGTGTATGAGTGTGTGCCTGCATGTGTGTATATGCACCACGTTTATGCCTGGTGTCTGCAGAGGCAAAAAAAAAAAGGGGGGGTCATATCCCCTGGAACTGGAGGTGAGGTGGTTATGAGGCACCATATGAAGCCTGGGAACTGGACCCTAGTCCTTTGTAAGAGCAGCCAAGTGTTCTTAACCACTGAGTCCAGCTCCTGAACGTCACATTTTTAAATTAGCAGTTAATGCTGAGTTCACAGTGTTCTGGGTATGGGTTTATCACTTTTATGCAGAGACTGACCATCCAATTTGTATATCACATTCATGCCTTTCGGTGCTGGAATCCAGCTCAAATCAGTCACCAGTCATCAGCTTTCCAGCGACTGGTCTAGTTGGCTGTCTATGTAAACAGCAATGAGCCACATCATTTCTCAGCCTTTTGGCTAAAATCAAGGGTAGAAAACGAGCCATAGATGATACAGTAGGTCCCATTTTAAAATAAAAGGTTCTAAGCCTTCCACCTCCTCCAAACCCCACTTTTTGTATTAGAGCCATTGCCTTCTGTTTGGTACACATCTTTCCCAGAATGCTCAGAGCATATGTGGATGTATTGCTGCCCTCTAGTGCAGAATAGGAGACACAGCACAGGGCTGACCGTGGGCAAAAAGTAGGAAGGTGCAGCTTTAAGTCTTCAATAGGATGCTTAATCACTCCAAACCTGGGTGAATCATTGGCCCTTCTGAGGCTTTTTTTACACCTAGAAATGAACTTACTCCTGTATCTGCTGCCAGGGCTGTGCAGTGCTCATACTAGTGAAAAACCTCTTGACATACTAGACAGTATTGTACTAAGGGCCTGGGGTGACTTCTGCCAGCCCTAAGGTCCTGGGCACTGAACTAGTCTGTCACTGGCCTGTATTTCGGCCCAGGCAAGTTACATAGTCTGCTGTGCCTCCAGGTCTCCTTCACAGGGACAGTAGATGGGAACAGGCCAAAGTGCAAGGCAGCTATGACAGAGTCTGGCCCGGTTCCCTGAAGAAACTTGGTCCCCTCCTGTTAGGCTTCTCCAGTTGTCCAGGAAGCCTCAATAAATATCATTCTCACTTAAACAAGGCCAAGACCTCCAGTTTACCAAAACCCAACAAAATTCACCCACTATTATGGCATTTTCAACTAATGAAAAAAAAAGTTATCTTTTAACTGCGGTGGGGAGAGAGAGTGTGTATGTGTGTGTGCATGTGGGGGCAGGGCAGACCTGTTGGTGTATGTGTAGGCCAAAGGTCAACATCTGTGCCTCCCACTCTCACTGTCCTCCTTATTTTCATGAGACAGTCTCTATTGGACCTGGCGGGTGGGTGAGACTGGCTGGCCAGTACGACTCTGGAATCCGCCTGTGCCAACTTCCCCAGCGCTGTGTTTACAGGCATGCACCACCATGCTCTGCTTTTTGCACCAGTGCTACAAGATCAAAGGTAAGCAGGCTCTCATTCTCAAACAGACTTTTACTGAATGACCATGTCCCCTGCCCCGGACCTTCTCTTCTCACATTAATATAGAATCTGGGGGAAATACCATTAAATCAACGATATGCAAATGGTGGCTTAGGTGTCATGACTCTATGCTAAATAGCTGTGTGAAAATCTGGCTGTGAAAACGGGGTCCCGGCAATGGATCAATTTGAGACTGGGACAGAGGATGAAGGGACAATTTAAGAGGTGACTTCTATTATGGGTAACTACCAACTTAAGAGCACAAGGCAGCAGTGTAGATGGTTCCCACATTTCAAAGACAAGTGTCTTCAAAAAGCCAGGTCTTAAACCCAGCCATGCTTACAGTAACTGCTCCACATGTATCTCAGGTTCATCTCAAGAGCACTAAGAATTTGCACTCATTAACAGCAGTTCGAGGACATCAAGTTAACAGTTAAATCCAACAAAGCCTTAAACTGTGCTTTGCAAAAGAATAATGAATAAATACAAACAAATTGATTTTGCACACTTTTACTCCCAAACTGAATCTGTCTAATTTTTCTTAAATTTTTAATAAAGGCTATCAGAATACAAGTCCAAAAAAATCTGCATGGACACGTAATTTACCTTTTAAAAAAGTTGTGTGGGAATTAAATTAGTCAGTTCTCAGAATAGGTCTTGGCACCACTATTGGCTTAGCAGCTATCTGACGTCTATTAGCATCCACTAACTACAGTTCACACTAGCCTGCTATGAAGACATTTTATTTAAAGAAAATGAAAGCTGAAATAACTAAAACAGTCTACTCCAGAGTGGTGTTGAAAACCTGCTAAGCAGAAAGGAGTATTAGTCCCTTTCTACTAAATGTGCTAAAATATGATTAGTCAACTACACGCAGAACGCGCACACACACACACACGTACACACTCACAATGACAATAATGACACCATTCATCCTAAAACGACTGACAGGTACCATACAAAGCATTTACTCTATTAAGCTCCCTTTGACTTCAAGTTCTATAAATAAAATCCTTCTGTTATCCCTGCCTTACAGATAGGGAACAGGGCGCTGGGAGGAGAGTAAGTCAGCCAAGGTCACATTCTAGCTAACCCAGAGTCTTCTCTGGACCCACACTATGGTCCTCTCTCCCAGATGACAAAGTGCAAGTGGAAATCTCTCCTCGGCCACATGGGACAGGAGCTGGCTCTTGAGCAGCTCTCCTCCTAGAATAAGCAATACTTATTTGCTTGGTGAGTGAAGGTTCTAAATAATAATAGGCCTCCTAGACACACGTCGGTCAGGGTCATTCAAAGCAGTGCTTCTCAACCCTCCCAATGCTGTGGCCCTTTAATACAATCCCTCCTGCTGTGACAACACCCCCTCCCCTCCCCCCACCCGATCAAAAGTTTATCTCATTGCTACTTCATAACTCTAACTTGGCTGCCATTTTGAATAGAAATAGAAATATCCGATATGCTGTATATCTGATATGCGGCCCTGTAAAAGGGCCTTTCTCCCCCCAAAAGGCATGACCCACAGGCTGAGAAGCACTGATTTAAAGAACCATTATGTCTGGTTTATCCCGAGCTATAGGCCCACCGAGATCAACCCACTCTTTGTTTTTAATAGAGATACGCTACGTGGTCCATGCTGCTCCTGAACTCCCTCTGTTGTCTAGGCTGGCCATGAGCTCACCGTCCTCCTGCCTCAGCTTTCCAAGTTCTGGGATGGCAGGTATGTACTACCCCGCCTGACAAGCAAGGATACACACCTCTTGCCTTTTTCTGGATTTGGGGAGTTGTGGGTCTGACTAAAGGAAAGTTCAAGACATAGTAAAATGTCGGTAGACACACAGCCTACATTGCTAAAAAAAAATAAATTAAAAATAAAGAATTTTCAGAAGTTCCCTAGCTGGTTTTGCCACATGCCCCAGCTAGCATCTGAAACACTATAAATTATAATAAGGACCACTAACTATGACTACATATGGACATGATGAGGAGCACGGGTAAGCCTGGGTTTACATGTGCCATCCCTGAGCGTGCTCAGACCAGCTTTATCTCCCAAGCAAGCCACGTACTGGACAAGTGCTTCCCCATCTGTAAAGTGGGAGACCAACGGAACCTACCCTGCACTACTAAGAGCTTACTAAGTGTGATCACTGGTGGGTGGGAGGTTGGGCTGCGGCAAGACCCTGTCTCAAAACACAACAAAAATAATAATGAAACAAAACAGCTGGTGGCAAGTTCATCACAAGCTCCTAGAGGTGTTTTAGCAGTTCTAGCCTGTCTCTTCTTTCCCACAAGGTCTGTTTCTTCAAATAATAATGATTGTGGTACAACAATAATTCTTTTCAGGCACAGAAAAAAAAAAGCATAAGCTGGCTGAGAAGATGGAGTTAGGGACCCGAGTTCAGATACACAAAAACCACGTAAAGCCAAGCAGTGGTGTACCTCACCCATCCCAGTGCTTCTACGGTGAAGTGAAAGGAGCGGGCAGAGGAACCGCCGCAGCTTAGAGGCCTGGCCGCCATATGGCTGGTGTATGCAGTGACAATAAAAAGAGAGGCCAGGTGCTGAACAAAGTAGAAGTGGGGGAGGGTTATCCTCTGGCTTCCACATGCACACTGAGGTAAGTGTGTGCCTGTGTGCACTGCACCCATACACACATACACTGCCTGCGTGCACACACACACGCACACACACATGCACACACACATACACACCACACACACACACACACACACACACACACACACACACACACATGCACATACTTCACATACATACCTCAGCAGCCCCTGCAACAACACTTACCTAAGGACAGACAGCTGACAGCTGGATGAATCATCCTCTGTGTGTGCATCTTCTCAAACTTATTTTAATAAAAATGGTCCCTTTAATTTTGCTCTCAATTGTTATTTTGGTTACTTTGGTTTTGCTTTGAGGTGTGGGTGTCAGGTTTTGGAATTGTTGTTTTGATTTTTGTAGTGCTGGGAATCAAACCTAGGGCTTCATACACATTAAGCAGGAGCTCTTCCACCGAGATGCATTTCTAACCTGTAGGGTTTTTTTTTAAGATGTATTTATTTATTATTATGTATACAGTGCTCTGCCTGGTATACATCTGCAGGTCAGAAGAGTACATCAGATCACATTATAAATGGTTGTGAGCCATCATGTGGTTGCTAGGATGTGAACTCAGGATCTCTGGAAGAGCACCCAGTGCTCTGAACTGCTGAGCCGTCTTTCCAGCCCCAACCTGTGGTTTTTGAAATAGCCGTTTTGTTTTCCCATTTCTGACATGTGTCATCTAGTCTGAAGCAAAGCAGGACCCTGAGGGTCCTGCAGACAGCAACTGACAACAGGCTTGGGGGTGGGGGGTACCCAGAAAACCCAGCAGCCATAGCCCTCCACCCTTCACTCTGTCAATTGAGAGCTTGGTCTCACCCTTGAAGAAAAAGGCCAAAGAACATTTCAAAGTGGTGCATTTCCAGAAACAAGCACCCCAAAACTAGGAATTAGCTTCCTGATACAGCATTCACTGAGCATCTATAGAATCCTGGGTCGGGCGTGCACCAGAAGAGAAAGTAGACATCCCAGTGCAGAGGTAAACAGAGGGAAAACTGAACGGACACAGCTTTCAGGAGCCCTTTCTTCTGTGTCTCTGTATACGCTCTTTCCCAGACTCAAGTGGCAAAAGAGGTGTGCAGCAAGGACTGGCTGTGTTATATCAATTAAGGTATCAAGTGGAGAAAAAAAAAATATGCATGTACCTGACAGCCAGGCTCACAATAGGAACTCCTGACATGGTTGTAAGCAGCTCACCAAGCAAATGCTCCTCCTGCCTACCTGGCATGCCCAAGACTTCCCCGGGAAGGCACACAAGCAACCAAGGCCTAAGCTGAAACCTAACTATAAGATTACAAGATACTGCAGTGGTGTTTACATAGTGAAGGTTGCCAAAAGGAGGTTCATGGTTTCCTTATCGGTTGTCATTCTTGCCCTTGGGAGTAAAGGTGTTTCCCAAA
This sequence comes from Acomys minous, assembly GCF_964271855.1. NCBI lineage: Eukaryota > Metazoa > Chordata > Mammalia > Rodentia > Muridae > Acomys > Acomys minous. The sequence continues at coordinate 12,614,200 of NC_140499.1, read as the reverse complement.
CTTACTCTCTTAGCAAGAAAAAAAAAAAAGGAAATCAAATTTCAACTACAAAATAAGCTACAATTTTGCTTTCAAAAAAATTTTTTTAATTAAAAAAAAATTTTTTTAAATCCTAGAACATACCCAAGTCACAAGTCATGGGACTCATTGGTCAGCTCATCAAGTAAAGTGAATGACAGCCACAGGGCTGCATCACAGCCCAGCCCACCCTCACGAACAAGCACTCACAGACTCTCAGAACACCCGTCCCCTCCCCTGCCTCAGCCCCACCTCCCCAGGCCTCTCGCAGCCTGCCTTACTCACTTGACCCCTGCAGACTTTGCCTGCAAGGCACTGCTCCAGAAATCATCCACGTTGTCTGGTTCTGCAAAGGCCTGAAGGCAGGCACTGAATGGGATCCTGGCTCGAACCAACTCCGGAAGAGGTCTTCTGTTAGCTTCCGCCTCCCTTCTCATTAACTCATAGGCGATCAGCTCATCTGAGGAAGAGCGAGGAAGAAAGGAACCTTCTGGTCACTCTTTTCCTCTGCAAATGAGTCGCACCCTCTGGGGCAGTATGCTTCCCTGTAGGTCAGGGTCACTGCCTTGTCTGTCCGTTCCAGAGAAGCCTGCCCAAAGACCCTTCCCAAGACTGACAGGCTTTGTGGAGCCAGAAACACTTTTTACTTCCTTTTTTTTTTTTTAATTCTTGTTTATTTTTGCTATTTCGCTTTGAGACCAACGTGAGGGTACTGAGTTCAGAGCAGATCGTGACCAGGACACGAGAGGCAAGAGAAGCTGCTGCTCCACCCTGCAGTGAGCCAAGTCCCTGATCTTCTATAGATGTCACACTAGAGAGTTCTGCAGCTGCCAGGGAGCCAAAGGCTCTCCTCTCCTAAGGCCCTTCACTCCAGGCTGAAGAATGTAAGGCTAAAGGTCAAAACTAACCAATCACTGACAGGCCTAGACCTAAAGCCCTGGTTAACAAACACAGATGAGGCCCAAAGGGGCTGTAAACTTGATTCAAGAGGTCAGATTTGGGGAATGATCAGGCAGAGGGAAGGGTGGGAGTTGGAGGGAGAGGGAGAAAGCCCCTGCTGCCAACTTCAAACTGTCCCCAAAATGACATGACAAAGGGAAGGAGGTACAAACGAGAAGGACTGTCACTGAGCCCCCAGACAATGACCAGATACGGTGTCATGTGGGTCCTTCAAGCACCCGAGATGGAGGTTGTGAGCACCACAATGGTGTGAGGTCAAGGGGAGCGTGTCTAGGCCTGCCCTTGTCTACCATCGCTGTCCTAGAAATACAACCAGCACCGAGGAAACAGTACGTCCTTGAGGATTTACCTCAGCCTCTAATCCACTGCCTTGGAGGTGTCTCGAGGCAAGTCTAATTATAAAGTGAGCAAAGAAATACCAAGGGAAAGGAAGTATGTGTGCTGAGAACCTCTTAGGAGCCAGAGAGCTGCTCCCATTTTGACACTAACTACATAGAGTTTTAAACGCCCTCTCTGTCCATGGTTTACAGTGTACTACCTCTATTTAGCATACAAAGGATAAGCATTACTGGAAATCCAGAAACTAAATTAGGAATCTCTTTTCTTAAAAAGAGAACCACCCATATAGTACAGTGAATTAGAGACCACAGAACTGTTGAAGTTATTACAACCCAAATGGCTTCATTCTGTCAAGCCCTAACAACTAGATTAAAAAAAAAAAACAAGTGTTAATGGATGGGTCTTATGCTTATAATGGATGATAAGACCTAGCACAAGAAGATCCAAACCACAGCCTTGTGTGGAAGATGCTTCTGTAGTGACAGCTGCTCAGCCTGTAACCCAGGACAACAGTGTCACCAACTCATGCCACTCTCCTCATTTTGCGTTTGAAAAGGTCTTACTGCCTCCCCATCCATGACATACATCCATGATTTCCTATAGCATGGGTGTTCCATTTGCAATGAGACACTTAAGCCAACATTGTTTACAGACCACTCAGAACATGGAAGGCTGACATGGGCAAGGAAACGTGACAGGGACTGCTGATGGCTCCTATTGATTGTCAGCTTGACAGGCTCTCCTGTCAGCTAGGATGTAAGCCAACAGGCACAGCTGCCCCAATTATCTAGATTAGCTTAGCCCTGACAACACCTGTGAGGGATTAGCTCACTTAGGTTAGTTGAAGTGGGAAAAGCCACCCTAAAAATTAGCAGCACCATTGGTGGCCAAGAGCACATTGGAAAAGAAAGCATCCATCTCCCTCTGCATCCTCCTGGAAGAGGCAATGCAACCGGCCTCTGTCAATGGGACTTTCGTTTCATAATGGACAATATGCTGAAACTTTGACCCAAAATAAGCCCGCACTTCCTTCCTTCCTTCTTTCCTTCCTTTCCTTCTTTCAGCTTCTTTTGCCAAGCATTTTATGGCAACAAGAGAAAAACTAAGACAGCCCTCATTCTCAGAAAGCAACAAAGCACACACTTCACAGCCTTACGTGACTTGTATAATGAGCAAATCTAAATGTAGCCGAAAGCTGTATGCACTTATAGAAAAACGAGAATAATTTCATCTAAAAATCAACAGAATCATCACTTTCCAGTACCATAACAAATTAAGCTCCCCCAAAAGAGCAATAGGCACTCTGAGAGCGTTGACCTTTACAAAGATGGCAAGTACCCAAAAATGAGCAATCCAACAGCCATTTTGCCTTTTCCTTTCTAAGACACTAACTCTAAGGAAAATCACTCATCCATTCCATCAGAGCAGAATGAGGGCACCAGGAGCCACGCCCTGAACAAGCTACATGGAGGAGCCACGCCCTGGACAAGCTACATGGAAGAGCCATGGCCTGAAAGGGCTACATGGAGGAGCCACGCCCTGAACAGGCTACAGGGAGAAGCCATGCCCTGAAAAGGCTACATGGCAGCTCCTCTCCTCCATTTCAACGTCCAGACATTCTTCTCCTCCAGACAAGTGACCTCGTAGGAGGCCTGCCTTAAAGACCCAGACGCAAAGCTTGGCTGCTTCCTAAGATCTCTGATTGCACATCTACCAACCGTCAAGCTTTATACCACAGCATATTACCAACGGCATGCAAGAATCTCCGGTCCACGTCACCACAAACAGCCTCCTATAACTGTGCTGACTCCAGCCTAACCATAAGCCACATTTTCTGGGCCCCAAAGCAGCTCCTGTCTATGGCACCTCCACAAGGCCTGACATGATATATTTAGCCTCCTCCACAGAAAGCCACACGAGGAGCAGGACAAGATGGGAAGGGCTGTGCAACCCAAGTGCAGCCCATCTCAGTGACTGGGGTCTCCCTCAATGACTCTCTTCCCTTTGGGTACGGTTACCTTTGTTGGTTGCTGCCTCCATGGCCACTGGTAACTGCATCAGGTAGTCCACTCTCTCTGTGTAGCGGACCTTTCTGGTCTGGCAGCACTGAATTCGCTCCTCCACCAAAAAACGGAAAACATCACTTGGGTTTTCTGAGCCAATGTGATTCCTCTGAAAGTCAGATAATAGCAGATTAGAGGATGCAGAGAAGTGAAGCCATGAAAGAAAAAACAGCACAACTCTGATTCTGGCATTGAGATCTAGTTTTAGTGAGCTTATTTTTTTCTAGACATCAGAGTCAACCAAACCAAGACACTGAGATTTATATACTGTCCCAAAATGAGGGGTTGGGTAAATAAATGTCAGTCCCCTTGTAAAGTAATATTACAAAGCATTAAAATCATAGAAGATTGACATGGGTGTAATTAGAAGGAAGGAAATGAAGTTAACAAAATAAAAAGATTTAAAAATACTGTCCTGGGAAAATCGAGACATGTGTGATGCAATTTCAAATGCAACATAAAATATATGTAAATAAAAAAAGCATGCTCTATTAGGATGTGCAAGTATATGGTCACACCTTTCCAACAGGCTAAGGGAAAACACAACTCACAGAGAATTTACATGCAACTGGGAAACGACTGAAGGGTCAGCTGCCAGAACTGCAGCAGTTGCTTATATGGCCATTCTGATTTTGTCCCCTGGGTTTTCTCCCACACAGAACACTTTCATAATGGCGGGGAGGAGAGGTGCTGTTTTGTTTTGTTGTTTGTTTGTTTTAAAGTGAGTGAAAGATTTCACTCAGGAATTCTCCACGGCTTCCATATGTTTCAGCGTTGCTGCATTGGAAGCAGTGCTTGAATATCAAGTACCTGGAGGCGTTCTCTGGGGTCCGTATCCAGAGACCAAACACATCCATAACACGCACAGCATGAAAGACATACAAAGCCAGCAGCATCTGGAACCCGAGTGTGAGAGGCAGCCATACCAAGTGTGCATAGCAGAGACAGCCACCAGGAGGCCAGCAAGTGACTGGGGTGAAGAGAAGGGGGCATTTGCTCAAGCCCTCACCAGAGCAGCAGGGTGCGTTCGGACCACCCTGCAGGATGCTCTCAAGACTCACCTCTACAAGATTGACCAAGTGCAAGAAAAACTCCTGGGCATCTTGCTGTCTGTTGGAGGAGAATTCTGGGTGGCTCTTGCTGACGAAGGCCTTGAACATTCGTGGAGAGATCCCATTCTGCTGGGGCTACAGTATAAAGACAAAATCATCCAACATCCATGAAAACCTGCTACTATCATTCTGCTAAAGGGACATAGCAATAAAACGACTCCTGGTGACATAATGCTATCCTCATAGATCAGAGCATCCCTCTGAGCACATCAAAGAAGCTTCTTCTTGCAGTACATGGTAATTACCATGGGGACACACAACTGGACAGTGGCAGAGAGAGAGAGAGAGAGAGAGAGAGACTTTACAGGGCATCCAGCCCTAAATGGTAAGTCTTAATCAAACTCTTCCCTTCGTGCCGCCGGGATCTATGCATAAGAGGAGGCTGGAGGATTGTAAGAGCCAGTCAGAATTCTGAACTACTCCAGGGAAGCAGCATCTTCCAGACACAACAGGACTGAAGTATATATGAACTCACAGAGACGTGACAGACCGCACAGGGCATGCGCAGATCCCAGCACTGAGAAGGAGGGGTGGACACATGACCCAACCTCTAACACAGAAGCTGTCTGCCATGATACTTGCTGATAAGTGGAAAATCAGTTGTCCAGCAACACTCCAGGGCAGGCCCTACGGCCACGAGTAGTCAGCAACACATGACAAAGGCCATGTCTTGTTTTGTTTCGGAATTTTGCCTTACTGGATTTTTTTTTGTTTGCTTGGCTTTTGGTTTTGGTTTTGGTTTGTTTTTAGAAAAAAAATAAGAAAGAACCTGAAGTTGGGTAAGTAGGGAAGATCTGAGAGAGTTAAAGGAGGGCAAGGAACATGATCAAAATACATTGCAGGGATAAGTAAATTAATAAAAACACTAAATTTTTTTTAAAAAATCAGTAGATAGCCTCCCCCATATACATTCAAAGCCTGAATTACAAGTTGGTCAGGTCTTACTGTGAATGCCAACGCTAAATAAGGAGAAGGAGAACCCTGACAGGAGCCAGGATGGAGCAGAAAGCAGTTGTGCACATCTGTACAGATTACACATCTGTAAGCCCAGCACTCAGGAGGTAGCGGCAAGCTCAGAAGCCCAATGTCACCCTTAGCTGCACAGCAAGTTCAAGGTTACCCTGGCATCCAGGAGACTGTCTAAATATACACACACACATACACATACATATATGTGTATGGATGTATACAGGGAGGCTGTCTAACAATACACACACACACACACACACACACACACGTATGCATGCATATATGTATGTGTATGGATGTATACAGAGAGGGACACATAGATATCAAAACCTTATACAGAGTTGATAGGACTCTTCATATGAACTTGGAGCTAAGGACAGTGGGTGGCCAAGGTGCCACTTTGCAAACAGGTATGAGGCCCACTGTCTTGGTTATAAGCTGCCTCTTGACCACTCACTTTGTAAAATGGTGGTCCAGAAGTCTCCAAAATAGCACAACCACCCAGGGGGCCTGTGGTATGACGAGGGTACTGTACTTACTTCTGCCATGAGCAAGTGAAATTCATAGTAACTAAACTCAGAGAGAAGACTCCCAGGAGCGTGTGCAGGACTCCAAAACAGCATACAGGTGCACAGCCAAGCAGTGTCCACTGGCTCCCGAGAGCCTGATGGCTTAATTAGTGAGCAGGAAGTGCACTATCTGGAGGCTCCCAGCACGTCAGAGCAACTATTGAAGATATTTCCGACCACATACACACACACACACACACACACACACACACACACACACACACACACACACATCTCAACCTGTTCCCAACACACAAGATTACAAGAAAGTTGCAGCTCAGTTTTAGCATAGTACAGTATTTGGAGAAAGAACTGTTAGCATTGCTCTGAGTAACTGACACAATAGGAACAATTCAGTGTTCGGAGTGAAGGCAGCACAGATCAGTGTCACACATGGCCAGTTCTCCCAGCAGCCTCGTCCCCCAGCGGCCACACTTCAAGCCTAACTGTGACCGTGAAAATGCTAGACAGTCTTTCCTCCTGCTGTTTACTATCATCTGATTTAAAACAACCAGAGTGAAATTATGCATCAACAGAACGTGGTGGAGAAAAACAACCTTGAAAGAGACTATGTTGATCGTTTGATTCATTTTGTGTGCAATGAAATGTGCTTTTTCAGCCGGGTGTGGTGGTGCAGGCCTGTAACCCCAGCACTCTGGGAGCAGAGGCAAGTGGATCTCTCTGAGTTTGAGGCCAACCTGGTTTACAAAGTGAGTGCAGGACACACAAAGAAACCCTGTTTCAAAAAAGGAAGAAAGGAAAGAAAGAAGGAAGGAAGGAAGGATGAAAGAATGAAAGAAAGAAAAGTGCTTTTCCTGGGGATTAAAAAGAATGTTACACATGCCCAACAGGGGTAAATACAAACTAAAAAAAGCAAAGCTCCATGCTTAAAGTCAAAATCCTACCACTTCTTTGTAGCAGGACGCTGGTTACCTCAGATGATGCTAAAACCCGCAATGGATGGTGTCAAAATTATTTAATTTGGGAATTAGATAAACTATCCAGGAGACAGCTTCTCAGAATACACAACTACTTCAAACATGCTCTCTGCCAGAGAAAAAGCTTGAAGAGTTTTCCACCTTTAAATTCTTTGAAATTTATCATGCAGGAGAATCTGGGTTTGATCCTCAGCATAAATTAGATAGACAGACAGACAGACAGACAGATAGATAGATATCAAGGACAACTTTTTAAGGACATGGTAGACCCCAATTTAATTTTAGGCAGGAGAGGTGACTCAGCAGTTAAGAGTGCTTACTCTGCCCAGGTTCAGTCCCCAGCACCCACATACTGGCCAGTCACAACCACCTAATTCCAGCTCCAGGCAACTTCATGTACTTTTCTGGCCTCCACTGGCACTTGCACACATATCACATGTATGCATGCGCACGCGCGCGCACGCACACACACACACACACACACAAAATCTTCTCATAAAGAAATTCAAATCCTGAATGTGCTGGTTGGTCTTGTCAATGTGACAGAAACTTAGACGTATCTGAGAAGCGTACACCACAATTAAGAAAACACCTCTATAAAAATGGCCTACAGGCAAGCCTGCAGGCAAAGCACCTAAGGGTGGACCCAGCCCATTTTGGATGGTGCAACCCCTGGGCAGGTGGTTCCAGTGTGTAGAAGAAAGTAGGCTGAGCATGTCATGACCAGCAAGCCAGTAAACAGTGTGCCTCCATGGTCTCTGGTTCAGTTCCGGACTCCAGGTTCCCTCCCTGCCTAAGTTCCTGTCCTGACTTCCCTTGGTGATGGACGGCTACCAGGAAGTGTAAGAATAGAATAAACCCTTTCCTCCCCAAGTTTCTTTGGTCATGGAGTTTAATTTATCACATCACTAGAAAGCTGCTGAGAATTATTTTTTAATAGATGAAATGGTTTGTTATCTAAGATGTTACTAAAGATCTAGGATTTCCCTTGGTCTCTAGCGGATGATTTAATATCAGGATGCATATCTTTCAGAAATGAGCCAAGACATAGGGCAAAGGGCAGAGGTAAGAAGTGAAAAGCCCACACTATTGAGCTAGCTGGTAATTTGCAAACTTGAACAGCTCCATCCAAGCAGATGTTGGAGCAAGATCCGGAAACTGTCCACAGCAGCTGCACTGGCCCCAGATGGCCTGGGGTACGCCGAAGTTCACGTCAGCTACCTTTGCAGGAGCTTGCTGCAGGATTTCTGCTTCCACACAGGAAGAGCCTGGCCTTCAACAAGCATGATGTGATATGAACTATTAGCAGAAAGAAGTTCCCTCCCCTGTCAACAGAAGTAGAAGATTCCACTGTGGAATATTAGTCTATTTGAAAATCTTAAAAAATAAAATAAAATAAAAAGTGCTTTAATTCAACCTCTATCCTGAATGTCACAGGAGCCAAGGTTGGACCAAAATCCTACACCCACCCCTACCCTGCAGACAAGACCTTTTTTCCACTGACACAAAGCACACTGTAGCTACTCCGTGAGGGTTTTTTTTGTTCGTTTGTTTGTTTTTAACTTTTTTTTTTTAAGGTAGAGATTCATTTTGCCCAAGTTGGCCTTCAGCTCACTATGTACCTTGAATTTCTTTCTTCTTTCTTTTTTTCCTTGTTTTTTTTTTCAAGACAGGGTTTCTATTATAGTCCTGGCTGTCCTGGACTCGCTTTGTAGACCAGGCTGGCCTCAAACTCACAGAGATCTGTCTGCCTCTGCCTCCCCAAGAGCTGGAAATACAGGTGTGTGCCACTGTGCCCAATTTAAATTTCTAATCCTCCTGCCTCCACCTCCTTTGTTGTCAGAACACAGTCCAGTAATGGAGTCATGTGAGGAGAATTCTGAGTGCTTGTGCAAAAACTCCAAGAAAAAAAACAACAACCAAAAAACAAAAACAAAAACAAAAAACACAGAAGTCTTGTGAATGCCTCAAAACACAGAATTGTTCTTTGAATGTGGCTTCCTGCTCCTCCCAGTGTAGTGGATAGAGTTTCCCTCAGATTACTCATTATTGCTTGCTGTTGCTATTCAATTAAATGTGTAAACTATACTTAATATGCCTCTGTGGAAAAAGCGTGTTTTGCTACATGTGTCTTATCCTTGTAATTATATATAGATTAAACTCATGAGAACTTTACTCGTGATTTTTCTTAATGCTCAGAATATAAATTGTCTGATGCTATGAATAGACTTGGCCATCGCATGAGACTTTAGTTTGCCTTATTTAGCGGATCCATTTCCCCAGGTCCCATAACCTCTGGAGCTAGGACACTTTGCAATGGGATCACAATCCTGCACCATGCCACACTCAGTCTACCCACGGCTGGGAATGGAACCCAGGCCTTCAAGCATGTGAGGCCAGCACTCTACCAATTAAATATGCCAAGTCCCTTGGTATTCTTTCTTCAAGACGGTTAGGTCCTTCCTAGTTCTGTGTGCCAGGGATGGGTTTTCTAAGTCAGCTAGAACAAAGGTCACAAACCCAAATGCCAGGAGCATTAAACAGGTCACAAGTCACAGGGATTGGAGTCAGCTGGGAATCACACCCTTGCATGTACAGGACTGCCACTGAGGGGCTAGGGTGTGGATATTAGGCAGGAACCAAGAAAACACACTAAGTAGCCACATATGGCCCAAGGGAGGCCAGTCATTCCCACCTGCCTTTCTGTCTGAACACAGCAACTGGTTCTGATGCTGAGGACAGCAGGCAGGCAGGTGTTTGTAGGATGCATTGGCATAGCCCTATCTAATGGGAACAGTGAAAGTCATAGAGCCAGCAAAGCTGTTTGACAAAGCTCCAGCAAAGGTGAGCAGAGTGATGCAATCGCTGTGGTATGGTCCCCCCACTTTTTGGCTTTGACCTCTACGTGCCCCATGCTTGGAGGACTTTTATTATTTGTACAACTTGGAGATATTGGATTGATGGACATTTCCTTATGAATCATTTATGCCCTCTACCAGGAGTACTGCTTCTAAGCTTCCCCAGGAAAGTCCTAAGCATACTGGCCCTCCCACTTTTAGGAGAGATATCCTTATCTGGCCTTACCTGAAGGCCTTCCTTATGCCCTAGAGGTTGTGACTGAAGTAAATATGGCAAAGACCTCCTTATGAGGCTCTGACTCAAGGATACTCTCAGCACATCTGCCTGTGCACTTACAAGATAATTAGAACAAAGTAAACTTAAAAAGGTAAACAATATTCGGCTAGAGAAGTTGGCAGCAGATCAAAGTAAAAGCCTCTTCCATCTACCGGCGGGCAAAGAATGGTGTGGGTAAATGTAAAAGAATTAAGACTCCCTTTCTTAGAAAAATTAGCTCAGTTAAGGCCACTATGATGTCATACGAGCAAGGAGAAAAAAATACCAACATTAGATATATAAATAAATTCTACAAATATATAAAATAGAAGCATTATATTATGGCAGAAATTAAATAATAACTGCAGCAACTTTGTTCTGAAGAAGACTTTTCTTGGGCCTAGTGACAATTGGCCCTCTGATTATTAAAAGTTGGCAATACACTTCCTGGGAGATGACAATCTGCCCAGGCTGGCTTGGAGGTTTTCTTTCTGTCTTGCGAACCACAAGAGCTACCAGGCTGAGAACAGGCTGTCATGCTTTGGCAAAATATGCCCTTAAAACTATAACATTGGAGCCTCATCTTCAGCCTTCTGGCCCAATGTCTCTGCCAGATTTACTCACAAGGCAGGAACTATTGAGGACTTGCTTACTCTGTATTGGCAAAGATAAGCCGTCGACTCTGTCTGCATCTAAGCTGCCCATTTTTAGGCAGAATTCTGTTTGTGACTGTTCAGGCAGTAAGCTGTCTCAGTCATTTTGTTCCTTTTGGAAGCCGCTAACCTGCACTGCTGGTTCCCTCAGGAATTTGAGTCTTATTCCTTCTCAAGTCTCTGAGGGGTGTTGAAGGCCAGATAGTTTAGTTTTACAATCAAGTTTAGTTGGTTAAGGGATAAAATCTTTTAGATCAAGATAAAGGAGCTAAGTTAATAGAGATGAGATATGATAGATATTGAATTTCATTCAGAAATTTAGACCCAACAAGACAGGAAAGATGTTTACTTCAAGTTTGACAAATACAAATAGGCAAATCACTATGAACGTAACATTTATAGAACTCATGATTGTCACATGGTTCTCCCTGAGTGTATAGTTTGTTTTATGCATGTGTGTAATAAAGTAAATGTATATGGAAAAAAAACTACATGACTTAAAAATTGGGTTATGGGCTTGATTTTAAAAAAAAAGTTAGTAAAAGAAAACTCTGTTCTGTTATGGTTTATCAATGATGACTAAACTTATGACCAAGGAAAGGTTAAAACACGTGTCCAGGGACAAACATGAACTGATCTATGTTTCGGAACAACATGCATATATCCCTGTCAATTGAAATCTGTATAAAACAAAAACAAAAAATAAAACAACAACAACAAAACACTCTGATTACCCATCAGTGAGGATGTAAATCCCTCTCGATGCCCATGCCGGACTCATTCCTCCTCAACACTCTTGCACCCACCCTTTTCCAGGCCCTGATCTCTCACAGGGCTGGACCCCGGCAATGAGTAAGTATCGTGCCCTGACCATCAGGAGCTACCTTTTCATCAGTGGCCAAGGGCATCATGGCAGGAACCAAATTCAGTTTTATTTCCGGACACTTCTAACCTGAAGAGTTTACACTTCTTCGAATAAAGCACCAAAATGGTCATAAAATGCACAAAGGTTTTCCCATCCTGCCATCTGAAGGCTGTGGTTCCATGATCTGCATCCAGTCACGCAGCCCTACAGGACCAGATTCCTGGTCTCCACCAGACAAGACAGAAGCTGCTCCCCCAAAGAAAAGCTGCCCAAGGCCCAGCACAGTGCAAACAATGTCACAGAATAATGAGATGAAACATAATGCCTTTTAATCAACCACCACTCCTTCAAAGTCTCATGGAAACTAGAAAAAGAAGCCTGGCTGACCAGCCCCCTAAGCCGAACACATCTTCCAGTGAAGACCCACCCACATCCCACCCCCACCCCTTTCAGGTGGATTTGTAGCCATTATCTTGCACACCTGGGTGACAAGGCAACCTGAGAAGGTGTGTTCTCCCTACCCCCACCCCTTGACTCTCCTGGACTCTCTAAGCAAAGCATCTGTTTCCCTCCCTCTTTCCCCTCCTCCACCCCCCCCCCCCCGCCACCTCCAGCATACTTCCCTCCCCATCCAGATCCCAACGTGGACCTTTCCCCTTCACAGCCTACTTCCCCCTTTTGCCTGCTTCCACCAGCAGCAGCCCCTACATGACCATGAATGAGCTCGCTTTTCACCCCCTGCTGACCAAACCCGGGAGCACAGAGGTCAAAAACTTAAGACCCAGCATGGCACAGGCCTAAGCCCTGAGTGAACATGTGAACCCAGGATACTCTGAAGAGACAGCAGGGGTTAGGGAATTGGATCTGGATTGCACTCACGGGGTTTGTGGCCATAAGTGTAAAGCATGTTGAACACAGCCACATAGACTACGCACTGCATATTGCCAAGGGCACCAAGCAAAGGGAGCAGGTTGTGAGCAGTGCCCTCTGGAGCTGTGTAACAGTGAAGCAGCCAGTGTGCACATGGAGATCCACGGAGCCCATCTTTCAGCTAGTCTATCAACTATAGGTAACCAACGGGCTTTGCCTAGTTGAGCATGCTGGGAGCCACTCAGTAACCTTCAAACAGCTCTTAATCCTCAGCTCTGGGGAGAGCCTTAGAAGCCCATGTGCTCTGCTTTAGCAAAAGAGAACCTGCGGTAAGCATTCTGGAAGCTGACGCAGGGGGATCAACAGTTTAAGGCCAGCCTGGAAATCCGTCATAGAACTATTAACATTTTCTCCCAGGCGCTGGAGAGATGGCTCAGAGGTTAAGAGCACTGCCTGCTCTTCCAAAGGTCCTGAGTTCAATTCCCAGCAACCACATGGTGGCTCACAACCATCTATAATGAGATCTAGGGTCCTCTTCTGGCCTGCAGGCAGTCATGCAGGCAGAACACTGTAAATATAATAAATAAATAAATAAATCTCTAAAATCTCTAAATCTCTAAAAAAAAAACTCTCTCATGAGAATCAAACATGCAGGAAGCTCAGGAAACTTACAAGGCTCAGGAAGGCTCAAGACTTACAAGACCCTCCCTAAGGCTCTATAAGCAATGAGCAACTCTGAGCAAGAGGAAACTCTTCGGCAGATCTGTCTGCAGAGTGGACAGAGAGTTATAGGAGTTCCGCTTTCCTGAGTCACTGTCCATGTGCAATGTGCTTTGAGGCACCCACACTCATAGATAGATAGATAGATAGATAGATAGATAGATAGATAGATAGATACAGATATAGACATAGCTATCTGGAGCTTAAGATAAGAAACACAGAGAGGACCAGACTCATGTAGGGGGAGGGAGGTTGCAGGGTTTAGGCTTCGTGCCTCCAATCCCAGCTCTGCCTTAAGAAAATCATGATGGAGGGCGCACGTATGGCCCAAGTGTGACCCAAGTCAGTGGGAACACTGATGCTGCCTTCTCCTTACCATTGTTTTTAAGAACACAGGGGCAGCTCAGTGAGTTCACAACAGCCCCTTAGCCAACACAGCGGAATCGCACATCACTGGCCAGAGTCCCGCCCACCCACACCTCAGCCTGGCACGCGGGGACACAGCCTGGCACGTGGGGACACAGCCTGGCACGTGGGGACACATACCTTTTGTTCCTCCTTCATCACCTGCTCGATGAGTTCGGATTTCACCGGAGGCTTCGAGTACTGGCCAGAGAGGAGGCCATGCCCCAACTTAGTCCTAGCCAGGAGAGAGACAAACAATAAAGAGATGTGCAGAGGACCCACGGGATCTTGTAGCCAGGCTGCTCGCTAGCTATCCGGATTCCTCACAAACAGCTTGGCATTGCCTCTGCTTGATTCTGACTCCACTTTCAAAGTGTCCTCAGTACTTTACAACTTTATTAATAATATCTTCTTATAAAGGTAACACACACCCATTCTAGAACACTTTAAAAAAATACAGAAAATAAAGAAGAAAATGGAATTGCCTTCAACTCAGCAATAACCAACGTGAACACCCCACCGGAAACTCAAAACCCAGCGCTGGGTACTCACATCTGTGTGTTGAAGTCCTGCGTTGGATCTAAGGGTGAGTAGTCAAATATCCTTGGGAGGTTTCCTACATACCTAGGAGACAACAGGACGGTCACCACACAGAAATGGGACAACAGACCCAAGCTGTCGCTCTACAGCCACCCCGCTGAGGTAAGGCTTTCCTGAGTTCCTCCCTCTCAGCAGACTCATGAGCTATCACCCCCGCATCCAAAGTGTCCATAGATGAGTTTCACCCACCCTAGAGGCTCTGTCCCCCACATCACTCGGACTTATCAGAAACCATGTCATCACAATCACTGCTGCAAAAACAAGCAGCATCCAGCAAATGGGGAGGCTAAGGCAAGAGGGTTGCAAGTTCAAAGCCAGCCTGCTTGTGCTACATGGTAAGACCCACCCTGTCCCGTGCAAAATAGGTAAGGTGCTTCTTCAAGCTCTTCTTCAGCCAAGGTGACAATCAGACCCTGAACCCTGCCTGTATCCTTATGTACAAAGCCCCTTCCCCAAGCCTGCCCATGCTCATCTGTTAGGAATCTTACTTGGCCTTGCTAGAGTCACGGCCACGTCCTTCACCATGGCCCATCTTGAAGAGAGGTCTGCTCTACTATCTTAGCAAGTATTTATGTAACATTTCCCTCTACTGTTAGGAACTGGGCCAATGATTTCAAAATGTAGGCAGCAGCAATGGCACCTACCCTAACGACCTTTCTTGAAGTAAGGCTTTCTTAAGAAAAAGGCTTCCTGTGTGGCCGGGGAATTCTTCATTACAGCCCTAGGACAAGGGAGTTGACCCTGCCATTATCCCGTGAGAGAAGCAACAGCATGGGGTGCAACTTCACTAGGTACCATGCAAGTCACCCACTCCTAAGCCTGGCTCCAAAGCTGAAACTCTGCAGGCTGTCACTGCTTGGCTACTCTTTCTCCCAGCAGGCCACACTCTTGACAAAACAGTACTAGCCTTAGCCCTGACACCTGATATTGACACGTGGTCACTCCCTCCACTCGCACAGTTCATTTCCTATTCACCCTCTCTACTTTTGGTTGTGATTGATTGATTCATGGGTTGATTGATTTATATCTCTGACTATACTATACTAAAATGCAACCGATGTGATGACAGAGACTCTGTGTAGACAGTATCAACAGTAACAGAAGAGTGTCTAGCATGGAAAATATTTGGTACACGTCTACTAAATAAACAGACTTATATCATCTATAAACTTAAGGTCCCAAGAAAAAAGAAAAGCCATACTTGAGTTACAGATGCTACAAGCAAATGGCTGGACTTAAAGGTTATAGAGAGTTAAAACATAGCAGACCAGCACTAAATTGTCTTGGGCTATTTTTCATTCCTTTGAAAATTATTCACTGCCCACTCATGGAATGCATCTAACCTAACATCCTATAACTATTAAGGCCTAAAATGTGTGTTCTCAGCAGACCACTAGCTTCCACGAGTCAAAAGTCATCAGACAGTATCTGATCCCTACAGCAGAGATGGCCCCACTTTCTGGGGTCTGTCTCTCTGTGGTCCTCAACAGTGCCTTTGGTAAGACTTTGACTTATGATTTTCTTTATTTTGTAACTAATAAAATCTCATGTGACCAATCCGAAGTGAGCATGTCTTTTGGGGCAACCTGCATACATATTCTTTGGGCAGGGTCACTCACATTTTACTCAAGGATAAACAATCTGTATTCCTTTTGAGATGAGAACTAACTATGTTAACACACTATAACGTCACATCACCAAGTTCAACAAATGGTTACCAGTAACCAAATGGGAAATGCATTGCCACACCTGGATGCCTGTCCCCAAAGGCCGCATCTTGTTAAAGGTTGGGTCTCCAGCCTGTGGCATTACTGAGAAGTAGGACTAGTGGGAAGAGGTAAAGTCACTGGGGTTGGAGGGTGCCTTCAGACGAGACAGTGGGGCTTCTCCATACTACACAAAACGCCCCTGAAATGAATGCCTCTACTGCACCACGCATTACTGCCACCATGCGCTATGTGTACTAGCTGGTTTTCTGTGTCAACTTGACACAAGCAAAAGTCATCAGAGAGGAAGGAGCCTCAGTTGAGGAAATACCTCCATGAGATCCAATTGTGAAACATTTTCTCAATTAATGATGAATGGGAGAGGGCCCAGCCCCTGGTGGGTGGTGCCATCCTTGGGCTGGTGGTCCTGGGCTCGATAAGAAAGCAGGCTGAGCAAGCCATGAAGAGCAAGCCAGTAAGCAGCACCCCTCCATTGCCTCTGCATTAGCTCCTGCCTCCAGGTTCCTGCCCTGCTTGAGTTCCTGCCCTGACTTCCTCCAGTGATGGACTATGATCTGGAAGCGTAAGCTGAATAAACCCCTTCCTCCCCAGCTTGTTTTTTTGGTCATGGTGTTTCATCACAGCAATAGAAACCATAACTAAAGACACTATGCCAAAGGCTCAAAGCAATGGGGCCAATTAGTCAAGAATAGAGAAAGGTTTAAATCTTATAATCAAAACACAGGCATGAGTTACATGTTGATTAAAGAAAAAATGTACAAAGTTAATTATCTGTCAAACTTGACAATGTAGGGAAAAAGTTTCCTAAATAACAAAACAGTAAAAATGTTGACATTTGAATGAGTGCAAGACTCTCCCATTATAACTTAAAGTAAATAATTTATACACAACCTTTCAGGGGGGCATTCACAAGCACTACAAAAAGAAACCTTAGGGTGTGCATCACATTAAGACAAGACTGCCATACTCAAGAGATGAAAACAGACAGAAACATGGTTAATAATTTACCACACATGACACATGCCTCTGAAAAAGCTTCCCAGGCTAGAGCTTCAAATTGCCTGCCCCTCCTTCCCATCCCTCGAACTCACCTGCCAGTGGCGTGTGTCCCTTCCCCTCCCTCCCTCCCTCCCCCTTCACGGGATACACCACATTTATAACTGTGTTCTTAAACTTATCTACTGAGTGTCTGTCTGTCTGTCTTTGGATGTTCCCTCAGGCCAGATATCACACCCTTGAGTTTACTCTTGAAACACACACACACACACACACACACACACACACACACACACACACACACTTAAATGTAACATAATAGCTCATTCTTTATATGAAACTTGAAAAGCGTATGTGGAAAGCTGACAGTATGTTTTCAAAGCCGGAACACAGTACTAGGAGGTCATCTGAGCTGCCATACAGTTAAGGAAGCACCATGGGACTTGTAGGGTTCATCTCCATGCGGCACCCTGTGCTGCTGCTCCCAGCATGCTGTCTGTTAGTCAGTCTTTCTTAGGACTCACGTCTTCTCCCACATCTAACCCAGTGTAGAAACCTACCCACTCTAAGCTCCGGGGCTGTGAGGCTTCCTGCCCTAAGCACAACCCAAGGCAGGAAATGCCCACAGACGTGACAACTTATGAGGGAAGGCACAGGGGAAAGAGGGCACCTCGTACCTGCAGAACGAGGAAGCACTCTAAATCAGTGCGCCCAGGGTGTCAAATTCTCCAACTCAGATTAGATAAATGATTTCAAAGCGACCATAGGAATACTTAATTGGACATCTGAAATTCCACATTCAAGGTGAGGTGACACCAAGTACTACACCAGTCTCTAGGAGTTTGACCAGTGTCCACCATCTGCTCACTGCACACTCACACCAAGCAGCCCAGGCCACCTGAGAACCACACTGTTAACAAAAAAATGATAACCTAAAATCCTCTACAAAATGACCCTCTACTGGTGAATAGATGCTGCCCGCACAGGTCACTGCATGAGTGTTTACTCTCACGGGGCCTCGGAGTGGGGAGCCACACTTCCACCATGATGCAGCAGACTCCCCAAGCAATAGCAATGGGTTTCCCTGTAACCCAGAGTGGACTAGCCCAGGGAGATTGGCAACACAGTGGCCCATCAGCAGCGGGGCACACTTACGCTCTCTGGAACTCTGGGATGCTGAAGATGGCCTGCATAACGGAACTGAGGTAGCAACTGTTGCCCACATTCTTCAGGCCCGTGTACCCTGGGCCGTACATTGGCTTCAGCTTAGTCCCCGACTCCTGGATCACTTCCCACTCGCTGACTCTGGGTTTGATGTCATTGTCCTGGAGCCCGTTCTCTGTCTGAGGCATCATTAAAGAAAGAGAGGACAGAAGGGAGCTTTATACAGGATTCACACTCAGAACTCAAGTCCAGGAATCATTTCTGATACAACGGCTATTTCTGCCATTTTCCTTGGATTACAAGGGGGAAAAAAAATGAACAGTCTATTCAAAGACATAAAGAGACAACGATTACGTAAGAGTGTTAATGTACTTAATGCCACAAAACTATACTTGAAATTAGCTAAAAGGGCAATTTTATAAAAATTTTACTACAAATTTTTAAAACATGAAAAGGGTTTGGGTTTTGTTTGTTCTGGCTTTGTTTTGTTTTGTTTTGTTTTGGGAAAGAGAAAGAACAAGAAGGAGAGAGAGAGAGATGTCAACTAGTGAAGGGCGTGGCTCAAGTGTTTGCAGAGCGTGAATGAAGTCCTGGGCTCCTTCCATGCCCAGCACCACACACCCTGGGCATGGTGAGGCAGGAAGAGCAGAAGTTCAAGGTCATTCCCAGCTACACGGTTGCGAGGCCAGCCCTGGCTACGTGAGACCCTCGCAAAAACCAAAAGCAAACAAACAAAACTCCACATAGCAAGACAAGGGAACAACACAGCCCTGCAGTAAACAAAAAGGCAAGTAAGGGAGAGAGGAAGGTGAGACGGAACCACTGCCACGTGGAGCACCTAGGAGAGGGAGGAACTGAAAGGCTGGGCAACGGAAAGGACGGGTACCAATGAGAGAGAGCCAACGGCATGAGAGCATAAAGACAGAGTGCTGGCCTGGGAGGAAGGGACGACCACCTGGCGCTGAAGCAGGCCTCACAGGCAAAAGTACTCCATCATCAAACAAGCAGTGAAGCGAAGCCTCAACAGTTTACTCCACCCACTACCCAGCATCCTTCACCTCATTCCCTGTGGGCAATTAATTAAAGTGACATAGGTCACATATAATCTTAAAGGTCATCATCTTATAGTTTCTCCTTTCAGTGGAAAAAAAATAAAAGAGAGATTTATGAAACTACCCACCAAAGGAGACAAAATATTTGTAAGTGAACCCCAAATAAGCCAGAACTTGATAAACAACAAAATTCTAAGCTGGTAACCCAGACCAAATGCTAATCAACTAAATCCAACAAACTAATGCAACAATTAAAACAAACTCTACGAAGTAAAGTAAAGGTGCGCATTAGAATAATTCTACAGTAAATACATTAAAGGCCCCATACCCATCACTAACACTGTGTAGAATTAAGAGACAAAAGATTTTTCTCACCCCTTGCGTGTGAAGCATGTCGATCCCAAAATGTGCTAAGTGTTTGGCCAAATGAGGATCCGAAACAGGTCCCTCTTCTTGAAAAGAATACACATCTGGAGGGCGAAGAAAAAAGAGCACTGAGGTCCGTACATGGTTTCCGCGCGACACTAGGCATACGCCGACTTAGCTGACAGTGGGGCTGCGGTGTACCAACAAACAGATGCTCACAACGCCCAAGCAGAGGACCACAACAACGGACAAGAAATACACATAGTCTGTAAACACACATCAATTTTATTTTTACACTTCATGACAATGTTATTGCATTTCAGATGTAGTCCTTCACCATTTCCAGAGACTGGCCTATGGCAGGTCATGCAAGACACTATGTGGAAGACTAGAAAGGGCACAGATGTGCACAGAGTGATGTGCGGTGCAGGAGCAGGAAGGAGCAGGCGGCTAGAGATGCCTATACTCTCACAGCTAAAGGACTCAATCAAGGCTTCTAACACCCAGGCCTGCCTAGCTAAACCGCGAAAGCAGCGCCAACCAGCATTTGGCTGCTAACCAGCATTTCTCTTCTTAACAACAATAAAAAAAAACAGTGCTACTTCTGGTCCAGGAGGCCCCTCAAGACACACATCAATTCTTTAGGCAGCTAAAAGACTTAAGAAAATGATGAGTTTTCTAAAGTGTGGGGAGGAGAATAGTTGAATTGTAACTTAAAATGCAATGACTATGATATCTACGCTTTCGGCTTTCTAACTACAACCCATGAGGGCACAATTCTAAGGCTGGGAAGCAGAGAGGAAAGGGTGGGGGAGAGAGGGTAGCCGCCATCGGCCAGGGCAGGAGGGCCCAAGGAGCAGCTGAATGTGAGAAGCTTTCAGGTCCCGTGCCACACTCCTTTTCTTTCTCCCTTCTTTCTGGCTTTAGTGTCTCTATGACTTTACAGAACTAGGGAGAGACGGAAGTGAGAATGCAAGCCCATGCAGCTTCCCAAGATGCAACTCACCCAACAGCCCACAGCAGACCTGAAGAGGCAGACACGCTCACCCCAGGACTCACAGCAGAGCAGAGAGGGGGGAAACCTGAGCTATCTGCTTGCTGATGACACTCATGGCCTGTGCTCCAGGCCTGAAAACATACATGCTCGCTCTGAGGCTCACACTGGCCCTGGGGAAGTGGGCACACTCCCCCAAGAGCTGACGCGTGTACTGAGGAGGCAAGTAACTGGGCTTTTTGGAGTTTTTGTTTTGGTTTTTCGAGACATGGTTTCTCTGTGCAGCCTTGGCTATGCTAGAAGAGCTTTGTAGACCAGGTTGGCCTCAAACTCAGAGATCCACCTGCCCCTGCCTCCTGACTACTGGGATAATAGGCGTGCGCCACCACATCCGGCTTGAGGCAAGTAACTGAAGAGCCTCAAAGGCATTCTCCTGTGGCACCCTGGTGCTAAAGGGCCACATCTACCCTCAGGGTGTTATCCCACAGGATAACATAATGCTTGCGTGGAACTCCATCAGATGTACAGATCCTGGACCAGGAGTCTGAGACCCCTTGGAAATGCAGACTCTGGGCCCCACGCTAGCCTTACCCAATCACACTGTGTTGCCAACAAGAGCGCAGAAACACAGTTTCCGACCCGCTGTAGAGCCCTATGTGTCCTGAGATAGCAATGCAAGGAGGGAGAAAGTCTGCATTCCCTGTGTCCCATGGAGAGCCTCATAAAGGCTAAATGGCTTTTCCTCACATCCCAGCTGTGGTCCAGACCCCCCAGTGTCTTACTCCAGCCTCATCTTCCTTCTTCTATCTCAGTATACTCACGGTATCTCAGGATATGGATGGTGACGTGCCATCCAGGCACATCCTAGGAATAGAGACCCCAAACCACATCTCTTTCCTCTTGAATTTGGGAAATAAAATACTATAAGCATGGTGGCACACGCATTTAATCCCAGCACTCGGGAGGCAGAGGTAGGCAGATCTCTGTGAGTTCGAGGCCAGCCTGGTCTACAAAGTGAGCCCAGGGCAGCCAAGAGCTGTTACACAGAAAAACTCTGTCTCAGAAAAAAAAAAAAAACAAAAACAAAAGCAAAAAATGAAAAAACAAAACTTGGGCTGGAGAGATGGCACAGAGGTTAAGAGCGCTAGCTGTTCTTCCAGAGGTCCTGAGTTCAATTCCCAGCAACCACATGGTGGCTCACAACCAAATTCAATGAGATCTGGTGCCCTCTTCTGGACTGCAGGCATATATACAGGCAGAATACTGTATACATAATAAATAAATACGTAAATCTTTTTTAAAAAAGGAAAATAGATACAAAGACATTATTCTTTATCACGGTCTCTTCAGGGCTGTCTAAGGAGCTGTCTGCTCCTGGGAACACTGGAAAGGATTGAGGGAGAGGTAATATGCAGATGCCATGATGCTAGGGTGATCCCCTGGCCTATACATAGTAGGCAGAGACTCACTGCTCCCAAAGGCAGGTGGCCTTCCTGTTACAAATAGAGTGGTGATATAGAGATTTCTCTCCTACACATCTGTGAGGAGAGGCCTTCGCTGAGGCCTGCTTTACTATAATTCAAGTTTTCTCAAAAGCAAAAGATGAAATCCCCAACTCGATTCAGACAGTTTCCAGAGGTCCCAGTAAGGTGCCGCAATAGAGATGGCCTCTGAGTAAAAGATAAAAGATTCACAATAGGAAAAAACAGACTTCACGCCAAAGACAGGAGCCAAGGAAGAGTTACATAAGCCCACAAAGGAAGTGAAAAGAGTCTGAAAAAGAATAGAAATAATACATTTCCAAAAGGTTTAAATAAAAGAAAATAATATTTTCTGAACTAACAATTTGAAACAAATACACTAACATTTTAAATCAATAAATGAGAATTGAAAAAATATCAAATACTTGTCAGAATGTGAAAATGACTGTCTTAAGGTACATTTATTCTACTCCTTCCAACTAGTGAGACAACTATGAAAATTTAAGTCACAGCTTCTATGGGAAAATCATAAAACTACTATAATTACCCCCAATGACAATGCCCTAGGATCCTATAATAAGTGGAAATCACACTGTCTCCAATGGTTCTTAACCTTACTAGGTTTTCTCACATTAAGAAGATACCATTTCCTACCTCAGGTGGTTAAATGTCCAAAGACACCACATGATTTGGCCAAATACAATAGTCATTTCTTAATTCAATAACAAAACCAACTTAGGGAATGCCATACAAGAAACTGAAAATGAACTTGGTCCTCCTGTGGCAATCATGAAAAACTGTGCACATGACACACAACACATTCCGATGTGACTGGATGCTGCCTTCTGAGCTCTCATTGAGATATTCACCTTATCTCCAAACTCAGCTTAGCAAAACTGTCAGAACTATCACAGTATAAGTATTGCTGACCAGGGCGCTTCCACACTCCCTGCTGTGGTATAGAGCCAGACGCCACAGTGGCGAAGCCCAGGGAGAAGCTCCTGGGCCAGCCCCAATGCTGTTCAGTGCATAGTACATGACCGGTGGTGACTCTCTGGGTCCCAGGTCAATGACAGCTAAGCCAAAGAGCTAGAGGCTGTGACCCACAAAAGATAGAGAAGCAGGTTAGAAGCAGAAATGGGCACAGGGACTGAGGAGTAAGGCAAGAAAGGGATCTCTAAGGAGTAATCGCAAAAAAAAAAAAAAGAAGAAGACTGCGCGTCACCTGAATAGGCAGATTTATTTTACCTTTTCTTTCTATTTTCCCATATTGATATTTTAATTTAAAAAACACACACGGGTACAGTTCGTGTCCCTCAGCTGGTAGTATACTTGCCTAGCATGCACAAAGCCTTAGGTTTGATTCCCCACCCTGCAAAAGCCAGACATAGTGGCAACATACCTGTAGTCACAGCATTTGGGAGGTAGAGGTAGAGACATCAGGAGTTTAAGGGCATCCTTAGCCACACAAGGGAGTTTGAGGCCCGCTTGGGTTATATGAGATGTGTTTTGTTTTATATTGTTTTTATGCTTATAGTTCCCACAACTTAAAATATTATCTTAAACAGTATGTTCTTGGGGTCACCACTCTTGTGACTTTAATATCGCAGTCTTGGAAGTTATGCTAGACTGAGACAGAGGACCTCAACAGACACCGTCTTAGCTGAGGTTCCGGTGTATAACCAAGCTCTTCGCCTCAAGGAAGGTCTTGTGTTCAGAAAGAAATAGCCAGGTAGTCCCACCGGTGGGCCCCAGCCAAAGACTGAGAAAACCAGAGACCCTGTCAGACACAAAGGAAAGCAGCGAAAGGCTGAGAAAGTGCAAGCTGGGTCCCCAGAGCCACACCTCTCACCAAGAGCTACCTGTGTCCCACAGAAAAGAGATGAGAAATACTAGCGAGCAAGAGCACTAGAAAAAATAAAGACAAAAACGAATGTGCTCACAGTGTATGGCCATTGCCAAGGCCAAGGGGAAAGAAGTCAGGAGAGGATGCCTGCTGAGAAGAAGGCATCAAGATAAATATGGAGTGCCTTTCCTCTATTTGTTCACTGCACAAATCCTAACTGAGCGACTACTATACCCAGGGAGCTTTATAAAACCATAGAGCTAGAAGACAATAAAGATGGCGCCCAGGCCCCATTGTTCCCCGGCTATCCTCACTAAGCTCACTGACACAGGGTCCTGTAAAAGATCTACTGGGCAGCAGCACACCAGAAGGGGACAAGGCAGGTTAAAGCCAAGAGGAAGTAGCCAATGCCCTGATGCTAACACGGCAAGCTATGAGAACTCGAAGTGGCCAGGTCAGGGGTGAAAACAGTCCAAGGTGGAAAGACAAGGTGAGGAGGCATGAAGCTGGCACGCCCAGTGAGATGGACAGTTCCCAGCTGCCCCGGGCATCTGGACCATCTGTGTACAGCCACAAGAGAACCTTCCCACATAAACAACCAGTTTCCATGATGGAGCTAACACAAACTTCTCCTATGCCCAGCTCATCTTACTACCTTCCTGACAAGAACATCCTCCCAGCTTAGCCAGAAGAGTGTCTCCTCCCACACAGGAGAGCTTGGCTTGTTTGTGTGGTAATCTGGCTCTTGTTTTGTTTGTGCTGTCGGTACCCATGGGGACCCAGTGTGGAACTGAATACAGGGTCCATTTCTATAACACATGCCTCGCTTGGTGGGTCAGGCTTCTTGGGAAACCAAAACCGTAAGCTTTAAAGATGAAGAGGGTCACACTGGGCGGGTACAACTTCACTGGGAAAGGAAGCAGGGCGGTGGGCAGATCCAGATAGCACTGGACATTTGAATACACAACCTTAGATTTCATGGCCACCAAGCAATCTTCTAAATATAATTCAGCTCCCACGGGGAAAGAATGTCCTGGTTGAGTTGACATAAACAGGCCCCGGACTGGCAGTTGCGGCTCTCATGAGCTAAAACCAAATGTCCTGACTTTGAGACTTCCTCTTTTCCACAAATTAGCCTGAGGGACCTATTGAGTGGAGAAAGCCATTCCTCAGTCACATGCCCCCTCCTCAGACCTGCCTGCTCCAGAGTGCATCCCACAGCCCCACACAGCGGGCGCCCTACCAGCTTCAACATCCTCAAGGCTCCTCAATGACTCCTTAAGGATACTGGACTGTTAGGAATCTGTTTGGCTCACAAAGAAGTCAAAAGTTGCAGCTAAACATGTATTTAAAAAGATATAGGGGAAACCATCTACTAAAACGATGGAACAATCGCTGCCATCCATGAGCTAACAGGAAGTGAGGAGACTGGATAAGACTCCGAGGAAGCCAGCACCATACCACAAACACAAGAACTCAAAGGCTGACCCTTTTCCCAAAGTATGAGTTCAGAAAGCCTCACCACGGGGCGCACAAGCAGCTCGCTGTACCACCCAGTCTTTTGGGCTTTATATAAAAGAATGAAGGGCATGGATTCAAATGATCTTGGCCATACTCTATGACCAGTCTTCAAATTACCCCCAAAAGGGAAAGATAATAATTCTCCACCTTGACAGCAGCTATGAGAGTTGATCACAGAAAGAGTTCATAAGCCTAATAAAAATACCTGCACACACAGAAAGAGCCTAAGATGCTACAGTGGCGGTCTATATCTATAATTACAAAAGCAGGAGGGCTACAAGTGTGAGGACTTCCTGGACTACACACTGAGTTCATGGCCAGCCTGGGCTATATATCTACCAAGACCTTGCATCAGAAAGGAGGGGGAAAAAAGTCTAAATTTTTCAAGAAAAAAAAAACTACAAATAGCCAAGAATAAAATGAAAAGCTGGGTGTGTAGTACACGTCTGTAACCCCAGCACTCAGATCTAGAGAGGCAGGATGGTCAGGGCTTCAAGGTTAGCCAGAGTTACATGAGACCTTATCTCAAAAAAAAAAAAGGCAAAAAACAAAATAAGGACTATAATACTATGATGAAAACTGACTTAATAGAAAAGCAAGTTCAAGTAAGATGGTGGATCAGCAAAGGTTTTTAATAATGCTCAGTCATCCAGGATTTGTTGGAAGGAGTGCTCTCACACACCTCTGGCGTATGACAAATGATGGGACTCTAGTGACAAGTCTGGTGTAACTGAAATGGTGACAACTTTAAAAGAGAAACTCAGGACAGGAACATGGCCTAGTCAGGAGAGTGCTTTCCACACAGCAGCTGAGTTTGAGCCTCAAATGCATGTTAAAAAAAAAAAGCCAAGCATGGAGGCAGAAATAGATTGCTCGGATTCACTATAGGACTGGCACAGTCAGTAAGCTCTGAGAGGAAGAGACCAAGTCCCAAAAAACAGAAATGGCTCCTAAAGAACCATACCCAAGGGTGAGCTCTGTTCTCAGCATGCAGCGTGCGCACACACACACACACACACACACACACACACACACACATGAACTGCACACTAAATACATTTGATACACAGAAAAGAGAATTAACCTGTGTTATCATGACAGATCCACTTCATAGAAGCTAAATTATTTAAGTACTCATTTGCCAATTGGTGACTGAAAATATTTGTGCCTAATATGCCTAATATGGAATCCAAAGATGAGTGAGGCACCACTCTGACCGCACTGTTAGAATTGCAAATAATCCACATTTGCAGATAGGTAAAGTGTTGGTGCTGTATTGGTCCCTTTTGTCAATACTGTGACAAAATGCCCAGCAAAGGTGACTTAAGGAAGAAAGGGTTTATTTTAACTCACAATTCTAGGGTATGGTTCCATTAGGGTAAGGGAGTCACGGCGGCAGGGGTGTGAGGCAGCTGGTCACATGGCAGCCAGTGAGAAAGCAGATAGAGGGATGCTGGTGTGCCACTCACTTTTTATGTGGTTTGGGACCCATCAGGGTAGGCGGTGGTCCCATTCAGGGTCAGCCTTCCTGATTCAGTGAACCCAAGCCAGAAACCCCTGACATCCTGTACTGCACTAATGGACCCACTAATGTAACCCACTAATGGACACAGTAAATGCTTCCTGTGTCTTCCCTGCCCCCCCCCCATTATTCACTGCCTGTCAGACAATGTTAGCATCGCCTGTAAGTAAGTGGCAGTGTTGACTTCGAAGCATAGCCTGAATTTCTCTTTAAATGCCAGAACACTCCGAATGAGACCTGGCTTATGTACAGTCGTTCACTTGGATGGAAAATGTTTCATACCTGCACCTCACACCTTCGCAACCACTTTTCTTTAATGAGTTCAAATAAGTCTCTGAGGAGAAGTTAGGGAGGGAGAACAGCAAGTTTGAGGCCATCCAGATACACAGTGAGACTGTCTCAAAGAAACCAACAACAACAATACTAACGCCATGAAATTCAGAAGCAGGAAAATTCTCCAAACGTGAAACAAAAGAATTCTAAAATGCCCTAACAACTAGCCCTCAACCACAAGATGAATGGGAAACTCAACCCGGCTCATGGGAAAGCAACGGTCAGACGGGAAGACCCTATGCTTGAATAGGGAGGCGTCGGTCCGTGGACCTGAGGCAGGCTAACTCCACCACAAATGATCACCAGGAGGAAAGAGAGGAGACAGATGCCTTTACTCTACAAACATCACCACAGCTGAGAGCAGAGAAGAGACAAACACAGAAGAAAATTGAAAAGGTGGAGATGCCAGGGCTGGTTGCTGCTCCCGATATGAGTTTAAAAACTGTTGCCACGGTACCCAGATGATGGGTCCTCTGGCCTCTGCCCAGTGTTTAAATGTTGTATCTTGACTTGGAATGATTTCTCTTTTCCATCATACAATGGTAGGAGGAATGAATGATGTGTAGAGAAAATGGCCTGGGAGCAGAGAAAGACAAACAGCTGGCTGGCCAGGGGGGAATGTGACCCTTCTGAAGATATGAGAACCGTTGTCCTTGGGGCTTGTAGCACAAGCAGGTTTTTTTTCCCCTTTTTTTTTTCTTTTCACATTTTTGTCTATCTACCTATTTATTTACTTACTTGTGTGCACAAATGCACGCACATACACACACACACACACACACACACACACACACACACACACTTGCAGAACACACTTGCATGCCACAGCACATGTATGGAGACCAGAGAACACCTTGTGGGAGTTGCCTCTCTCTTTCCACCATGTGGGTCCTGGGAATCAAGTTGTCAGGCTTGGCCGCAGGCATCCTTCCCGCTGAGCCAGATCTCCAGTCCCACTAAATTCCTGTAGTATCATTCACCCCTAAGTGGTATGAATAATGTCAACTCTAAGGTTGTCTTCTGCCATCTTAATAGAGCATTCAATACGCATATCACTTCCCAAATCCTACTTCCTGCTTGGGACCCCTTGGCCATGAGATAAACAACAGCTAACTTTTACTCACACCTTACTAAAAGCCACTGGGCTAAATGCTTTATGCTCATGAATAACCATGAGAAAAACACCATGGATGCCCCCAAGATGAGGACTCCTTAAGTACTCACACTACCGTTAACACGCTGAGACAGGTGTGCAATGCCAGTGGTGCAAAGCCACACTCACCTGCCCCATCAGGTGTGATGGTGCCCAGCTTCACAGCCAGGGGATAGCCTGTGTCTCTGTGATGCTCCAGTGCGTGGCCATTGCCCGCTGAGCTGTCAAAAAACCACTTCCCGCACAGAACAGAGCCGTCAGTCAGATTCAGCCAGAGGTTCTCCCGCAGGTCACACCGGGCACACTTCCAGCCACTAGAAAGTCACAAGAGAGCAGTCAGAACAGCCAGTGAGCCAGCACAGGAAAGGTGAGGGTTATTGACAAGCAAAAGATGAACAGTGCCTCCTACTGGCAGTACTTCCCCTGTGTTCCTGCCTGGGATATTACTGAGCCTGCAACCTTCCCCCATCCAGACAGGACATCCAGTGCCTGCTTGCCTCCTAGACTGGGCCAGAGACCACCAGCACCTCCAGTGTGGCTCTTTAAAAAAAATCCATTCTTCGACTGAAGGACACTTAGGCTGTTTCCAGGTTCTGGCTATTATAAGGATACTGTAAACATGGTTGAGCATATATCCGTCTTGTGTGCTGGAGCATCTTCTGAGTATGTTCCAAGGAGTGGAATAGCTGGGTCTTGAGGAAGCCCTATTCCCAGTTTTCTGAGATAACGCCAGATAGCTTTCCAAAGTGGCTGCACTAGACTGCATTCCCACCAGCAATGAAGGAGTGTTCCCCTTTCTCCACATCCTCGCCAGCATGTGATGTCACTTGAATTTTTGATCTTAGCCATTCTGGTGGGTGTAAGATGGAATCTCAGAGTTGTTTTGATTTGCATTTCTCTGATGACTAAAGACGTTGAGCATTTCTTTAAGTGTTTCTCAGCCATTTGATATTCCTCTGTTGAGCATTCTTTGTTTAGTTCTGAGCCCTATTTCTTAATTGGGTTATTTGGTTTGGTGGAGTTTAATTTCTTGAGTTCTTTATATATTTTTGGATATTAGACCTTTGTCAGATGTAGGGTTGGTGAAGATCTTTTCCCAGTCTGTAGACTGTCGCTTTATTCTATTGATAATGTCTTCTGTCTTACAGAAGCTTCTCAGCTTCATGAGGTCCCATTTATTAATTGTTGACCTTAGAGTCTGGGCTTTTGGAGTTCTGTTCAGGAAGTTGTCTTCTGTGCCAATGAATTCCAGGCTCTTCCCCACTTTTTCTTCTAAAAGATTTAGTGTGTCTGGTTTTATGTTGAGGTCTTTAATCCACTTGGACTTGAGTTTTATACATGGTGACAAATGTGGGTCTAATTGCATTTTTTCTACATGCAGACATCCAGTTAGATCAGCACCATTTGTTGAAGATGCTATCCTTTTTCCACTGAATAGATTTGGCTTCTTTGTCAAAAATCAAGAGTCCAAATGTGTGTGGGTTTATTTCTGGGTCTCAATTCGATTCCATTGGTCAACCAGCCTGTTGCCATACCAGTATCATGCTATTTTAATTACTGTTGCTCTATAGTACAGCTTGAGATCTGGAATGGAGAATCTTTTATTGTATAGGATTGCTTTAGCTATTCTGGGTCTTTTGTTTTTCCATGTGAAACTGAGAATTGTTTTTTCAATGTCTTTAAAATATTGTGTAGGTATTTTGATAGGAATTGCATTAAATCTGTACATTGCCCTTGGTAAGATGGCCATTTTTACTGTTAATTCTCCCAATCCATGAACAGGGAAGATCTTTCCATCTTCTGATGTCTTCTTCAATCTCCTTCTTCAGAGATTTGAAGTTTTTTTCAAACAAGTCTTTCACTTGCTTGGTAGGCGCTATTCCTAGATACCTTATATTGTTTGTGACTATCGTGAAGGGTGTGGTTACACTAATTTCTTTCTCAGCACATTTGTCATTTGTATACAGGAAGGCTACTGGTTTGTTTTTTTTTTTTTTTTTTGCGTTACTTTTGTACCCAGCCACTTTGCTGAAGGTGTTTATCAGCTGTAGGAGTTCTCTGGTGGAGTTTTGGGGGTCACTTATGTACACTATCATATCAGCTGCGAATGGGGACAATTGGACAGTAGCCCAAAAGGGATGTCCCATGAAAGTCTTCACTTACCAGGAGATTGGGATAGATGCGAGGACCTCCTATTGGGACTTTAGGTGAGAGAAGTATGGGAGAATGGGGAAATAAAAGGACCCAGAGAGTCCTAGAAACCTACAAGAAGAACATGACGAGTG
Source organism: Acomys minous (assembly GCF_964271855.1). Classification (NCBI taxonomy): domain Eukaryota; kingdom Metazoa; phylum Chordata; class Mammalia; order Rodentia; family Muridae; genus Acomys; species Acomys minous. The sequence goes on along the minus strand of NC_140499.1, from coordinate 12,583,565 downwards.
GATCTGGACCCAGGGGCAACTACTGCACCAACCAAGGGCAATACATGCAGTAAGCATTGAACCCCTACTCAGATCTAGCCAATGGACAGGACATTCTCCACAGCTGTGTGGAGAGCAGGGACTGACTCTGACATGAACTCTGGTGCCCCATATTTGACCACTTCCCCTTGGTGGGGAGGCCTGGTAGCACTCAGAGAAAGGATAAGCAGGCTACCAAGATGAGACCTGATAGGCCATAACTATATGGTGGGGGAGGAGGTCCCCTTCTGTCACAGACCTAGAGGAGGGGAACAGGGTGAAAGAGGGAGGGAAGGAGGAACGGGAGGATACAAGTGAAGGAATAACAATTTAGATATAATCTGAATAATTTAATAAAAAACTAAAACGTTATTTTAAATAACATGGTACATGATGGCAAGAAAGAGGCCATGTCCTCCACACTCCCACTTGCACGACCCTGGCTCCTGGGCAGGGTACAGCCTGGAGGGTCCTAGGCATTCGCAGAGTACCACTCACATGTGGTAGAACTGATGTGGACAAAACTATGTTATAGTCCAACTTGGCCAAATGCCAGGAAGGCCTGACCATCAAAGGCCTGGTCTTCAGACCGTCATTAGGGAGCCAACATACTCTGGAAGCTATCACATGGGCACAGTGTCCCTGTAAAACAGCTGTCTACATATTTACGTCTGGGGTTGTAGATTATTAGTACAGTCAGCTTTGGTCAATGATGTTTCTCTTGGCAATGGGCAGCTGGGACTATGGAGACTAATAACTAACTGGTCAGCATGCTGAGACCAAGAGACTGTAGAGTGCCCGGCTAGACAGAATACTGCAGAAAGAACACAAGAGGTGGAGTGTTGTGGAACGCTGTCTTCTGGGTCTGGCACAGTCACTGCCCTCTTGAATTCCTAGTAGATGTGATGGGGCCCATTCCATCATAGAGTAGGGAGGCACTCATGAGAACGTAGAGGCAATTAGGTTGCTTGGGGAGAAAAACAGTTTCTGGAATAGCACGCTTGTTGGTAAGGTGTCAATGCTCCTTTGAATAACCCCTCTCCTGTGCTCCTCTAAACAGCCCTAATTAAACTCATGGAGCCCCAAAAGAGAAAGGCATGAAAGTAGAAGGGATCCGCAGGCGTGACGGGGGAGTGGGGGAGGGGTAACTAATGAGAATGACTGTGAACAAAACAATTGCATGTGTGTATGAAAACATCATAGCAGTGGCGGCTAGTTTCTGTGTCAACTGATACAAGTTAGCATTATTTCAGAAGAGGGAACTTCAATTGAGAAAATGCCTCCATAACGCTGGCCTGTGGGCAAACATGTAGTTCGTTTTCTTGACTGGTGGCTGATGTGGAAGGGCCTCACTCTCTGTGGGTAGTGCCACCCTTGGGCAGGTGGCCATGGGGTGTATAAGAAAACAGGCTGGGAAGACGTGAGGAGCAAGCCAGTCCACAGTATCTCTCCATGGCCTCCGCTTCAGTTCCTGCCTCCAGGCTTCTGTCCTTGGCGTCCTGCCCTGACTTCCCTCAGGGATGGAGCATTACCTCAAAGCATAAGATGAAATAAACCCTTTCCTCCACAAGCTGTGTTTGGTCGTGGTGTTTTATCACAGATATAGAAACGAACTAAAACAACAATCAAACACGAAGCCCATTATGATGTAAGATAAACAATATTTTGTTAGAAAAATTTGAAACGAGGTATGGCTGAAGAGAGTTCTGTGTACGTTTTAAAGATTTATCTGCTTTCAGCTGTACAAGTGTTTTGCCTACATGTATGAAAGTGCACTGTGTGGGCCTGGTATCACTGGGGGGTCCCAGAATCTGGAGTTACAGGCAGTTTTAAGCTGCCATGTAGCTGCTATGAACCAAACCCAGGTCTTCTGCAAGAGCAGCAAGTGCTCTTAACCACTGAGCCACCTCCCTCCTGTCTCTCCTTCCAACCCACCATGACCAGCCTCACCAGCACAGGTACTCCTTAGTAAGCTGATCTATCTCAGGTGTTTGTTATAAAAGATAACTGACATACTATACTACAATTCTAAATTAAAAAAAAAAATAAGTGAGCCAAAGTGCCCTCTGGCCTACTGGAGACAGCCCAACACTGTTTCAAGCCTGGCCTCCTACTAGACTGAACACAGACACATAGATCTGGCTGTGTGGGAGACGACCCCCAACAGAATGGGGAAAACAAAGACAAAAGGGCAGAGCCAGCACGAGATATGTCAGGAAGTGACCACCATGCACACCCGGAGGCCAGGCCTGATGAGGAACTGCATGGGAGAAATGGGAGAAGAGTTCCCCAAGGGGGCAGGAGGCTGCCTGCTGATCTCACTGCACTCTTAAACTCCTAGTAGCTGTGACTACAAGATGGGACCCATTCCATCATAGAGTAGGGAGGCGCTCATGAGGCCTGCCCCTCCCTGAGAGCATAGAGGCAATTAATGGTTCCAAAATAATGGCATAGCTAATAATCATAATCATAAATATATTATATTATTTATATATAAATTATTATTATTATTACTATTATTATTATTCAGATGTCATGGCTAACCATCCCATGCACCGCTTAGCCTTAGCACATGTTGCCATGTAGAAAGTCCTTGAGCAGAGTTGCACACATATGCAAACACCAATTTCGCTGCAGGCCAAGGGCCCTGGGCTTAGGTGCAGCAGCACCTGCTGCAAAGGTCCAAAAATGTTCAAAGAGAAGTTTTTAATCTCTCTGATTTGTTGGTTTGTTTTCTTTCCTTTGTAAACTAATTGTTAAAGTTAGCATACAAAATGGTGGGTCCCGTTGTGACACTCCACGCATGTGGCTCATTAGAGTTTGTTCTAATCAATCTTCCTCCACGGCCTCCCTCATGCCCCCTTGCTCTCTCCCTCTGCTTTCATATCATGTGGGTCCCATTACCCTCTGTCTCACTCCATCACTAAAGATCTCTTCCTGCAGTCACGATGGCCTTTCAAGTTTCCTGATCTGTACATACACACATATATACATGTGCATGCGTATATGTGTGCACACACTTACGTAAACGTAAATCTAAGTCCACATATGAGAGAAAACATGAGGGATTTTTGTCTTTCAGAATCAGGCTTATTTCCATAAACAATTTGCAGCTTTTACTGGATTTGTAATAAAAGGGATTGGTTAAGAAAATATGAAACTGCTAATTCAGAGAAAAGGTAGAAAATCAGATGTCGCTTTGACTGGTGTGGAGGTGGCTAAACTTCTATTCTGCCAGCAGACTCTCACCTGGGAGGGATCCTGACACCGTTGTCCAGCTGGACGAGGTTGTTGGCATACTTCGACACTGGCAGCTCATTTTCCCATGTGTCGGGATCCTGCTTCCTGTACGGGGACTTTGAGCTGAGCACTGCATCACAAGCAATTGTCACCTGTGAGACAAAGCCGGGTGGAAGACAGAAACCTCAGCTTCTAGACGTGAATGTAGAAGCTTATTAATGAATGCAGGCTCACAGAGGAGACCCAGTTACAGCACGGAGAGGTCTGTTCCCCTCAAATCTGGCTAGATTTGACCCAGGGTGTGGGGTCCTGAGGGTGACACGAGAGAACAGGGAAGCACATTCCGTTCACCAGCACAAGCTTAGAGTTCACAGGGAATAATCCGTACCACTCAGCAAGTGAGAAGGCGAGGGAGCAAGTTAGGAACAGGCTCTGCCTGAGGGTCGTGTTTCCTCCTCATGTACTAAGATAACCTCAACATCCTCAACTCAGGCGGCACAGGGTCAAGGGCACACAGCACAGCTCTCACTCCTTGGTCTAATGCAGATACGACGCTGGCAGAGGACATGCCAGGGTGTCTCTGTGCTAGATAGGTCCCTCTCCCCCCCCCCCCCCCCCCCCGCAAGCAGATGTGCAATGTCCTGCTTGGTGCCCTCTGCTTAGCAGAACAGGAAGACAGGTGCTCTGCTTTGTCTCAACTCCCACGCCGGATGCCGTGAGCTGCTCTCCAGCCGCCTGTAAAACTTAAAGTCTGAGGGACATTTAGGCTGGGGAGGCCTGGTGGCACGCAGAGAAAGAATAAACAGGCTACCAAAATGAGACTTGATAGCCTATGACCATATGGAGGGGGAAGAGGTCCCCCTTGGCCACAGACCTAGGGGAAGGGAATAGGGTGAAAGCGGGAGGGAGGGAGGAATGGGAGGATACAAGTGATGGGATGACAATTGAGATGTAATCTGAATAGATTAATAAAATAAAATTTAATAAATTTGAGGTCGGCTGGAAAGTAACAGTGCAGTCAACTTTGAAGACAGTCTAGTTGTTCTTCAAAGTACTTAACCATTGCTGCAGGGCACAGCAGATCTACAGCTACGGAGACATCCAACAGACATGAAAACATTCTGTTACAAGTGGCTGGGCTAAGAGGTATTTGTAATAGCATTTTAGCTACGGAACAAAAGCAGACCAAATGCCAATCAATGATAAATAGAATGAAAACCCAAATATAATAAGTTCATACAATGAAATTTTATTTGGCAATAAAGAGAAATGGGACTCCAATATATGATGCAATGTGACTAACTCTGGAAATCGTATGCTGAGTGAGAAAAGGCAATCGCGTTTCTTTGGGGGCCTCAGAAAGCTTAGTCCTATCAGGACAGTGACGTGTGGATAATACACCTTTCAAAATGGATGCCCTTACCCTGTCGTGTATATAACCTGCAGTGAGCCGTCCTGTCATCCATCACAATGCATCTCCCACCACCTGGCAGGTGCCGTGCCTGGACCCCGCAGCCTCAGCACTTCATCCCAGCAACCAATGTCCTCAGCGCAGCCTTCCACTACCTGCTACCTCATGTCTTCCCAGCTGCCCGCATCATGCCCCCGTCCTCCTCCGAGCTTTCGTCACACCTCATACCTCGCATTGTCAGGGGCTCTGACTTAACAAGAGGCAGATAAAAATCTTCTTTCTTTGAGCACATTTTCTGGAGACATCCAACAAAATTTTCCTCAGGCCCCTGGGCCACCACAAAACACTGGCAATGTCCTCCAGAGCGTAGACTGAGGTGAGGAGTCCTAGACTTCACCCTCAATCCCACAGGCCTCAAATCCAGTGCTGCCCTGGAACCGGTTTCAAACTGGGCCCTGAGAGTTAAATTATAAGAGACTCAGCACCCCTATATCTGTCACAGCACTATTCATGACAGCCAAGAAATGAGAAAGAGCTAAGTGCCTATCAACTGGCGACTGCAGAAAGAAAGCGTGATGCTTATCAACAGTGGGACGCTGGATATGCATGAAAGTTAATGAAACCCAGTCATTTGCAACAGCACGGATCAATCTGACGCTTGGGGTGTCGGTGAAACCAGCCAGGCACAGAAAAAAATAAGGAGCACCACACGCTCTCACACGTGGAACGTCACAAAGTTAATCCCAGTAAGTTTAGCATGGGCTGGAAGTGGTGACCACGAGCTGGGAGGAGGCACAAGCCGGAGACACGAAGACTGGTTAGTGAGGACAAGGTGTTGGTTATGTAAGGGAGTTCTGGGTACTTATGCACAGTGCAGTTTTCACACACAGCAAAGGATTCGGAACGTTTTCACCAGAGAGATGTTAAGTGGTTGAAAAGACAGATAGGAATTCCAGCACGCAGCTCAGGAGTCATGAGGCCGGTGAGGTGGAGGGGAGCCTAGGCTACATAACAAGTCCCTGTCTCACAGCAGAACAAAACAAAAGGCTATTTCACAATATAATCAGCACTGGGCCACTGAACCACAACCCAGCCCTACGCTTATGTGTGTGTGTGTGTGTGTGTGTGTGTATGTATACATACATATCAAGTAAACTTAAAAAGGACATATTAAGACGTTTTGATAGATACCTGCTAAACAGTCCCTATTAATATTACCTGACTTAACCTAACTTCCCTTGAAAAAGCCACATAACCAAACTCCGTTCCTCCCTCACAGCTTCACTGCACCTTACAGTCACTTCTGTGCTCCTGATATTTTCACACCTGTGTGAGCTAAATGTTACAAATTCCAAACAGCAGTGTTTCTTCCCAACACATCCCGAAATGCCTCGCCGCTGGCCCGGAATCAGCCACGCTGAGCGTCTGCCGAGCGTCTCTGCCGTGGCAATCCGCAGGCACAGGCAGCCTGCTCTACTCGGGGATGTTGAGCAGGTGCGAGCACACTGCTGCTGGATCACCTCTGGTGAAGACCCCGATGCCAGGCTCTGGGAGCCCCACGGGGAGCACCTCCACTCACAAGTGGTCTGCCTCTCTCAGAGTACTCACAGAGTAGCTCAAATGCACGTGTTCTATGCTGCCACCGCCACCACCACGTCCCATTTAGAGACAGGATCTTATGTAGCAGTGAATTCCTAGCAATCCTCCTCCTTCGGCCTCCTTGTCTTGGATTAAAAGCATGACTCAAAATACGCCTGCTTTGAGGCTTTTCCTTACTATTTACTTTTCTCACATAAAAACCTTCACATAAAAAGGTAAATGAATTAAAAAAAATGCTTGTGACATTTATTCGCCATATGCTTCTTTACTTTCTTTCCCACAGCAAAACCAAAATTATCCTGAACTGGAGTGTTAAGAATTCTCAGCCTTTGGGGCTGGAGAGATGACTCATCAGTGAAGAGCACTGGCTGCTCTTCCAAAGGACCCTGGTTCAATTCCCAGCACTCACAGGGCAGCTCACAAGCGTCCGTAACTCCACTTCTAGGGGGTCCGACACCCTCACACATACGTGTAGGCAAACCACCAACGCACATAAAATACAGGAGCTCTGGGCACCTGAGACACAAGCACTGGTACGCTTCAGGTGGAGGACTGGCTGGAAGAAGACCATTTTATACACTGATGTATCTTTTTCCTGGTAACAGCCATATGAGTCAACATGGGAAATCTGAGAAAGCGAGAGCGATTCACTCTCACCTGCCTCAGTGAACAGCTCAAAT